>NC_073255.2:39502575-39805606 GCF_029289425.2 Pan paniscus | reverse complement strand
AGTAATATGGAATGGACTAAATAAATATATTTGTACTATACAGTATTTGCCATCTATAAAAATAATCCCTTTAAGTTTACATATATTGATTAGGAATAATCTTTATGCTAGAATAATTAGAAAAGGAACAAATTTCAGAGAGATGTTAATATGATCACATAGAAAATATATGTTTGTGTGGTTAGAGAGAGAGATTTGGAAGAACAGACACATACTAAAATGTTCTTAGGTGAATAGGATTGGGAGAGGGTAGTGAGAAAATCACTTTTTTTCCCCTATAAACTTCTATATTTTTTGTCTTGTTAGAGTAAGTTCAAAACACTAAAATGTATTTATTTGTTTTTTAAACCGTTAACTCTATCTTAACCTTTCTAATGTCTAATCACTTGTGATGAAGCCTGGGCCTAGCCTGTGTGCTTCTCTTCTGAAGAAGATGTGGTGCACCTTTCAGGAGAGAACCCTGGCGTCCACTTCCTGGCCTGTACTGCTTTCTAAGCTCCTCTATCTGATGCTCTCGTTTCAGTGATCCATCACTTCAGACACTTTCTGGCTTCAGTTTCTTTGCCCCTTTATATTTCATTTGTGCTGTCTAGGCTGATAATCGGTAGGCAAAAATCACACAGTCTTATGATTACTGACCCTGTAGATTTGTGTTCTGCAGACTCAGTTGTTCCCCTAAGATATCCCAGCAGCACTGTGTTTTCCCCAGTTACCACTCTCCTGAAATGTGAGTGGTGTTTCAGACATTTCTGTCTTTCCTCAAACGTTTAATGCTGCCATCGTTTCACTCTAGCAGCGAGTGGCTGTGTCTTCTGCTCTGTGGGGAACATGGAAACTCCACAAAGTACTTGCCACTAAACATGCAGTCTTCCTCCTCTTTTGCCAAGGCAAACAGGCCACCTGTGCTGGGGTCCCAGCCCTACCTGTCTCCTTCTGGATACTCCCTACATGGATTATCCCTGCTGGCCATTGCATCTCTTCCTCTTTTCCTCATTGATACATCACAAGAGTAAATACAAGGCCTTTGATGCCTATACCATCTGGTTCTTTGTTTCCTCTCTGACCTCTCTGTGGTATACTTATAGATAGAGAAATAAAAGGAAGGTAGATAGAGAAAAAGAAGGAAGGATATTTGGGTAGAATAATGAGAAAGCAGCATGAGCTAAAATGAGTGAGAAGACCTCAAGAGTAAAAATGCAGAACATGATGAAATAAACCTAAACATAGCCTTATGTCCCCTACCCAGACTTGGGGGACAATAGGCAACATATTTCACTCTCATCTGAGCAAATGAAGGTTAATTGTTAGAACTACCAGATTATACCATTGTAATTTCTTACCTAGAGTTATAAGCCTAATTGTCATACTTTGATATTTGTGTTCTATTCCAGTTTTTGAAAACAAATGAAACATAAAACTTTATAAATTGGTATTCCTCAAGTGTATTCTGCAGAAAAGTAGCTTGGGGATGGGATTTGGGAAATAAAAAATTAAATCTTTAATGTGTGGAAGTGCCTTGTGAATTTCTAGGAGCAGGTAGGCAGTGTGGGGTTTTCCATCCTTATGACCATGGATCCCTTTCCTTGCACGTCTTTCTCATCCTTTTTCCTAATGTATGTCATCTGTCCCAAGGAAAGCAGTTTGAGAAATGTTGAAGGACATAAATAAATATGAGGTACTAAAGAAAATAAAAAGAAATATCAGGTTGCGTGATGTACAGTAATATGACTACTAAGAATTTTCTATTCCCTTTCAGTTTGCGTGCTTTTCTGAGTCTATACATTTTGAAGGTAGCAAATGATTTTTAAAAAATGAGAAAAGATTATTTTGACTAATGATCCTTTGGAGGAAATAAACTATTTTGTAAATAAGCATAGGAGAGTTCTAGTATGACTATAAAATCTTATATAATACCAGAGGTTATGATATTATGTGTTTTAAGGTTTTTCTTAGGATTGACCTGAATTTTTGTTACTTGAGTTATGTTTTCTTCTTTTCCAGTGGCAGCCGATTAGGAGGCCTGGTTACAGTGTTGTGCTTCTTTTTCAATCATGGAGAGGTAGGTAATCAAAAACTATTCTCAGAATTACTCCTGGAAATGCAGTTTTCTTCTTTAAATTTAATCTATAATGGCATTCTTTAAATGTTTGATCTTATTATTTTGATTCAAAATTTAAACACTAGCATTCATTTGAGTTAACTTTTCATGACCATTGTACTTCTTATGTGATATAAGGCTTAGTAATTTGATGAAATAATGGGTCTGTATCAACTGTATCAATTCTGTTTTTGTTGTTGTTGTTGTTGTTGTTTTTGTTTTTTGTTTTTTTTTTGAGGCAGTGTCTTTTTTTGTTGCCCAGTCTGGAGTGCAGTGGTAGATCATAGCTCACTGCAGCCTCAAACTCTTGGGGTCAGGTGATCCTCCTGCCTCAGAATCAGCTTCCAGAGTAGCTGGGACTACAGACGCTTATCACCACACTCAGCTAGTTTTTTAAATTTTTTATAGAGATGGAATCTTTGTATGTTGCCCAGGCTGGTCTTGAATTCCTGGCCTCAAGCAATCCTCCTGCCTTGGTCTCCCAAAGTGTTGGGATTACAGGTATAAGCCACCACGCCTGCCCTCAAGTATCAATTGTTTGTATAATTTTAAAACTGTGAAAGCTAACAATTTAGTTATAATGGAAGTAGGTGGTAATTGATACAAATTTCTTTTGTAGGGATAACTTTTTGTTGCAGAAACTACACAGCATATTCTTATTTTAATGTATTAACATTTGATACTCTTTTAAGTACTTTTTGCAAAATATTTGAGTGTTCAAGGGCTTTCTAAAGACAACAGTATTGTAAAAAATACAGACTCTGGATCCAGGTTGCCTGGGTTCAAATCCTGACTGCTGTGTGGCTCTGTGACCTGAGCAAGTCATTTAATCTCTCTTTGCCTTAGTTTCCTCTTTGTAAATGGGCATAATGATGTTACCCACCTCATAGGATTATTGCAGAGACTAAGTGAATTCATATGTGTAAATGCCTAGAGCAGTGTTTGGCACATGGTAGCTGCTATGTAATTGTTAGCTTGTGTTATTACTGTTATTGACTAATTAACTTAGTTTAAATTCTACTATAAATTCAGAATGTCAACGTTTCTAGATTAATCATAGTTGTAAATGAATTTCTAATACATCTGTCTAGATTTCTTTCATGATAAATTTTGTATGAGGGAGAAAAGAATAAAGGTCAGCTTGCTTTGTGTGAAGTGACTTTGTCCTTCCATGCATTTTATACACTCAGTGCCTGCTGTATTTGAATATGCACATGTTTTAACATGTGCTATAACAGTAATCATCTCCAAACATAATGCAGAGTCAATGCTGGACTTCTTTTTATTCAGCGAGTTACTAATGGATACTTAGCTAATATGTTCTTAGTATTTAGAATCACAGAAATGTAAAGCTAGAGTATTTGACAAGTGGTTGCAACATGACATCAGTTAATTGGTATAGTATGTGTTTAAAAAGAAAAAAAAAAAAAAAGATTTGGCTTTTCCTGACTGTGGATCCTGCACATTGTGATAGTGTGGACCATGAAGCACTTTGAGCCACAGATTCTGAGGGAATGACCTAAGAAACAGGGAAATAACCATGTAATAATGGAAGAAAGAAGCATTGTGTGTTAACAATAAGGTGTCAGAGGGAAGAGGTTATTCAAAATTTTGGAACCTAGACCACCAGGAAGACCACTGTTTGTAAAGTGCAAAGGTCTATCGTGCTACCCTCAGTGTATACTATGGTTTTTAATTCTTCGTCTTACGTTTTCTTATAATTTTGATACTCATGTGGCATGAACATCATTCCTTACAAAGTTTTCTTAAATTTTAACAATGGAATTCAGACTATTCAACTGGCTTTTCAGGCTGATGAATTGTCTTTTTGATACTTTTCAGCTACTTGGTGTAGCTGAAAAGCATGCTTAGACATCACTTTTTTAGGAAAAGGTAAACCGAATATCATTAGAATTAGAATTTCAGTTTTACTGAAATAGTCAAGTAGATAATTTTACTTACATGTAAAATTACTTGTGAAAATACAGGTAATGACATTAAAATTGAGAGCATAAACTGCAGTTTTGGGTAAAATATTGGTGAGAACTCAACATATTTTCGTTTTAGGTAATGAGATCTTCAGACCCTATTTTTTTCTGATTTTTAAGTATATACTTTTTCTATGGACAGAAATATTTACTCTGGTAGTACCTATTTATGTATTTAGTGAGCTTTTGTAGAGCATTGCTCACTGGAAATGCCAGTGGGTTACTAACGGGTACCTTACATTCTTAGGAGAGTTACTTTGATCACATGAGTGATTGGTTTATGTTGCAAAGAATAGTTCTCAATTGTTACTTGCATTTAAGTTCTATTTCCATTATATAGTTTGCTGTGCACTACATGTGAAGATAGCATAGGTTTACTTTTTTAAAATTTTCTTTTTCCTCATATGGTTTTATAAGGGAAAATTTTTGCCTGAACAAATTATTTATAAAATGTGTAGCATGAATAGCTTAATAGATTATTAAATAAATTATTTAAAACACATTTAAAACCTTCAAATCCGAAACTTGTGAAATGCAATAAAAGGGTTTATAATAATGATCAGTAATGTTGAGGTTATACATTCTATAATAAAAACTATGCAGATGTTTTCATTGATCAAGCTTCTTTAGTAAATTTCATTCAGTCACAATTGAGAATTTTTGCAAAGATGAAAGCTAGCAATTTTGTTTTGCCTTTAAAATGTTTTCTTTTACAAGATGCACACAACATGTGTTGATGGTGCAGGGTTTTGGCATGCTGATAGAAAAGCACATGAATGTGTATTAAGAAAAACCTGAATACAGTATTTTTCTCCAATTTTTTGATTGTTAGAAATTCTTTTTTTGTGAAATAGGATTGTTTAGCTTTTTCATGATAAGATTAAAAAAATTATTATGAAGCATGATTGGTGCTGTTTTATGTAAAAGATGTTCACATATATAAAGATGTACACATATGAAGAGGAAATTCCTTACTTTGTGTTTTTTAAAAATAAATACATTTTAAAAAAGTAATTCAAAGTAAATGAAAGGATTGCCCCCGAAAGTACTTCAAAGTAAATTAACGGATTGCCTCCAAAAGTAATTTAAAGTGAATGAAAGGATTGCCTTGAGGTTCATATCTAATTAAACCATTTTTATGACCTACAACATATTTCTGACCCATATTTCTTAAATATTTTTCCACTGAACTGAGACTAAACTATAAACATACATGTTCCTAATTATTGAAATAGTTATGCCATTTATATAAGATTTGGAAAAGAATTCTTAGAGCACTTTGAAAACAATCTCATTAATTCTTATTCTTATATGGTAGGTATGTAGTGAACATCCCAATATCATAAAAATGGAAGCACTTAAACATTAAGTGATTGGCTCAAGGTTACCCAGCAGGGAGATGATTTTATTTATTTGTATTTTTAAAAAATTATTTGTTTTAACTTACAAATAATAATTGTAGATATTAGTGGGGTACAATGTGATGTTTTGATTTATGTATACATTGTAGAAAGAGTCAATCAAGCAAGTTAACATATCTATTCCCTCACCAACTTAGCATTTTTTGTGGTGAGAATGCTAAAAATCTCTTAGCAATTTCGAAATATGCAATACATTAACTGTAGTCACCAAGTGGAACAATAGATCATTAAAACTTATTCCTCCTGCCCAACTGAAACTTTATATCTGTGGATCAACATCTGCACATTACCCATCTCTCCCCTGAGCCTCTGGTAACTACCTTTCTGTTCTCTGTTTCTGTGAGATTGACTCTTAGATTCCACATATAATTGAGATCATACAGTATTTGCCTTCCTGTGCTTGGTTTATTTCACTTAGCATAGTATCTCTGTCAGTTCCATTCATAGTGTCTCAAATGACATAATTTCCTTCTTTTTTTAAGGCTGTGTCATATTCCGTTGTGTATGTATAGCAAATTTTCCTTATTAATCTCTTTATGGACACTTAGGGTTGCTTCCGTATCTTGGCTATTGTGAATAATGCTGAAATGAACATGGGAGTGCAGATACCTCTGATGTACTGATTTCAGTTCCTTTGTATATATACTCTGAAGTGGGATTGCTATTCTATTTTTAGTGTTTTTGAGGAAACTTACATAGTTTTCTAAAATGACTGTATAAATTTACATTCCTACCAACAGTGTGCAAGAGTTCCCTCTTCTCCACATCCTCTCCAACACTTATCATTTGTCTTTTTTGAAAATAGCCTTTCTAACAGGTGTAGATTTCTCACTGTGGTTTTAATTTGAATTTCCCCTATGGTTTGAGAAGCTGAGCATTTTTTTTTTCATATATCTGTTGGCCATTTGTATCTTTCCTTTTGAGAAGTGACTTCAGATTCTTTGCCCATTTTAAAAATTGAGTTGTTTTGTTGCTGTTGAGTTATTTGAGTACCTTATATATTTTGAATATTGGCCCCTTATCAGAGGTGTGGTTTGCAGATATTTTCTCCCAATCCTCGGGTTGACTGTACACTCTGTTAATTATTTCCTTTGTTGTGCAGAAGCATTTTAGTTTGACGCTATCCTATTTGGCTATTTTTGCTTTCCTTGTCTGTGCTTTTGCAGTCTTATCCAAGAAATCATTGCCCAGATCAATATTGTGGATCTTTTTGCAGAGAGAGGATTACAAGTTTCCTGATTCCCCATTAATCTCTCCAAATACGAAATTCTTAGGGGAGTAGCATTTCAAAGAAGACATCACTATAATTTATCTTTTACAAATGAAAGGTGCAGAGACCTTTTCTTGCCAATTTGTGGACCTCTTACTTCGTTTTTCTTTCATTCTTTCTTCCCTTCTTTCCAGTGTTGGTAAGGTTTTGGTAAGGTTGGTAAGAAAGAAAGTCCCTTCTTTCCAGGTACTTTTTGATGCTTGAGATGTGCAAGTAAAACAAAGACTCCTATCCTTGTGAACAATCATGTGAATGAAGTGGGATAATCTTCTACCTTAAAGCAGGAGAATATTGGGCAGTAGCAAGGAGGAGCAGAAAGTGATAGCGGATAAGGTCAGACAGTTAATAATTGGAGGTAGGAGTGGGAGCAGATTTCTGTAGGTCATTATAGGGTCTATTTGGAGTGGATGGAATGCCACTAGAGGATAATGACTAGTAGAGTGACATGATTTAAATTATGTTTTACATGAATTTGGAAAACAGTGTAAGTACAAGATGTATAATTTTATGAAGGCTATTCACTGGTGTGTCTATGGATTTGTGAACTTATTAAACCTACAGTAACTTCAAAAGTTCAATAAAAACAGAGCGTGTTAATCTTAGCAGCATATCTGCTGATGTAAATTTGAAAAGCAGTCTACAATAGAAAAGTAGCCTACAACATCTGTTATGACCTTGCCCAGCTGGATTTCTGATTTTGTCTCACGTCACTCTTCAGGCTATTTTTGATTGCTTTGCTTCAGCCCTATTGGCCCTTCTTTCTTCTGTTTCCAGAAAGGACTATTCCTTTTCCTTCCTCAGGGCCTTTGCACATGCTCTTTCCTATGCTTTGTATATGCCTCTGCGCCCCTCATCTTGATGTGTGCCTAATTAACTCCTAGTCATCCTTCACAGCTGGGCATTTCAGTTTGCATCTCAATGGTGTTCTTAATTTCTTCCTGCAGATCTGGATTTCCATCTGACATAATTTCTCTTTAGTTTTAAGAATTTTATTTAGCATTGTGATAAAGATCTGCCAATAAGTCCCTTAGTTTTTGTCTGTCTAAAAATGTTATCTTGCCTTCATTTTTTGAAGTATATGTTTGCTTAATAAGAATTATAGGTTGATAGCTTTCCCTTTCAGCACTTTAAAGATGCTATTCCATTATCTTCTGGCTTCCACCGGTTTATAAGAAGTCAGCTATAATTCTTATTATTGTTCCTCTGAATGTAATGTGTCTTTTCTCTGTTGTTCAGAGATTTTCATTATATATTTGGTTTTTATTGGTTTGATGGTGGTAAACCTAGACGTGCTTTGTTCATTGAACACTTTTGTTTTCTGGGTTGGTTTTTATTTTTAATCAGTTTTGGAAAATTTCTAGCCAAGATCTTCTTTTTAAATACTTTATTTTCCCCATTCTTCCTCTCTTCTTCTTTGGGGATTCTAATTACATGTATGTTCAACTTTTAAAAAATACTATCTCACAGATTTTTGACACTGTTCCTTTTTTTCCCATTTTTTTTTTCTCTCTATTCCTCCCTTTGGGTATTTTCTCTTGCCATGTATAGGAGTTGGCGGTGCTTTGTTCTGATGCATGCAGTCTGCTATTATCACTATCTGGTAAATTTCCATCCCTCCCTCCCTCCCTCTCTTCTTCCCTTCTTGCCTTCCTTTCTTCCCTCCTTCCCTCCCTTCCTCTCTTTCCCTTTCTTCCTTCGTTCCTTCTTAGAATTTCCATTTATTCCATAGAGCCTCCATTTTTCTGTTGAAATTTCCTGCCTCTTCATCTCACTAATATTTTTCTATACATTTTAAAATCTAATTATTGTAGTTATTTTAAAGTCTGTTTTCTAATGCCAACACCTACATTATCTTGGAATTTAACTCCATTGACTTTTTTCTCTTGATAATGGGTCATATTTTCCTGCTACTTTGCATGTCTCGTAGCTTTTTATTTTATGAAGACAATTTCTGTAAAAGAATGATGAAGGTTGAACTAGATAATCATTTTTGCTTCAATTTCCCTAAAAAGGGAACATGTTTTATGTCAAGCACCTAGGAAGAGAGACTGAGAATTTGGATCCCACATGAAGCCCTGCCAAGCAGGGCAGTAGTATAGTTTTAATTTGTTTTAGTTTACTTCCAGTTTCAAATGAATTACAGTGATCTCTTTTTTCTTTGTCTCAGTCTCCAACTTTCCAGGTGCTTAACTCAGGGGATGATTCCTTTGATCTTACCATTCTTTAAACTGGGAAGGGGTTAGTTTTCAGCTTTTTAGTTAATTTTAATCCATCTCCAGATTCAGCTGTGCCAAGGCCCCAAAACCAAATGCTGTGTGAGATTGTGATCTCACAGAGTTCTGACTCTCCCCCACTCCTCTTTATCTGCCAGATTCATGTGTGTGTATGTCTGTGTGTGTCCCAGGTTGGGGGAGGGGTGGCTGTCACAACAAATACTCATTTTTGTGTTTGTACCTTTTTCAGATTCTTATTTATATGGTTAGAAGTTGTTTGGTTCCAGCAAAGACTCTCTGCCTATGGCAGATCCTTACCTAAATTATGCAGTTGTTCCCAGGTGTGATGGTAGAGCCAACAGCTGTTCTGTATCTTCACTTGGGCTATATCTAGTTTCACTGTAAATCTTGTACTAAAAAGGCAGTACAACAAAAGTGCATTTTTCTTTACTGTTTTTTCTCCGGCTTTTTATTTTGAACAAATTGAAACTTACAGAAATGCTCTAGATTCAGTTTCATTTACCAGTTTTAATATTTTGACACATTTGCTGTCTCTCTTATACAAACACCGACACAGACATTTTTCTAATCCGTTTGAAAATGAGCTGCAGATATGATGCTGTCTCACCCCTAAATACTTCAGTATATATTGCCTAAAAGCAAGACATTCTACATAATCACAATACTGTTATCATACTTGAGAAATTTAACACTAATAATTACACAGTAATACCTTAATACAGCCCATATTCTCATTTTCATAGTTTATTCCCATAAATTCTTTGATGCTTTTATTTTGGATCCAGAATCTGATTAAGGATCGTACATTGCATTTAGTTGTCATTTTATTTGGAAAAGTTTATCTCAAACAGTTTCTCTTTGTTTTTTCATGGCATTAACATTTTTGAGGAGTCTAATTATTTTGTAGACGTCTCACAATTTGGATTTGTCTGATTGTTTCCTCGTTAATAGATTCAGATTATAAGACTATTTTATTTTATTTTATTTTATTTTGAGACAGGGTCTCACTCTGTTGCCCAGGCTGGAGTGCAGTGGCACAATTTTGGCTCACTGTAGCCTCTGCCTCCCGGGTTCAAGGATTCTCATGCCTCAGCCTCCCAAGTAGCTGGGATTACAGGTGTGTGCCACCACGCCTGGCTAATTTTTATACTTTTATTAGAGACAGGGTTTCGCCATGTTGGCCAGGCTGGTCTTGAACTCCTGGCCTCACGTGATCTGCCTGCCTCAGCCTCCCAAAGTGTTGGGATTACAGGCATGAGCCACCACGCCCAGCCAGATTAGACATTTTAATGAAGAATATGGCACATATGATGTTGTGTCCTTTGCTTTGCATTACCTCTGGAGGCATGCAAAACCAATTTGTCCTGTTATTCAATTTACAAAGTTAAATCACATGGTTAAGGTGGTGTCTGTCATGTCTCTATTATAAAAATGCCCTTTTTTCTTTTAATTAATAGGTGAAATGAGGGATGATACTTTGAGACACTTGAATATCCTCTTCCCCCATAACATTTACCAACTGATTATGCATCCACTGATGATTCTTGCCTGAATTAGTTATTACATTAGCCATTGCAAATGATAATTTTCTAATTCTGCCATTTCATCTACATTTAGTGGTGTTCTATAAAGATAAATCCCTTCTCCTGCCATTTTATTTTATTATATTTGCATAGGGTTTTTTTAATTCAATGTTTTATAATCCATTGCAATTCTTTTTGATGCTCCCATTGTCACAGATTTGGCTGGTAGTAGTCTCCCCACATTTTAATGATATATACTTTTCACACATTAAGATTTGTATATTTTAACTGTTCAGTGGATCTTTACATATGTATACAATCTTGTATCCAGGAACTAGATCAATGCATAGACTATTTCCAACCCCCAAGCAGGCTCACCTCTGTTCCTGTCCAATCTGTATCCCTCCCCATCCTTCAAAACTCTTCTATCTCTATCACTATTGATTAGTTTTGCCTATTTGGGGGCTTCATGTGAGTGGAATCATACTTTCTTATGCCTGACGTCTTTCTCTCAACATATGTCTGTGATATGTATCCACATTGTTTTCCAAAGTGCTTGTACCAGTTTTCACTCCCATTGGCAATGTACGGTAATTCCAGTTTCTTCTATCAATACATCCTTGTTAGTGCTTGGCTTTGGCAGTCCTCTTAATTATAGTCATTCTGATGAGTGAAATGGTACCTTATTATGGGTTTAGTTTGCATTTTCCTGATGAGTAATGATATTGAGCACCTTTTAATATGGCTTATCAGATTTAGATACTCTCTTTTGTTTAATACCTAAGTCTTTACCCATTAAAAAATATTTGGGTTATTTTACTCATATATGGGAACTCTTTGTCAATTCTGTGGAGTTCTTTATAAAATATATGTTCTACAAGTACCTTCTCACCACTTAACGACCTGTCTTTTCCTCTTTTTTGGTTTTTTGATTTTTATCTTTGTGTACACAGATCTTTTTGAGGTTTTTTGATGAAGTTCTTAATTTTCATGAAGTTCCATTTATCAGTCTCTTATGTTGAGTCCTTTTTGTGTCTGATTAAAAAAATCTTTGCCTACTGTAGGTCATGAAGGTTTTCTCATATTTTCTTTTAGAAGCTTGAAGAAAATATAAGGGAAAACCTTGGTGTAGCTTTCACATTTTGGTTTGTGATCTGTCTAGAATCTTGTATACAGTATGAAATAGGTTCCAGATTCCTTCCTCCCCTACCCCACCCCAAATAGGATGTCCAGTTAACCTAGTACCACTTGTTAAAAAGAAGATTTTTCCCCGCTGAATTGTAGTGGGCCTTGTATCATAAATAAAGTGACTATATAGTTTTGGATTTATTTTTACATTCTCAATTATGTTCTATTAGTCTGTTTATCTTCAAGCCAGTATCACACTGCCTTAAATATTGTAGCTTTATAAGTTCAATATCTCATAGTGAAGATCTCCAACCTTGTTCTTCGTCAGTATTGCCATAGCTATTCCAGGTCCTTTGTGTTTCCATATTAATTTTAAAATCAGTTTGTCACTACTTCCCTCTCTTTCAACACATACACAACTTGCTGGTTGTGTTTTGGATCTCTAGATTAATTTAGAATGGACATTCCTGAATATACTAAATCTTCCAATCCATAAACAGATTTATATTCATCTCCTTTAATTTCTCTCAGGAATGTTTAATGTTTTCACGTATTTTATTAATCTCTAGATATTTTATGATTTTGGCACTATTTTCTGCCCTTTTGATATATCTCACTGGTGTCTGAACACTTCCTTTCAAACACAAAAAGGTTCCAGAAACAAATTATTCTGTAATACACACAAAATAGTTTCAAAGTTACTACACTAATGTGATTACCAATAACAATCCTACCAAGTATGGTTCAGTATTTCTCCAGTTATTTTTCTCCTAAGAGTATATTCTACTAAGGAGGTATAGTCAGAATATAAAGGTTAAATAATTTAGAAGCAACCTGAATTGTTTTTATTTCTCCATGTTGTATTATCATTTTGACAGTGCAATTTGAATCATTTGTTTCTGTTTCTATTTATATTGCCTATATATCTTGGTTAATGCTTTCATTTTGTAGTCAGAATTTTGGTTATGTTGATAACCTTGAGCAGTGTAGTTTATAACCACATGATAAAGGTGGTAGAGTTGATACTGATAACATCTTGCCAGGTATATTTTCTATTTTAGATGAATAAGCAATGGTCAAGTTCGAGTCATTGCAACAATGGATGGAAACATGGAGGTGTACTCACCGCTTTTTCAACAAAGTTTCACAAAGGTTTTTTGTAAATTTGGATAGGATATACTGATATCTTAGATTTTCAGAGACAAAAAGATCAATGTTTTCTGTCATACAACCAGCTGAAATTCTTTATAAAGATAGTACAGTTTAAAATAGCATTTACATATCACTGACACATTAAATCCTGTGTGAGCTAAAATTGTATTATAAGTTCAGATTGAAATATGTAACTGGTTAATTGAGCAGCTTATCAGTACAGGCTGTGCATAATCTGAAAATCTGCAGTCTGAAATACTCAAAAAGTCCAAAACTTTTTGAGTGCCAACATGACTCTCAAAGGAAATTCTCATTGGAGCATTTCAGATTTTGGTTTTTTGGATTAGCGATGCTCAATCAGTAATTAAAATGCAAATATTCCAAAATTTGAAAAAATCTGAAATCCAAAACACTTCTGGTCCCAGGATTTTGGATAAGAAATACTCAACCTGTGTATGGTACAAAAATAGACCAAAACTCCAAGAAAGCAACCAGGCTTACTTATTATCAAGATACAGTGCCCTGAGATGCACAAAGCTTACTCCAAACTAAGGGTCTTCCTAAATAATGGGACTGCCCTAAGTAGCATCAAACAAGAGATATTCAAGCCATGTCTCTTAAACCTAGCATGTTTATGGTTACTATGTGGACAGCAGGATTCTTAACACCTATAACATTCTCTGAAGAGAGGTAGCATAACCTTCATGGTGCCAGCAGTCTTTTAAGGAAGCACTCATAAATATAGTGTTTAAAGCATTATTATAGTTAATATTAAGCAATATAAAGCAATAGTATAATCAGTATAGAAAAGCAGCAGGCAGAGGTGGGTAATTTGTTTTAAACCTAAACATTATAGTAACAAGTTAGGATTGATCCAGCAAATGGCAACTCTAGTAAAAACTCTTGGAATAAATCTTAAACATGATCTGTTTGATACTAATACTAACCACAATTTATAACTCACTAGTCAATTGTTCTTCTATTTATTTTGAAGTTATGAAGATAAATCAATTAGATCATACTGTATTCCCAATATTATAAGTTAATAGTTTGAAAATAGAGATTGGAAAATTAAGCTATTTTTGAGATTCCTTAGTTATTGATTCCTCAGTGAATGATTAAAAATTATTAAGCAGAAAATAAAAGCCTATTAATATCTACACAGTATTATGTTGCAGTATAATCAGTGTTATGAAATGTGTGCTAAAAATTATATACTAGATAGAAGTTTGTGCAACATAAGATTTTTATTGAATTTATTTTCACAATAAATGTATTTCTTGTACTTAGAAACAACATACATTTGTATAACCCTTTTTTGAAGCAGTTCACATGTATATTTCCTTTAATTCTCAAATTTCAAAATAATGCCTTTAAAAAGCATTGGCATTTTAAACTGTCACACTTTTTATTTTACATTTAAAATTAGAGATAAAGAAAAAATATTTATTTGTTGAAATGTAAGGCATGACTAAACCAAATCTCTTCACTATTTTCAAATTATATGGCATCATCTGGAATGGCAATTATGTTTGTACCAGACCTAGTAAAACACGTTGTGTTATTGGAGAAACAATAGAAAGCACTTTCATTGACATTTGAATTCATGTACTCAGAATTTTGGAGGGAGAAGACCTTGCCCTTCATTACAGTCCTGTAATTGGGTTTTCTTGTCCCTGCTTTCAGAGGATATAATTCAGTTTTGGTGAACTGAGTGACTATAGCTATTAAAAGCAACGAATTTTGGAGAAATGATAATGTCATTGAATGTGGGTAACAAATGTGGGGGAACTGTCTGCATGAAGAAAATTCTCAAATTGTACATTGCATGGTTGGAATACTTGCTTGTTTGAATACTTGTTTTTGTACAGAGACTGATGACTTTACAAATTTTGATCATACAGGCATACTTCAGAGATACCGTAAAATGAATATCGTAATAAATCAAGTCATACAAATTTCTTGGTTTTCCAGTGCATATAAAAGTTATGTTTACACTGTACTATAGTCTATTAAGTGTGAAATAGCATTATGTCTAAAAAACAATGTACATACCTTAATTTAAAAATAAGTGGCTAATCCCAGCACTTTGGGAGGCTGAGGCAGGCGGATCACCTGAGGTCAGGAGTTCAAGACCAGCCTGGTCAACATGGTGAAACCCTTTCTCTATTAAAAATACAAAAAAAAAATTAGCTGGGTGTGGTAGTGGGTGCCTGTAGTCCCAGCTACTCGGGAGGCTGAGGCAGGAGAATCGCTTGAACCCAGGAGGTGGATGCTGCAGTGAGCCGAAATTGCACAGCTGTACTCCAGCCTGGGCGGCAGAATGAACTCCATCTCAAAATGCACAAACAAACTGCCAGTGATCACCTGAACCTTCAGCAAGTTGTTCAGATGGAGGGTCTTACTTTGATGTTGATAACTTCTGACAGAGGGGTTGCTGAAGATTGGGATAGCTGTGGCAATTTCTTAAAATAAGATAACAATGAAATTTGCTGTATTGATTGATTCTTTCTTTCACAGAAGTTTCCTCTGTAGCAAGTGATGCTGTTTGATAGCATTTTACCCACACTAGAACTTTCAAAATAGGAGTCAGTCCTCCCAAACCCTGCCACTGCTTTAGCAACTAAGTTTATGTCATGTTCTAAATCCTTTGTTGTCATTTCAACAATGTTTACAGTATCTTCACCAGTAGTAGATCCCATTTCAAGAAACCACTCCCTTTGCTCATTTAAGAAGCAACTCCTTATCCTTTAAGTTTTATCATGAGATTACAGCAGTTCAGTCACATCTTCAGGCTCCATTTCTAGTTATCTTGCCATTTCCATCACATCTGCAGTTACTTCCTCCACTGAAGTCTTGAGCCCATCTAAGTCTCCCATGAGGGTTGAAATAAACTTCCAAAGTCCTATTAATGATGATATTTTGGCCTCCTTCCATGAATCAGAATGATTTTAATGGTATCTGAAATAGTTAATCCACTCCAGAAGATTTAAATTTCATTTGCCCAGACTCATCAGAGGAATCACTATGGCAGCTAGAGCCTTATGAAACATGTCTCTTAAATAATAAGACCTGAAAGTTGAAATGACTCCTTGCTTCATGGGCTGCAGAATAGATGCTCTGTTAGCAGGCATGAAGGCAACATTAATCACCTCATCCGTCTCCACCCGAGCACTTGTGTAACCAAGTGCACTGTCAATGAGCAATAATATTTTGAAATGAATCTTTTTTTCTGAGCAGTAGGTCTCAAGAATGGGCTTAAAATATCCAGTCAATCATGCTAAAACAGATGTGCTGTCATCTAGGCTTGTTGCTCCATTTGTAGATCACTTGCAGAGTATATTTAGTGTAATTCTTAAGGGTCCTAGGATTTTTAGAATGGTCAATGAATATTGGCTTCAAGATAGTCACTGGTTGCATTAGGTCTAACAAGAGAGTCAGCCTGTCCTTTGATGTTTTGAAGCCAGCCACTGACTTCTCTCTGACTAGGAAAGTCCTAGATGGCATCTTTTTCCGGTAGAAGGTTTTTTCATCTGCACTGTTGTTTAGTGCAGCAACCTACCTCAGTTATGTTAGCTAGATCTTCTGGATAACTTGCAGCTTTTACATCAGCATTGCTGTTTTACCTTGTACTTTTATCTTACGGAGATGGCTTCTTTCCTTAAACCTCATGAACCAACCTTTGCTAGTTCAAACTTTTCTTCTGCAGCTTCCTCACCTCTCTCAGCCTTCATAGAATTGAAGAGAGTTAGGATCTTGTTCTGGATTAGGCTTTGACTTAAGGAAATGTGGCTGGTTTGATCTTCCATCCAGAACATTAAAACTGTCTGCATATCAGCAATAAGGTTGTTTCACTTTTAATTTCCTTCAATAATTTTTCTTTTGCATTTCTGACTGTTAGGCATAAGAGGCCTAGCTTTTGGCCTCTCTCGGCTTTTGACATGCCTTCTTCTCTAAGTTTAATCATTTCTAGCCTTTGACTTAAAGTGAGAGATGAACAACTCTTTGTATTAATTGAACACTTAGAGGCCCTTTTAGGCTTATTAATTTTTCTAATTTTAATATTGTGTCTCAGGGAATTTGGAGGCCCGATGGGAGGGAGACAGATGGGAGAGTGGCTGATTGGTGGAGCAGTTAGAACACACACATTTATCCATTAAGTTTGCCATCTTATTGGGCATGGTTCAAGGCACCTAAGGCAATTAGAATAGTAATATCAGAGATTACTGATCACAGATCACCGTAGCAGATATAGTAATAATGAAAAAGGTTGAAATATTATGAAAATTACCAAAATATGACACAGAGACATGAAGTGACCACATGCTATTGGAAAAATGGCACTGATAGACTTGCTTGATGCGGGGTTGCCACAAACCTTCAATTTGTGACAGACGTTATCTGTGAAGCATGGTAAAGGGCAATGAAATGTAGTTTGCCCATGTATCTTACTGTCAATCATACTGAACTCTCCAGTTAATCTAATAAACTAACAGCTTTTAAAAATTGCATTCTAGTAACAACAGTATACATTATCAGGGGACCTTTTCAATCTTTTCAGCATTCTCTTGTGTGAGTAGTTCATTCATAAATAGATATGTATGTCAGTTTCATAAAGGATGGTGAGCTTGTTAGAAAAGAGCAGTAAATTGGCTCAGTCTTTCTGTAGCAGCACTAGAAATATTCAATAGTCTGAGGTACAGTGAAAATATAGGAAACACTTATTTCTGACATGGTCTTTGTCATTCTGTGGAATCTTTTTAGGTACCCGTGCTTGCATTGAAAGACATCATTATTTTAGTGTGACTTAATAATATCAGATTGCTTGCATTTAATTGTATGCGGTTTTCTGTCGATGGAAGGATGAACTTACTAATGTATTTAGTATATATACAGTAAAATGACATTATTACAACTGTGATAGTACATTGCTTAATTATGTCCAAAGTGAGCTTTTCAGAAAGGTTTATACTTAACAATTTCAGGACTTTTGTTACTTAATTTGATTACACTGCCTACTTTTAAATATTTTGCAACCCAGGGCAGCTTAGGCAAAGAAGTAAAACCAAAAATGGAATATTCCTTTGTAGCAGCACAGTGAATGAAAATACTAAAATTGATGACTAGAAAGAGTTCTCAAGTACTGGTTATGGATAGTTTTGCTGAAATTCATGGGAAAGAAGACAAACAATAGATAAATAATCAACTCAAAATATTCTAAAATTTGGCAGAACATTTTCTTGCTGGTACTTTCCTCCCTTTCCTTTTAAGATGTAGTTGCATCTTTTTTGGTATTTTCTTCTTGACAATTCATGATATTAATGCTTTACATGATCTTAAGCCACATGTGTCTCTGTCAGTAATATTTGTCACATGCTAGTTTTGCTGTTTATGGAATAAAGTCCAGTAGTTTGTTTTACAACACACCGTTTAAATTATTTGTTAAAAATAATTTTATTTATAAATAGTAATTTTTACTTGGAATGTCTTAGTAAATTTAGCAAGTATACTATACTACAAATTTTTTTTTTCAGTGTACCCGTGTAATGTGGACACCACCTCTCCGTGAAAGCTTCTCATATCCATTTCTTGTTCTTCAGATGTTGCTAGTGACTCATATTCTCAGGTAACTTTGACTTAACCTTATTTCTTTTTGCATTAAATAATTTTAACTAAAATTTCTTAAGCTTCCATAATAAAGTGAACATAATAAAATAATTAACCAATATGGTGCTGTTATTAGTAAAAATATTGTAAGAGTGTAACTTAAAAATAGTATCAAAAACATTTCTTCTATCAGCCTTCTGTTCCTCCTCCTTTTTCTTGGTAGTCTACAGTGATTGCTTGAGAAGGAACAAATTGCTTTCACTTCTCCTGTCATTTCCACTTTCTCAAGTCTTCTTCTGTTACCACTGTAACCTCTTGAAAATGAGCAGAAAGAAGGTAAAGGCTGGTCATGCTATAGTGTATCCTGTAAGATACAATCCTTTGGGGCAAAGGATAATTCACAGAATTCACACTTCTCTCCCTTTCTGCTGACAAATATTGAATATAGCTGCCTTGCTCCAGAGGGTAAAAAGGAAACCAAATGGGGGCTATGGAAAAATGGAACAAAGCATGATAAAAATCTGAAGATGACTCAGACTGATAACTCCCTTCAGTGATCCTCCGAATTCAGAAGAACTTTGTTGAAGGCTGTTATGCCAAACCCTTTGGGCAATCTATTTCCCTCTGATTGTTACAGCAAGTATAGAACCGTCACATGGCTTTTAGTCTCCTATGTGGTAGTGTCTTTAGACAGACCCTTCATAGAACATGGGGTGGGTAATGTTTTTGCATTAGCTTTTTAAAGTCTGTGTAGCTCCAGCTTTATTGCTGTCCCCTAAACTCCTCTTTTATAGGGTTTAAAGCTTCTTTAGCACCTTCAAATAAGGTGAACCTCTATGAATTCATAACCTTTAACTGTGCCCTGTTGGTTCTGAGGCACCTTGAGCAACGGTCCCTTCTCAAACATCTCTGTAAGAAGTGTTGTGCTGTAGGAGTCTTTGATTCACCACTACAGATGCTGTTTTTCCACATTCACATTCTTGACCGTGGCTTTTTTCTCCAGTATAGTGCAGACAGCAGACTGCCCATCAGTCTCTAGTTCCTTCCTGCTTTTCTACCTCTGCTCCTGTCTTAAATCCAGCGAAGGCAAACCTTTGATTCTTCTTTCACTCACTGATCCGATCTGTCCCTAAGTGGGCATGGGGATGCTGCTCCGGGGACTGAGCGCTGCTTCCTTTAGTCCATCTGTACCAGAGAAGGTAGTGTTAGTTTCCTGTTGCTGTGTAGCCAGTCACCACAAACTGGGACCTACTATCTTGGAGTTTTCTAGCTCTGAAGTTTTAAAATCAGGGTATTGGAGGTGCACCCCTCTTCCTGAAGGCACAGAGTGGGAGGGGAGAGAATCAATTTTCTTGCCTTTTCTAGGTTCTAGAGGCTCTCTGCATTTCTTGGGAGGCTGCCTGCCTTTCTTGGAGACTGCCTGCATTTCTTGGCTTGTGGCTCCTTCATCTTCAAAACCAGCAATGGTAGATTAAGTCCTTCTTTGTCAGTTCACTCCAACCTTCTCTTCAGCCTCTCTTCTGCTTTTAAGTACCCTGTGGTTACATTGGGTCCACCTGGATAATCCGGGATACATTCCCTACTGTGAGGCCAGGTGATTAGTCATCTTCATTCCATCTGCAGCCCTAGTTCCCCTTTGCCATGCAACATGACATGTTCACAGGTTCCAGGGATTAGGACACAGGTATTTTTGGAGGCCATTATTCTGCCTACCAGGATGGGGCCTCTTCAGTTGCTGTTTCCTGACTTCAAGAACTGCCTTCTGTTGGGTTCTTCTCTGTTTTTGGCTCCAGGTGCTTCTGTGACAAGCTTTTTATGTTTTCTTTAGTCTCTTATCATTGTCTTTTTCAGCCTTACCCACGTCTTAATACCTGTCTTTACTTTTTGCTGAGAAGTTTTAGAGAACTTTCCTTTCTTTAGAGCCTTCTTCATTGTCTCTGTTTATATTCTAGTTGGCATTTCTGTTCTCATATTCCTGGTCATCTGAAGCTGCATCAGCTGCTGCTTTCACCACTCCTGGTTCAGATCCATCCCATCTTGATCTTCCTCGCCATCTTCATTGGCAGCTGATCACTTCTGATTGCGATGGCTTTCATGGTTATGCCCCTTAGTTGTCATGGCTCCCTGCTTGCCTGCTGTGGCTATCTATGACTGGTTGCTTGGAAGTATGGGCTTTCATTTTGCTTTCTTGGACACTGCAGTCTTTTTAGGAGGGAAAACCTGCTAAACCTCCTTTCTTGAAATTTTGGCAGACATCTTGTCTTTTTTCTGAAGGATAGTAACCTTCTCTCTATTGGCCATCTTCATCTTCTGATATTTCATCCTTATTACTGACATTGTCTCCTTTGGAAGAGCAGCCATTTCCTTTAGTTCTTGGTTTCTACCTATAGTTGACATATTGTGACATTAGAGGGAGGTGGTGGGTGGTGATGGCTTGGTGGAGGCAAGAAGAAGCTGAGCAGTGTTGATGCAGGCTGCAGTGCTGAGGATACTGTTATAAAACCAGAAAAGAGGCTATTCCTTAATGCTAAGAATCATTTATAAATAAGGTTAGTGGTATGTTTTAACAAATTGGTTTTGTCCAGTTTTGAATTTTAAGCGTTTTTAGAAATTCAGTTTATATACCCACCTAATAGTAGCACAGCTTAGCTTTTTCTTGGTTGTTCTTAGCTTTTTTTTTTTTTTATTCTTGGCAATATTTATGTTTCCATTTCTGTTGTCTTGGGTCAGAGCTATTTTGATCACCAATTGGATTTTCTTTGTTTTCTATTCACTCCTATCTCCCCATAGCGCATTCTTGATCCAACTGCCAGATTGGTATTAAATTCTGCTTGGAAATCTTAATGTCTCTTGTTACCCATAAAATGAAAATCATATTTAGTATTCAAAAGCAGTAGAGAAATGCTTTATTTTAGATAGTGGCTTTCAAACTTTTGGACTATGATCTATGAGAAATAAGAAATAAGTTTTACACTGCAGCTTAGTATACACATACATGTATGCACACAACTGAAACAAAAGTTTCACAGAATAGAACCCCTTGTAAGTAGGATATAGTCATATATATTCTGTTTCACTCTGCTGATCTCCATTTTTAAATGCTGAATTTTATTCCATAAGTTGATTTCATAACTCATTAAAAGGTTATCTGGAGTTTAAAAGTACTTTTGTTGGATTAAAATAGCAGAGAGGGATGTCCTTTGGAGAAGGGATACTTGGGGAAGTGAAGAAAGGCATGTCATAATGGTGCTCTATGCTCCAGGTAGGTTTATCTAGCCAGGATGTCTTTACTGTATCTGAGCTGCATACACCTCATCACCTCAGTATATCAACATGCACACTCCACTTCTGTGAAGATGGACATGTGTGGGGACTTTGCGTTGGCTCGCAGATTTAGAGGATAAAATCATCTTACCCTCCTAAAAATCTCCTAAATTACAAGTCAGTACCAAAATGAGATCTCTAAAGGTTGCTTCAGAATGGACCCCATATCTTCTCCTCCACTTAACTTTTCTGTGTTCTCCTACCTGTGCCAGACCCAACTTTTTATCTCACATGCTTACAAAATTTCTCTCAGCCGCTTACCTCTTATTCTGCATTATTGCAGTAGTTGTCTGCATAATACTTAGCACTTAGAATATGCTGCTATCATCTTTTCGTAGGCATCTTCTGCCTTCCTAATGAATCTGTTGAATCAGTATTTTTAAATATTCAGTCATGGATTCACCAAAATATAATTTGAAAAAAATGTTCATGGATATACTGACCCACCCTCCTTCTCTCTGTGTTATTGTTAGCAATAATGGGTATTTACCTTTCAAAGAAAATTGTTGTAATTGAGTATCAGGAGGTATAATTTCTAACCCATTGGTTCATTTTATGTTTAGGTTGTGTTATAACCAGATCATATATATTTCGAGATTCTAATTTGCAGCAGTTTGGAGCCATGCTAGACTATTTCGTGTTTAAACTTACTAACACTTATTTTATCTTTTCAAGGGCTACAAAACTTTATAGAGGAAGCTTGATTGCACTCTGCATTTCCAATGTATTTTTCATGCTTCCTTGGCAGTTTGCTCAGTTTGTACTTCTTACTCAGGTGAGGTGATTATATTTTAAGCTGTTTTAAGCTTAGCATGTTTGACTATGTGAGCTCATTTGCATAAAATTACAACTGAGATATTCTATGGTTCTAAGTCCTAAAACACTAAAACATTTTCTAGGAAAAATGTTTTTCTAAAACATTTTTTAGAAATATTGAACAAAAGAAAGTTCAGGGTAGAGAAATATGTTGGATTATTTATTAATGATTGTTAATTATTTACTTCCTAAAATAATGCATTTATTGAACTCAAATTTGTAAGAATGCTTATCTTTGTTATTCAGTATCGTTAAGTGCTTAAAAGAGGACTAGTGCTATAACTTCAAGTATTTCTCTTAAGTTAACTATAGTATTTCTGTTACCTAAAATGTTTCTTTTATGAATAGTTGTGTACATTCTTGCATGTAGAATAAAGACACATAGGATTACAGGATAAATAGCTAACCAGTTCATCTCTTATAAAATTCTCTCTACCAGTCTGGAAATTCATCTATTGTCTTTCCACGTACTCTTGCCCACTATAAATGGAGGTAGCTTGTTGAGAGAGGGAGTAAATTACATATTCATTTTTCTCCCTGCGTACTATTTTTTTTTTATTGTACTGGTATATTTGTATAAAGCAGTTGAAGAGTTGCTTTTTTTTTTTTTGAGATGGAGTCTTGCTCTGTCGCCCAGGCTAGAATGCAGTGGCGCAATCTCGGCTCACTGCAACCCCACCTCCTGGGTTCAAGCGATTCTCCTGCCTCACCCTCCCAAGTAGCTGGAACTACAGGCGCGTGCCACCACGCCCAGCTAATTATTTATATTTTTAGTAGAGACGGGGTTTCACCGTGTTAGCTAGGATGATCTCAATCTCCTGACTTCGTGATCCACCCGCTTTGGCCTCCCAAAGTGCTGCAATTGGCGTGAGCCACTGCGCCTGGCTGCTTTTTAATATATTTTAGAACATCTTGTTTGGGAAATGAAGTTAGACTTGGATTTGAGTCCTAATTCTATTCACTAGCCTCTTAACTTGGATAAAATAGTTAACTTTCTTAGTTTAGGTTTTCTCATTTCTGAAATAGAGATAATAAAAGAACCTACTTTATTGGGTTGCGGATAGGACCAGATGAAGTAATGTATATGATTCTTAACACAGTACCTGGTACTTAGTAGGTGTCAGTAAGGTTAGTTGGTTTTATCATGATTTTTTAAAATAGGCTCTATTTGTACTTACTTTTTACTTTGATCTTGTCTTGTAGACTCCTTTGTCTAACTTAGTTCGATGACATTTTCAATCAGTTTCTGGTTTAAAATTGTCTCTGAGATTCTCTCTTTAAAATTCTACCCTGTAAATGTACTGTGTGTTGCTTAGCCCTTGGGGTGAAAAGGGAGCATTCTCATTGCTTCCTGATAGTGGAGACTGCCTGCTTTTTTGTGGAGGTGAGGGTCAGGGGAGGTTTTTTGCCTCCCTGTGGGGCTTATGTTGAATAATAACACACACTTCCCCACAGTTGTTATGTCATATCAGGCACCCTAAGAAATGCAGTGTTCTCCATGGGTAACTCTGAATAAAGGGAAACTTTGTTGTTTTTCTCACTAATGGAAAAATTTGTTGTAGATTGATTTAGAGATTAAAAACTTGATGAATGAAACTTAAGTTATATGTTTAAGTATTCAGCTATTTTGCAATCTGTTTATGCTATGCTTTTGTAGTAGGACAGGAAGAATTTAATTTGAATTGCTTTCTCTATGAGGAAGGGTGTAGAGGCATAGTCTGCTATATTACCTCTATATAATAGATACTATACCATCATTTAATCAATTAATTCATCTAAATAATTCCAGTACTCTTAGAATTATTGATATATAACATACAATTTTCTTCCAAATGGAAAAGAAAGTTAAAAATACCTTTGCAGCGAAAGTACTCTTAATTTGAAATTGATAAATTTGATTATAACTAACTCTTGAATATTTGTATTAATGAAAGAACATTAATGGAGATACTTGTAAGGAGTGACTAGCAAGCAGAAATTGAGGTATTTTTATGCACACATGCATTGCATAATTTTTTTCAGTTAAATGTACCTTCCCCAATTATGTATTAGTTGTCATGTTATAATTACATTTTCATCTTTTTTGATTGGACAAGGCACTTTTTAATTGTATATGTTGACAGTAGGGTTGACCTGAAGTTAAAATGAGTATTGTTTTGGACAGTTGACAAAGTAGACAATTCACATGATTGAGAAAGCTGTGTGTCAGAGAGAAAAATCAACCAATATTTTCTATACTAATATATTGACTATATTTAATAATAAATTGTCAGATAAAAGGAAAACAGAAGAACTCACTCTGTGTGTAGATATAAATCAGTTGAAACAACAGTAAATATATTCTTCATTCTTGTAGCTATTCATTTTATCTTTTTTACTTCTAATTTCTTTTTAAATTTCAGATTGCATCATTATTTGCAGTATATGTTGTCGGGTACATTGATATATGTAAATTACGGAAGATCATTTATATACACATGGTAATAATTTTTTATTGTTCTTTTCCATTTAGTTTGCCCTTAAAACTCCTGATTAATATTTGATTTGTTCATGGTTGAAACTAGTTGTAACAATTTCATAACTAAAACAAATGTTGTTCAAACATTGTGATATAATCAACAGACCTCATTTTGATAGACCACTCACAAAAATTTAATTTGGGTCATATTATCTGATTGAAGTTGTTCCCAACTTATGCATTATCAGTAAAAGAAATAATTTATGAAACGGAAACATGGGGCTGATATATTATCCAGGAGCTGTCTGTTAAAATGAAGTAGAAGGGCCCGACATGGTGGCTCATGCCTGTAATCCCAACACTTTTGAGAGGCCAAGGTGGGGTTCACTTGACGCCAGGAGTTTGAAACCAGCCTGGGCAACAGAGCCAGACCTCATCTCTACAAAATAAAAAATTTTAGCATGGTGATGCATGCCTGTAGTACTAGCTACTTAGGAAGTTGATGTGGGAGGATTACATTAGCCCAGGAGGTTGAGACTGCAGTGAGCTAAGATCACACCACTGCACTCCAGCCTGGGCAACATAGCAAGACCATGTCTCTACAAAAAAGAAAAAAAGTTCATTAACTGAGCATCAACTGTCAAGGCATGTGGAATACACCAGCATTCATATTACTACATTCTAACAGAGTGGGGGAAAGAGGGAAGACAGAAGATAAATAATAAACATAGTAAATGGGTAAATTATGTAGGATGTTAGAAGGTGATAAGGATTTGAGGCCAGGTATGGTGGCCTGGGGAGGCTGAGGCAAGAGGACATTTGAGCCCAGGAGTTTAAGACCAGCCTGGGTGAGACCCCATCTCTATTAAAAAAAAATACAAAAAAAGATTTTAGAAGAAAGAAAAGGTAAGGGTAAGGCAGATCAGGAGCACCAAGATCAGGGGGTAGGAAAATGGAAAAATCAAATGAGGTGGTCAGGGCAGGTCTTCTTGAGAAGGGGAGTAGAACAAAGATTGGAAGAAGGAGAAGGAGTTAACCAAGTAGATATCAAAGAAACTGATCTCTAGGTTGGTGGAACAGCTAGAACAAAGACCCTAAAGCTGGTTGGTTGATGTTCTTGAATGGTTATCCTTTAAAAACAAACATTGTCTTCTCTCATTAGTTTTTATAATTTTGATGTTTTCTTTTCCTGATAATTTTACAGTTGTCATAATATCCCATTATTTTCATTTTCTTAATAATTTATACATATAAAAGAACATTTATAATGTGTAAGGAAGTTATAAACACGGTCATAAAATAAACAACCAGGAGCCTACTCTCCAAATGGATAATAGAACCTTATTACTTTTAAGTCCTGTATGCCCTGAGCTCATCCCCTCACTGCTCCTAGAGGTAACCACTATTCTGACTTTTTGAATTGTAATCAATTTGCTTTTCTTTATAACTTTACAATATGTGGATTACTAAATAGTACATATTTTTATTATTAAATGTTCACATTCTTTGTAAGGTTTATGCAAATGGCATTATTTTATAAATACCATTTTTTCACTCAGATTTCTGCTACTTACATGTAACTAGAATTCAAATATTTTCACTGCTTTATATTTTCCATCATATAAATAAAGCATAGTTCATTTATTCATTTTCTTGTTGAAGGACATTTAGGTTCTCTCCTCTCCCCCCAGCTTCTTATTTTAGTTATAAATAATGCTGTACATTCTTCACATATCTCCTAGGGCACATATGTTGAGAGTTTCTCTAGGGTATTTACCTGGTAGTAAACTTGTTGGGTGGTAAATTATGTACATGTTCAACTTTATAAATACTAAATTGTTTTTCTAAAATGATTGGACTACTTCCAACAGCAATATATAGCAGCTTATGTTATTCTACATCCTTTTTTATTTTATCAATCTGGTTCGTGTAAAATGGTATCTTGTAACCTTAATTTGCATTTTCTCTGATTCATAATGAAGCTGAGCATCTTTTGGTTTGTTTATACGCCCTTCATGTTTCCATTGTTGTAAATTCCAATTCAGATCTTTTACCAGTTTGTCTTGTGTCCAAAAGAAAATGACATCTATTTTAGTCAATGCAGTGTAATCCATTATTTTTGTTATTTATGTTGATGCTCAAATTGTTCCACACTTGTCCAACTATTCAAGCTGACTTCTCTTTCCTTTTAACATGTCCTCATCATGCTTTGAGCACTTTTAAAAAGAAATTAATAAATGTTAAGTTTCATGAAATACTTTACTACATCTGTTTAGATGAATCGGTGTATTTCCCCCTCTTCAATCGGTTACTATAATGAATTAACATTAATTAACTTTCTAGCATTAAATAAACTTGCTTTTCTGGGCTAAACACAATTTTTGCATGTCGCTGGATTCAGTTTGCTGTCATTTTGATAGGATTTTTACATCCTTTTTCATGAATGAGTTAGACAGTAATTATATATTTTTTAGACTTGGCTTATTTTTTCCCCAAACTATTTAAAATAGTTTTTTATTTTGTAGTGTAAATCAGATTAAATGTTAAGCCTTCAGAGTTGGCTGGTCACATAGGCAACTATGGCTGAGGGCCTTGACTCAAAGTTATAGTTATAAAATTATAAAATTACACAATGTAGTTTGCAGCAAAACCTACTTTGGGTAAATGATACATACTTTATTATATGACTTACTGTTTTCTATCTTCTTCCATTATCGTTTTATAAATTCCTAAATTCTTATAGTTATAAAAAGAAAAAAATATATAGAATTATTTCCAAAAAATTATTTTTCCATTTTTTATTGTGGTAAAATACATGTAACTTAAAATTTACCACCTTAAGCATTTTTAATTATACAGTTCAGTGATATTAAGTACATTCACATTGTTTTACAACCATCACCACCACCTATTTCCAGAACATTTTTCATCTTGCAAAACTGAAACTCTATACCCATTAAAGTCCTTATTCTTCCATCTTCCCAGTCCCTGGAAACCACCATTCTACTTTCTGTCTTTGTGATTTTGACTACTTTATATATGTCATGTAAGTGAAATCATACAGTATTTGTCTTTTTGTGACTGGCCTATTTCAATTAGCCTACTGTCCCAAGTTACTTCTATGTTGAAGCATGTCAGAATTTCCTTCCTTTTTAAAGCTAAATAATAGTCCATTGTGTGTACACAGACACACACACACACACACACACACACGATTCTGCTTATCCATTCAATCTGTCCATGGATACTTGGATTCCGTTGTGTGTACACATGTGTGCACACATGCGCACACACACACACACACACGATTTTGCTTATCCAGTCCATTCACGGATACTTGGGTTACTTCTGTGTTTCAGCTATAGGAAATAATGCTGCTATGAACATGGGTAAACAAATATTTTTTGAGATCTTGTTTTCAGTTGTTTTCAGTATGTACCCAGAAGTGGAATTGCTGGATTGATCATATGGTAAATCTATTTTTTAAGGAACTGCCAAACTTTTCCATAGTAGTGGTACATTTTACATTCCTGTAAACAGTGCACGAGGTTCTATTTTCTCCATGTAATCACCAACATTTATTTTCTGCTCTTGGATGGTAGCCATCCTAATAGGTATAAGGTGATATCTCACCGTGGTTTTTGTTTCTTAATTAAAAATCTTTATTTTTCAGAGAAGTTTTAGGTTTATAGCAAATTTTTTTTTTTTTTTTTTTTTTGAGACAGATCTCACTCTGTCGCCCAGGCTGGAGTGCAGTGGCACGATCTCGGCTCACTGCAGCCTTCGCCTCCCGGGTTCAAGCGATTCTCCTGCCTCAGCCTTCCGAGCAGCTGGGATTAGAGGCATGTGCCACCACACTCAGCTAATTTTTGTATTTTTAATAGAGATGAGGGTTCACCGTGTTGGCCAGGCTGGTCTTGAACTCCTGATGTCATGTGATCTGCCCACCTCAGCCTCCCAAAGTGCTGGGATTACAGGCATGAGCCACTGCACCCAGCCAGGTTTATAGCAAAATTAAGCAGAAAATACAGAGTTCCCATATACCCCCTGCCCCCAACCATGCACAACCTACGCCTCTATTGACATCCCGCACCAGAGTGGTACATTTGTTACAATTGATAAACCTACATCACACATCAGAATCACCCAAAGTCCGTAGTTTACGTTAGGCCTCACTTTTCTATGGGTGGTGGTTGTGTTTTGTTTTGTTTTTTGAGACAGGATCTTGCTCTGTTGCCCAGGCTGGAGTTCAGTGGTGCAAACATGGCTCACCACAGCCTTGACCTCCTGGGCTCAAGGGATCCTTCTGCCTTGGCCTCCCAAAGTGCTAGGATTGCAGATGTGAGCCACCACAATCGGCCTGGATTTTGACAAATGTATAATGACATGTGTCAACCATGTAGTATCTTGTAGAACAGTTTCACAGCCATAAAGCTCTTCTGTGCTCCACCTATTCATCCCTCCTTCCCCCTAACCCATGGCAGCCGCTGATCTTTTTACTGTTTCCATAGTTTTGCCTTTTGTGTAGTGTCATGTGTTTGGAACCATACAGTATGTAGCCTTTTCATATTGGCTTCTTTCACTTAGTAAAAAGCAAATAAGTTTCCTCCAAGTCTTTTCATGGCTTGATAGCTCATTTAGATCTTGATTATTATTAACATTTTATTAACATTATATGGATGTACCACTGTTTATTTATTTGCCTATTGAATAACTTGTTGGTTAACTCCAAGTTTGGGCAATTATGAATAAAGCTGCCGTAAACATCTGTATGCAGGTTTTTACATGGATGTTTCAGTTCATTTGAGTAAATACCAAGGAAAGTGATATTTGGATGGTATGGTGAGAGTATGCTTAGTTTTTAGGAAATTGCCAAACTGTCTTCCAAAGTGGCCATACCATTTTGCATTACCACCAGCAACAAATGAGAGTTCCTGCTGCTCCACATCCTTGTCAGCATTTGGTGGTGTCAATGTGGATTTTGGGCATCCAGTAGATGTGTAATGGTATCTCATTGTTTTAATTTGGTTGAACATCTTTTAATATACTTTTTTTTTTGCCATCTGTGTATCTTTTTTGGTGAAGTGTCTATTAAGATCTTTTGCTTATTTTTCCTTGGGTTGTTCATTTCCTTATTGTCGAGTTTTAAGAATTCTTTGTATATTTTTGATAACAGTCCCTTATCAGATGTGTCTTTTGCAGATATCTTCTCTCAATCATTGTCCTGTCTTTCACAGAGCAGAAGTTTTTAATTTTAATGAAGTTCAGCTTATCAATTGTTTCTTTCATAAATTGTACCTTTGTTCTTTTATCTAAGAAGTCATCACCATACCTAAGGTCATCTAGGTTTCCTCCAATGTTATCTTCTAGGAGCTTTATAGTTTTGCAGTGTGCATTTAGATCTGTTGTCTGTTTTGAGTTAATTTTCATGAAGGGTGTAAAGTCTTATGTCTAGATTTATTTTTTTGTATGTGGATCTCTAGTTGTTCCAGCACCGTTTGTTGAAAGGACTATTTTTGCTCCACAGTATTGCCTTTGCTCCTTGGTCAAATATCAGTTGACTATATATGTGAGTCTATTTCTGGGCTCTATATTTTGTTCCCTTGATCTGTTTGTGTCTTCTTTCACCAATATCACACTGTCTTGATTACAGTAACTTTATAGTAAGTCTTGAAGTGGGGTAGTGTCAGTCCTCTGACTTTGCTCTTCTTCGGTATTGAGTTGGCTCTATACTGGGTTGTTTATATCTCCATATAAACTTCAGAATCACTTTATTGGTAACTTGCTAGGCTCATTATTGGGATTGTGCTGAATCAAGTTGGGAAGAACTGACATCCCTTCAATATGGAATCTTCCTGTACATGGAATAACACTTCATGTATTTATAAAGTTCTTTGATTAGTTTCATTGAAGTTTTGTAGTTTTGCTGCGATAGGTTTTTTACGTAGTTAAATTTGTATCTAAGCGCCTCATTCCAGGAATGCAGGAATGTGTTGATAATAGAAATTCTATTAATATGATTTATCACATTAAGAAGTTTAAAAAATCCATAATAATTGCCTTTGATATTATAAAGGTATATGATAAAAGTCAACATCTATTTTTGGTGTTTAAGACCATAATCAAGTAAAAATAGACGGATATTTCATTGAAATTTAAGATACCCACACCTCAAAACAAAAACTAGTATCACATAAAATGATGAAGCAATAGAAAAATGTCCTATTTCCATTAATGCCAGAAGCATGATAAATATGCCTACTGCCTCTCTTATTACTTAACATTATTGCAGAAATGTCAGCTAATACAATTGACTGAAAAATAATTCAAAGGAAAATGTAAAAATATCATTGCTTGTAGTTGATATCATTTTGAATACTTGAGAAATCCAAATAAACTACTACTGGAAACAATGAAATCGTATTCATTGATGCATATTTAATATAATTTTTCTGTATACAAACAATCAAAATATGAAGATTCTTGATAAAACAGCAGCAAAAATAATATGCTTTAGAATAAACTCAAGAAAATATGCAGGAATCTATACAAAGAAAACTATACTTGCTAATGCATGTAAAAGAAGATTTAAAGAAATGGAAGGAACATGTATTGCTTTGGGATCTGAAGATTTGATGTTGAACAGATATAACTATAAATAACACGTTATTGAATAAAGTAATTTTAATTAAAATTTTAGTTTTTGAAGCTTAATAAGTTGATTCTGAAATTCACATGGAAATTGATATATATGGATCAAAAATAAAACTTCTAGAATATGGATTATTTTATTTTTAGTGCCTTTTAAATGACAGATAAATCCAAAGACCTAAAGGAAATGAAAGATAAATTTGCTAACATAAAGATTTAGAAAATAACCATAATACAAAAAATACTACAGAGGTCAAAAATGAACTGAGAAAAATATTTACAATATGTTTACTTGATAAGGGGCTAGGTTCTTTTATATATATATATATATTTATATATATTTATATTTATATATAAATAAACATATATATTAAAAATATATATATACTTTAAGTTCTGGAGTATATGTGCAGCAAGTGGAGTTCTGTTACATAGGTATACACATGTCATGGTGGTTTGCTGCACCCATCAACCCGTCATCTACATTAGGTATTTCTCCTAATGCTATCCCTCCCCTAGCCCCCCAGCCCCCAACAGTCCCCAATGTGTGATGTTCCCCTCCCTGTGTCCATGTGTTCTCATTGTTCAACTGACAGTTATGAGTGAGGACATGCAGTGTTTGGTTTTCTGTTCCTGTGTTAGTTTGCTGACAGTTATGGCTTCCAGCTTCATCTATGTCCCTGCAAAGGACATGAACTCATCCTTTTTTATAGCTGCATAGTATTCCATGGTGTATATGTGCCACATTTTCTTTATCCAGACTATCATTGACGGACATTTGGGTTTGTTCCAAGTCTTTGCTATTGTGAACAGTGCTGCAATAAACATATGTGTGCATGTGTCTTTATAGTAGAATGATTTATAATCCTTTGAGTATGTACCCAGCAATGGGATTGCTGGGTCAAATGGTATTTCTAGTTCTAGATCCTTGAGGAATTGTCACACTATCTTCCACAATAGTTGAACTAATTTACACTCCCACCAGCACTGTAAAAGCGTTCCTATTTCTCCACATCATCTCCAGCATCTTTGTCTCCTGACTTTTTAATGATCGCCATTCTAACTGGCATAAGATGTTATCTCATTGTGGTTTTGATTTGCATTTCTCTGATGACCAATTATGATGAGCTTTTTTTTTCATATGTTTGTTGGTTGCGTAAATGTCTTCTTTTGAGAAGTGTCTGTTCATATCCTTCACCCACTTTTTGATGGTTTTTTTTTTTTCTTGTAAATTTGTTTAAGTTCTTTGTAGGTTCTGGATATTGGGGCTATGTTCTGTAATATATGAAGAGAGCTGTTAAGGAAAATAATGAAAGCCCAGTAGACAGATGGGCAGTGGGAATAAGCAGTTCACACATACACACAAGACAACATAACCAGCAAATAGAATAAAAGGTGCTGTGTCTCATCTACTATTAAAAGAATGGAAAAGTGAAACAATGAGGTAACATTTTTTCCCTACTGGATTGGCAAATATTTAAAAGAATAATACAGTGTTGCCAGAATATATATGCATAGGAACTCTCCTGCCCAGTTTGTGGGAAAGTGAATTGCCACAATCTTTTTGTAGGCCAGTTTGTCAATATTTGTATTGAATTAAAAAATGTGTATATCCTTGATCCATCAATTTCACTTCTGGTAATTTATTCATAAATGTACTGACATGCACATAAGGTATACACATAAGGATGTCTATCATAGCAGTGTTTGTATTGGGAAGATCCAAACAAAACAAAATAGAAGTGGAAAGCACTTAAGTGTTTCGCAGTATTCGGAGGACTAGTTAAATAAATTAGGATACATCTATAGAATAGAATACTTTTTCCAGTTCTTAAGCAGAATGTATTAGATTGGCTTGCATGTGTATGGAAAGCTCTCTGAAACATATTACGAATAAAAGCAAGAAATAGTACAGCTTGTGGGGTAAGTGTCCATTTGTGGTTTTACAAAATATATAAACTAGAATTTATACATGTTGTCTGGAAGGATAAACAGGAAACTGTTGATGACGGTTATCTCTGGGAGTTTGAAGTGTGAGATGGAGAATGGGCTGTTTTATAGTCCCTTTTCAACAGTTTGAATTTTGTTTATTATGGGCATGTGCAGTTTTCACAATAAAAAACAAAGGTTTTTTGTTTTATGTGCATTACTTATATTTTTTTCTTGGATTTTTCCAGATTTCTCTTGCACTTTGTTTTGTTTTGATGTTTGGGAACTCAATGTTATTAACTTCTTATTATGCTTCTTCTTTGGTAATTATTTGGGTAAGTATTCCTTAACACTTATATGGCTGTTTTTGAAACTAATGGTTTAACAATTTTTTCTTCACTGGCTTAGGATTCATCAGGGTTTTCTGTAGGAACCATCTTAAGTGTCTTACTGAATATTCTAGATGTATGGTGTTCAAGTACTCAATTCTAAAACAGGGGAAAAAAAACAAGGAAAAATTAGTATCATTTCAGAAAAGTTTCTGTGCTTTCTTCTCCCTTCCTCCTTTGCATTTTTAATCCTACTCCTGCTCCACTTTTTGAACCCCTTTCCTCTCATTGCAATCTTGTGACAGCCACCCCTCTTCATTCCACTGTGCTCAGAAGATCAAGGCCTTGGTTACTTTTTCTTCTGTTTTTTGTTTTGTTTTGTTTTTCTTGTTTTGTTTTTTGCCCCTTGTCTACTTGTATGGACTATTCAGATGGTTTAAGTAAGGTGATGATTCAGTTTTATTTTGCTAAATCACTACCAAGAACAACTTTAGATTATGGAGAGATTATTTTACAGAATTAGAACAAATTGATGGAAGGTCATCTAATTCTTTCTGCTACATATGGCAGGATGACTTTGTTTTTTTGTTTGTTTGTTTTGTTTTGTTTTTTTAAGATGGAGTTTCACTCTTGTTGCCTACGCTGGAGTGCAATGGCACAATCTTGGCTCACTCCGCCTCCCAGGTTCAAGCGTTTCTCCTGCCTCAGCCTTCCAAGTAGCTGCGATTACAGGCATGTGCCACCATGCCCGGCTAGTTTTGTATTTTTAGTAGAGACGGGGTTTCTCCATGTTGGTCAGGCTGGTCTCTAACTCCTGACCTCAGGTGATCTGCCCACCTCGGCCTCCCAAAGTGCTGGGATTATAGGCGTGAGCCACCATGCACGGCCGGCAGGATGACTTTGTAAGTCTAAAAGTCTTCCGAAATTTTAAGACTGCCTTATTTTTGGTGGATTTCCATTAAAATGTTTTGCAGACTTGTTATTCCTTATGTTTAAAGTACATGTGCTTTAGTTTCCCTGTGACTTTAAAAGCGTATTGCACTGTCGTAATTGGAATATATTCGACTTCTTGAGTAATTAAGTTACTCAGATCATTTGGGGTTTCTTAATTTCTAGAACCCATTACATTTGAAACCTCCATTTTCATTTATTTTACAAATGATATTTGTTTAAAAACCCATTTTTCGGCCAGGCGCAGTGGCTCACGCCTCTAATCCCAGCACTTTGGGAGGCTGAGGCAGGTGGATCACAAGGTCAGGAGATCGAGACCATCCTGGCTAACAAGGTGAAATCCCATCTCTACTGAAAATACAAAAAATTAGCCGGGCATGGTGGCGGGCGCCTGTAGTCCCAGCTACTCAGGAGGCTGAGGCAGAATGGCGTGAACCCAGGAGGCGGAGCTTGCAGTGAGCTGAGATCGCGCCACTACGCTCCAGCATGGGCAACAGAGCGAGACTCCATTTCAAAAAAAAAAAAAAAATACCCATTTCTCAAAAATATGCCTCTTCCCAGTGTGGGCCGCCACCCTTTTCAGGTTGTGCCTTGAGTATACTTAGCTACAGAAATTAGCAATTAGCATGATGCTATATTTTCAACAACAACAACAAGAAAAATCATAACTTTGGGATTAATAAGTATAGTTCTTCAGTTCTGTGTTCTCTGTTTATTATTAGGAAAGGTGACAAAGTACTCAGTTGTATATTTTACATATGTATTTTCTCATGTACTGCTATCACCCAGGATAAAGTATATGAATCTTGGTACTATGGACAGGGAAACCATTGAATCGAATATTACATATAAATAAAATCTAATTTAAGTACATTTTGTAGGAAATTTCTTGTCAGTTCTATATGTCAGGTATGCTGCTAGATGCTTCACACTGAGGTGCGCCTTAGGTACGAATTAAGCATATTTATGTATATTCCATATATTTTGGTGTATAAAAAAAATGATAACAGGGAATACAGCATGTTTGTGCATATTTAACTATAAACACACATTTGCATATATTTATAATTAATCACTTTGAAACCTGAATTGTATCACATTTTGTATTCTCAGGTATTTAGAAACTTCCAAAAAGATTTAATTTGGTTTGAAGTATTTATGTTTTGATCTCTAATCATATTTTTGCCATGTTTGAAGTAGTTTTAGCTCCCCAAGGGTAATACAGTTTGGAAGCATTACCACCTGAAAATACTTCAGAGAAGTATTTAGTTGATCCATTAACATTTCATTTGCTATTTACCCTAAGAGTCAGTAATTTTTAGCTAAAGGAAAATCTTATGCCTGTATGACTACTGTCCAAAATTCTGAAAATGTTGTATACCTCATGGCTCAGAGATAAATCGGATATGTCAAATCAGTCATAGACATTTACATATGGTGATTCCTTTTTCAACTTTAAAAAGTCACGCATTCACCTAATTGACTTTGGATAATAGGGCTATACCTTGAAGTCACTGACTCTAGAAATGAGCATGTGGATGGTACGTGGAAAGTCAACCATGTGCTAAATTTTAGATACTTGAGAATCTTATTATTTAGAAGAATTTTTTGGTACTTGAATTTATGTCTATAAGTATTAACTGTGTATACTATGTTATTTTTCTCTACTCAGGGTATTCTGGCAATGAAACCACATTTCCTGAAAATAAATGTATCTGAACTTAGTTTATGGGTGAGAATCAATCTATTTTAATGCTTATGTTTTTTCTTCTCTAAAATATATCATTGGTTTTATGTTTTACTTTTAAGAAAATGATCTATGCAACTCAGGGGATCCAACAGTTTTATAGTATTTTAGGGCTCAGTTTTAATGTACCAAATTGCCCTTTTTATGAAACAAGTTAAAGTTAATCCTGGGTATGCAGTTAAAAAATTCCAGTTTTATTTATTACTCATGTTTCATCTAAGAAACAGTGCATGTATAAAAAACTGTTAAAGGGAATTTAACTGCAGTGGTTGTGTAAATCTTCTATAAAATATATTAATTTTAGTAAGATCGTATGATTATATTTTTATTTTTAGTTATTGCCCCTTGCTTTTGAGCAACATGCTTTATTTTAAATTGAGATGCATTTTTTTTAGCATTTTCTCTTGTACACAGCAATATGTATTTCATGTATGATTAAAGCATTTATTTTTTTCTTCCTAGCCTATGTCTGTGGAATATGAAGCATCAAAGTTATTTTTGTTTTCTTTTGTTTAGGTTATTCAAGGATGTTTTTGGTTATTTGGAACTGTCATACTTAAATACTTGACATCTAAAATTTTTGGTATTGCAGATGACGTAAGTGCATTTTTTACTTAAATTTGAAAGACTTGAAAAGAATCGAATAGGCTAAGAATAAATTGAGTTATTCAAGTATCACTATTAAATGAAATTCTAGGATGAAGTCTGTTCACCTATTATTTTATTTAATATAATAGAAAGTAAATGTAATTGTATATAGATTTTCGTTCTCCAAAATTAGTTTCTTAATCTCTTTTTTTATTGGTCCTTCTATGTCACTAAAATTTTAACGCAGGAAAACTGTAGATAATAGATTAAAGATCGAATTTTAAGCTCTATACAGTCATTTTTCTCTAGCTTCTTTGTAACTGGTAAAGACACCATCTTTAGAGCCTTAATTGGAGATCGTATTATAGTCTCATTCTTTTTTCTCCCCAGTTTTCAAGTCATTACTTGTAAAAGGCTTTTATAAGCCTTTATAGATAATGTAATCCAAGTTAGTCTTATTTAGAGAAGATTTTTGTTTATTTTTGGTATTAGGGTAGAAGGGAAGATAAAATGGAGAAGTCTGTCTTATAATTTTAAAGATTCTCTCTGTCCATAATTGCTTTGCCTATTTTATTTTGGTGTTTTAATCAGCACATCCTAAGTCAGGAGGCTATCAAAGATTTAATTTAAAAAAGCAGCACAAGAACCAACATGGAAAAAATAAACTATTTTTTTCCTATAGTGTATTTTTATTGGTGATTTTCTTCTTTCTGTACTAGATTAATGCTATGGTTTTGAAACTGGGTTATGTGAAGTCCTAGGACTTCCCAGGACTCTTCCCTGAGGGCTGTCTACTCCCCTGTCTCCTAGCCTCTCTTTTACCCAGGGCAGTTTAACCTCAATCTCTTTCATACAGGTTTTCATAAGAACAAGGGTTATTTTTGCTTAAAAGATTGAAAACACATGGACCATTAAATGGGTGGTCTACAATCTGTGGAAAGATTTTTAAAACTATAAAACTATAGTTGAAAATGTATTCATTCATTCATTCATTCAGTACCTCCTGTGTGCCTGACAGTGGAAAGTATACTAGAGATACCAAACTGAGTAAGGTATGGTCTAGCGGAAAATTCGGAAAATAGGAACAATTCCTAGCAGTTATAATACAGTGTAATAAAGGCTATGATAAAAAAAATGACGTACAGAGTGCTGCAGGAATACACAGGAGGAGCATCAGGGAAGGATCCTGGAAGTCAACTCTGAGGATAAGAGCTGAAAGGTGGGTGAGTCAGCCAATATGCAGAGCGTGATCAGGAAGACAAGTGAAATAACCCTAGTCCTGCGTTTATAGAATCTGTTTTACTCACTGGGGGAACATGAACCAGTTAAGGTATTAATTCAGGTTAAAGCTATTATTGTCATTTTCTGTCATAGCCTAAAATTATGCAGGGCCAAAAAGATGCTATAAACTATGTTATTTGCAAATTAGAAATAACTTAGTTGTAACTTTAGTATTTTTAGAAATACATAACGTTGATCAAGGGCATTGGCTCATAAATTCTTAATTTTGACATTGGTTAAAGGAAGATAGTGGCAAGGCTACCCAGCCTTTTATTTCCTACTGAGTTCTCTACTTTTACTGATAGTGCCTCTGAGCGTAGGTTTTTAGCTGTCCGCCCCAAATCAGGTCAGCCTGTTCCAGTAGTACAGGTTCTTTTTATGAGTAGCCACACTCGGTCCCGCCCCCTTCAAAAGAACTGTTGGACTAACAGTATGGGGGAGATGGGGGTGGTGCTGAGGTGGATGGGAGCAACCTAGGTAAAAATGCCACAGACTCCCACTGTTTTTACCCACAGTTTCTCAGTTTTTTATGAATGAATGCTTCCCACATTGTTGCTTCCTTTTGGTTAATCTCTAGAACCTGATATGAGTGGTTTTTTTTTATAATTTTGTCCAATTTTAAAGTGGTTTTGGAGAATGGGAGTTACCAATTTCTTCACTCTGCCGTATTTGGAAGTTGACACATTTTTTTGATATATGAGTGTTGATCTAGTTTGTATCCTGGGATAAACCTCACCTGCTCAAATGTAGTATTTCTTTTCTATATTGTTGGATTTGGTTGGCTAATATTTTTAAGGTTTTTTGTCTATTACTCATGAGGAATATTTGTTGTAGTTTTCTTGTAATGATTTTGTCTGGTTTTGGTTTCAGGGTAATGTCGTCTCCTAAAATTATTTGCAAGTGTTCTGTCTTCTGTTTTCAGAAAGATTTTTATGTAGAATTGGTATTATCTCTTCCTTAAATGTTTGGTAGAATTTAACAGTGAAGCCGTCATGGCCTGGAGCTTTCTTTATGGGTAGGTTTTTTACTACAAATTCAATTTCATTAGGAAGCTCTCCAGTTCATCTGGAGTGAACTTTGGTAGTTTTATGTTCTTAGAGGAATTTTTCCCATTTTATATATGTCATCAAATGGATAATGCTTTTTAAATTTAGTCAGTTAAAATTCTTATTGGAATTTTTGTATATATGCATATTTGGGAAGTGATCTTTTTGTTCTTTGGTTGACTTCTCCTTATTTGGATTTGGAATTAATATTGGTCTTCTATTAAGAGCTGTTGTGGGGTTTTTTTTGTGTGTGGTCTTTTTTTTTATTTTTCCTACTTTCTGGCAACTTAGGAAAGTTTTTTTTTTTTGAAAGTTTAGTAATTCATCAATGTTAACCATCTCAGTCTAGGGCTTTTTGGGAGGGAAAATACTTGATTTCTATTTCAGATATTTGAATGCTTTTTGTTCTATTCAAGTTTTCTATTTCTTTTTGTGCCAGTGTTGGTGTTTTATGATTTTCCAGAAATGTATCCATTTTACCTAGGTTTTACAATTTATTAGCAAATTGTGTAGCCTATTCTTCTTACTATGTTGAGTCCATAGTTATTTCTCCCTTTTTCATTTTGCTTTTTGTTTGCATCATTTATTTCCTTCATTAGATTTGCTCTAGAGGTCTATTGTTTTAATATTTTAAAAGTTATATCTTTTTTTAGTCCTCTTTGGTTTTATTGTGTTTCTCTTTGTCACCAATTCCTGTCCTTATTCTTATTCTTACTTCTTTTTGTTTCCTGTCTTCTGATGCCCAAGGGAAATACTTAGCTCTGTTGTTTTTACCTCTCTTATTTTCTGATCAATGCTTTTAAAGCTAAAATTTTCTTTGTAAGTATGTAGTACTCTTTTATGTATCTTATAGATTGTCTATTTGTGATTTTTTAAAAGGTTAAGTTTTATGATATTTAACTTCTAATCAAGAATTTTTAAAGCAATTTCTAGGTATTTTCTAGTTGTATTGCATTTATAATCAAATATATACATATTTTTGGAATTTATTGTTACATGGTATGTGAATATTCAAAAATATTTCACTTGTGTTCAAGGATAATGTGTATTCTCTTTGTGTAGTTTATATTTTCTGTTTGTGAGCTAATTGATTGTATTCACCTTTTATGTTAACTTTTGTCAGCTTTTTTATTCAAGGAGGCAGTGTTTAACATTTTCAATGAACACTGTCAACTTTTCTATTTCTTCCTTTAGTTTTTGTCAGTTCTTATTCTGTGTACTTTGAATCTATATTTTCAACTGCAGATATGTTGGCAATATGTATAATCTTGCTTTTTTGTTAATTTTACTAGCATATAATATTTATTGTCTCTTTTGATATATTTTTTGCTTAAATTCAGTTTTGTGAGACATTATAATTGCTAACAGATTTCTTTGTTTTAAACTTACCTGGTATATCTTCTTCCATTCTTCTGTTTTCAACCTTTCAGCATACGTTTAAGTATTTCTTTTGGTGACAACATAATATTAGACTTTTTTCCCTTAAGTCCAATTTAAGCATCTGTCCCTTAATTAGTGAATTTATGCTCTTTACATATATGGTAATTGTCATAATACTAGGACTTATTTCTTTCATTTTGTTTGGGATTTGTTTTCTTATGCTATTTTAGGTGCTGTATATTCTTCCTATTGATTTCTTACGCTTATCAGCATACATTTCTTCTCCCAACAAGACATAGTATTTTGAAATGCTTCATCACATACCTGCCACCATCTAGTTCCTACTCTTACCCTGTTCCTTCTGCTTCATGTAGATATCATATAGAATTTTAGTCATGGTTTGTCCTAGATATAATTTCTCCTCTTTTCTTTGGTTGTTGCTTTTTTAGACTATAATGAACTTGAACATTTGGCAAATGTTTTATGTCTTTGTGCCCTAGTTTTCTTATTTATAAAGTGAAAATCCACCTTCCTCACATGGCTTTTTGTGGGAGGTAAATGTGGCAGTGTGAGTGAGAATCCTTCATAACATGTGAATAATTATATGAGAGGTGATTATCAGTCAAGAAGTACCTTTTATTCCAGTACCTGCCCATTTCTACTTCACTCAAGTACTCTTTTCAATCTCCTTTTCAGAATTCGTATTTCTTTTTCTTTACCCCATAGTCCTTTGTGCTTTTATGATTAAAAGAAGTCTGTGTGTGTTCCCAAGCCCAGAGCTGCTGGTAGGCTCCAGCAAGGGAGATGCTGTGCGGCCTGTTTCACCAGGTTTAGCACAGTAAGCTGGGAAAACCCAAGGGAAAAAGCCTTTGGGATGTCGATGAGTGTGGAAGGTAGGGTGTCATTGGAGCTATCACTATTCAGCAAAAGAAGGGAACTGTGAAGGTGGAGGATATAGCATTTCCTTCTTTAACAAAAGCAGGCTTGGTGTGGGAACAGTGGGCTCTATAATGTAATGAAAACTATTTTCAGATACTATTGAAATTAAAATATATTATTGCAGTATATGGCTTAATATAATGGTAACTTTATTTCTTACCAGGCTCATATTGGCAACTTACTAACATCAAAATTCTTTAGTTATAAGGATTTTGATACTTTATTGTATACCTGTGCAGCGGAGTTTGACTTTATGGAAAAAGAGGTAAGATGTGATTTCTAGTTCTGTTTCCTAAGGTTTTGGCCCATACATTTTTCATAAGCAGTGCCCCTCTTATATCAGACTCTTTATGTGCTGTTACCTCAGCTTGAAGGAGAAGGAAAATCTGGCAGCTTAGAGGAAGATTTTTCTGTTTACTTTAGTGCAGCTCCCTGAAATATATGGCCTTTACTCATTTTGATAATTTAGAAATACACAGACTAGCAGTGGTTTTCTAGGTGAGTAAACACAGAGGCATTTCAAGTTGCCATTTTTCAGTGATAGCATTAATTTAGTCAAGGTCTCAAACTCTTACATTTCCACTCATTTTGTGGTTATTTAAATAGATATTTGCTTTGAAACATCAAGTCCAAGCTTTTCATTCCAACAGCATTTTTCTTTCTAAAACTGTATTCAGAGATTTAGAAGGAAAGCAGAGAGTAGTTTAGTGGATTGTGAGACAGAAGCCTGTAATTTTGCTTGATGTTCTTGAACAAGCAACTCTCATTCCTTGTGTTACAGTTTACTAGTTTCTAGTAGCATGCCATAAACAGATATTGTGAAGACAAAATGAGATAATACAAAGGAAAGTACTTTGATATTTTAAATAAGTAAATATTTAAATAAAATATTAATTTGCAATACTTTATGAGCTGGTTTAGTTCGACAAGCATGTATATATGTGCATTTTTAACACCATCCATGTGGTACTGATTAATTATATTATCTGTGTCACTCCTTCAGAGTGGTATGTGTGTGTATATGAAACTGGCCAACAATACTCTATTGACATGTTAGTTTCCCTCATGATCCCACTGTGTTAGCCCAGTGTCCAGAGTTCCAGACCAGTGGATGACAGGGCACCACACAGGAAACTTTTATCTACCAGCCATTCGGAGTTGAGTGTGTTCTGCAGAGGTACTGTTTACTCCAGTGGCCTGTCAGTCTTCATTTATTGTGTTCCAGCAAATGGTTTTGACACACAGTGGCTGACAAAGGTATATGAGTTTTAGTGTTAAACCTGCTGAAACAAACGAAGCATATCTTGCAAGACATTGAAATGCATGTTCATAGGGGTTCAAAACTCCTTCAAATATTAGAGAATTAGGATGTGGTGAAGTTGTTTAATGTTATTGAGAACATCATACATACTGCTACAATCTGAGAGTATTAAACATAAGCTATGTGATGAAAGAAATAATTTATTGAGACATAGCATGACTTCAGCTAATTTGAAGAAAATAGCAAAGCTGTTTCCAGCATACCATTCCTCATCACTGTAAGTATCTTAATTCATAGGGACTGTGCTGTAGAGACAGAGTAGTGTCAGTTCAGGGAACATATGTTCCAATTATGGTACACCTATACAGTGGAGAAGAGGGGAAAATTTAACATGGTATTTCCTAATATGATATCATACTGACATGGAAAGATGCTTAAGATATATAAGGGAGTAAACAAAATGATATAGTCTTATTAACCCATAATTAACACACATAAAAGTAAAAAAAGTATAAAAGCAAAATTTTAACAGTGGTTTTTTGGGTGGAGAGGTAATTGAGAGGTGCACAGGCTCACAATGTGTAGGGCTTTGTTATTAAACTTATTTCTATTTTTTTTTCTGCTACTAAGGAAAATGTAAAAGTCTTTTGTTCCCCTCAAACATAGATCATTATTTTGTTTATGCGTGAGAAAGTGTGTGTGTGTGTGTTTCAAGGATAATATTTTTATCCCCCACAAAATATACAGGAAAAGCTTATTCCATTTAAGGAGCTTTACGTACCTTAGATGAATATTAAGTTGGTCTCTCTAGTTAGATAAGTAGCATGCAAAAAATGAGCAGTAATCTCTTCAGTGACATTTCATACTTACAGGTGTTTGGGTACTGTATTTTTAGTGTTTCAACTCAGCATTTTGGGGAAGTTCATTTCTATGGAAATGCACCTTCCTTTTTATGATGGCAGTCAGTGAGTAGATTGGTGAATGTTCATATTTCTCTACTTTCAGAAATTTACCTATTTCATTATTTGAAATGAAATTTTGTTTGGTTAAAATGTTTCCTTCTAACAAAACATCTCTTTGAATTTCAGACTCCACTGAGATACACAAAGACATTATTGCTTCCAGTTGTTCTTGTAGTGTTTGTTGCTATTGTTAGAAAGGTATGTCTATCACTTAAGACCTCTTTCTTATAATAGAATATTTTCTTGTTTTTACATAGTAGTCGCATATACTTGGCCACATTTATCTGATACAATGTTTTGTATGGGCTTACTGTAACATATTCTATGTTTTCTTAATGATAGCTTTTGATAGACATTTATATAGCTTCAAAATATTCTATCTGCTAGCATAAAACAGACATCAGAAAAGGATGGCTCAAGTTCCGATAGTCATGTATTTTGGAAAGCATGATCAGAGACCATATTGACCCAGATACAACTTGCCTGTGTAAATTATTACTGGCTTTTACCTTTAATGTAATATTTCCCTAAAATATTTAAAATATACCTAAGTGACTTGTGCAGTGTGCAATAACTCCTGGATTGTGTTTATTATTAATCAGAAAGAAAAAACAGAGTATTTGCAATATGTTGATGAACTAGATAAAATGTTTAGGTCCCCAAGTTGGCTTTGATGATAAAATTCAAAGCCCAGATATAAATAAGGTCAAAGCAAGTGTGATATTCCCTCTCTTTTTTTCTTTAAGAATTGTGCACTCTGTAACCAAATGTGTCTTAAGAGAATGAACAGAAGTTAATCTGTGATGGAAAAAGAGACGACAGACCTTAAAAGTTTCCTGATATGTGGCCAGTCATTTCTGTGTTAACACAATGTCATTTATTTGTAGAATATTCTGTATTATAACAATTGTTCATGTTATATATTTGTACTCTGCTTTGTATAGAACATTTTCACATGAGTATTTAAATTGGTTATTCAACAGCCCTATGGGGTAGACAAATGTTATCTCCATTTTAACATACAGAACTGAAAGATCAAAGATGTTGTTAGGAGCCTCACATCATGTCCACTTAAAAGCAAGGGAAGAGTGAGACTCGGGCTCTGCACCTTCCCCTATCGTTGGGCTATGTCTGGTATTCAGCTGTGTACTCCGACAGCACTTTTAATCTCTAATCAGTTAAGAGTCAGTTCCTGCTGTGTGCTAGGCTTTGTGTGTGCTTTGCACTTTTATATAGTTTATGTGGATTTGCACCTAGTGGGTACTCAAAAAATACTAAGCATTGGCCATCCAGAACATATGCAAAAGACAGCAACCTGAGTGGTGAGAGATGATGAAAACTATTAGCTAGGCTGTTTCGTTTAAAGAAGAAAAGATGTAGATGGAAAGCGGATAATTACTTTGAAATATGGTAAAAGCCTGTGCCTTGAAAATAAGGTTACACACAATCTGGCTCCTTAGAATCATGGCCAATTCCAGGCGGTATGACTTTTGACCAGAACTGATCTCGACTGATAAGGAAAGTGTTATAGATTCAAGCAGCAGCTGGTGGATTCTAAGGGCTGGATTACAGCCTGTCATCAGTGTTGTAGAGAATATTTGTACTGGAGATAGGATTTTAGATTAGATGACCTCCTCATTATTGCTGAATATGAAAGCACAGTGACTGTGTTTTGAATGCTTCCAGCTGTGATTATCAACCTCTGAGCCAGCTCTCCAGTTTTCTGAGTGCACTGTTAAGAAGAAGTGTTGCCAACAACGTTGGCATGGTGGAAGCAGCACTGAATGTGAATTTGAAGCCAGAAGATCTGGTTTCAAGACTGCAGTGCTTCTTAGTAGTTGTCTACCTACAGGGCAATCATTTAATCCATATGAACCTGTTGCTCATTTACAAAACGAGGATGATATAATCTACCCAACAGGGTTGTTGAATATTAGCTTTGATCAGATACTATACAAATATAAGATTATGTTGTTGTGATTATTATTTTCTGAGTTATCTCTATACTTATATTTTCATTAAAAGTTATTTTACAGTTTAGAAGATACTTTATTTAAAATATCATTTTTCCCAACACAGCTTTTCTAAAGTGTTTCGAAATCTATTCACAGATTATTAGTGATATGTGGGGTGTCTTAGCTAAACAACAGACACATGTAAGGTAAATATGCTATTAAGAATTTTATTACCTCCTCTGTTCATTTATTAAATGGATATTTACAGTGTATTAATTGTATACTTACATGTTGTGTACCTAATATTTGATAATTGATGTTTTTATTGTGGTCATTTCCCTTCCTGGCATTTCTTCTTATTTCCTATCTGTGCAGAACACAGCACATCACTTATTCATCCTTCAGATGTTATCCAGTACAGTCTGACAGTAGCCCTGCACATAATCTACACTCAGAGGACACAGTTTTGTACTTCATTTCAGCAGGGAAAGTAAATTATTACGTGAGTGGTTTTAGGACCAGTGGACTGCCTTTTTGGAAATGAGCAGGGAAATATAAAACTGGATTCATACCTCACTTTTTACAGAAAATAAATTTCAGATGAACCAGAGAATTATGTATAGGAAAAAAAAACCCAAAATTAACCAAGAGGGTTTGTTTATAACCTGAGAGTTAGAGAGGCCTATAGCATGCTTGGTATTTTCCACCATCACACCCTTTGTCTTACTCTCTTACCATTTGTCACCCTTTGTACTTAAATGTTGATGTGTGACCCGTATCTCCTGAAGGGAGCGATCATTTTTGTTCAACAGTTTATATACAGTGCCTGCAAGATAGTAAAGGATAGTAGTTGAATGAGTGAGTATTTACATATGACTAATGAACATGAAAAGGTAGTCTTGGTCCTATGGTAAAGACATTCAGGTTGAAGTGAAGACCTTTTCACTTCTCATATTTCTAAAAATTAATAGTATATCCAATGCTTGCAAGAGTGGGAGGTAGTAGATGGGAGGGAAATTTGGCAATACCCAGTAAAACATATAGTGGGCCTGTCCTTTAGCCCTGCAGGTTCCAACAGTGCAAGTGTACCCTCTAGAGATGCTCACAGAAATACAGAGATGATGGGGAGAGATGCCTTTTGTAGTATTGTGTGTTATGTGAGAAATGGAAACATCCAAAATATCTACTATGATACATAGAGTGGAATGTTAGGCTATCTTTATGGAAATAGGTCCAGTATACATTATTGAATTTTAAAAATTGCCAGTGTGTGTGTGTATAGGATAATTATACTTCTCTTTAAAATTTAGAGATTTTTATGTGTTTGTGCATAGAAATGATCTGGAAAGATAAATCCTGTAATTATTAAGAGTGTGGGATTAGAGGATGGAGTGAAGGTAGTTTTAACTCTACTTTTATTCTTTTGTGGGATTTTGGGGGGAGAAGGATTGTTGAATGTGTATGTATCTATATTTTCTTTTTTTTAGTTTTTCTTTTTCTTTTTTTTTTTTGAGACAGAGCCTCGCTCTGTCACCCAGGCTGGAGGAGTGCAGTGGCACGATCTCGGCTCACTGCAACCTCCGCCTCCCGGGTTCAGGGGATTCGTCTGCGTCAGCCTCCTGAATAGCTAAGACTACAGGTGACCACCACCACACCCAGCTAATTTTTGTATTTTTAGTAGAGACGGGGTTTCACCATATTGGCCAGGCTGGTCTTGAACTCATGAACTCGTGATCTGCCTGCCTTAGCCTCCCAAAGTGCTGAGATTATAGGCATGAGCCACTGCACCTGGCCCTATATTTTATTTTATAATTTGAATATACACACCCTTGTATTATTCCCTCACCTCCAAGTCTCTGCCAACATAATGATAAATTATTGCACATACTCCTGAGAGAATCCTTGTTCTCATTTAGAAACAATTTACTGTAACATATACAGGTATATGTTTATACCTGTAACATTTGAGTTGAGGGCTAAGGGAGAAAGAAAAACGTTCTGGTTTACAATGCCAAATTTTTTCTTCATTTGAGGTGAAATTATTTTTGAAGAGCTCAGGAAGAAGCTACAAAGTTTCAGCTGTAGTATGCAACTCTGGAAGAGGAAGGTGGAACTTCTCACAGAAACAAAGCTGTCCCTTCAAGAGTAATAACTCACCTATAGAAGTAATTATAGGAAACCATTGAGCTTCATGGAGTTGTCAGTTCAAATAGGATCAGAGCTCTTTTTTGGAAGAGGAGTGGCATGTTGACATTTTATTTTGCATAGCTACCAAAGCCAGTGTAAAAAGGAGAAGAGTAGGACATAAATTTTAACTATCAAAGACATGAATGCCAATATTCTCTTTACTCAAAGACCCAGGAAGTAAAGTGGGATAGAGACAGCATGATGTAGTAAAAAGTATATTGGCTCTGAAGTCAGTCAGAATATAGTCCTGGCTGCCACTTACTAGCTCTGTGATTCCTTTCCTTGGCTGTAAATTGGGGTAATAAATGGTTGTAGGATTAGAGTTAATGGAATGTACTAAGCATATTAACATTGTAAGTACTCAACAAATGGTAACTGATAGTTTTTACTTGGTGTGAAAGAAGAATAAAGAACTGTTTCATCTCCTTCACTAGCCCCTTATGTGTCCTGAGTTTGCTAATATATCAGTCTTTTTGAGGCTAGATTCTCAAATTAGATTATATGCTACCTGGATTAACAGTTTATTGATACACTTGTTCATTCATTAAAAATGTTGAGCTCTAAGTGTCAGGTATTACTCTAGGTCTTGGGAACATATCAGTGCTTAAGAAAGAGAAGATGTGTGTTGTCAACTCACACATTTCTGTCTCTGACCCAGACTTCTCCCTTGAACTCAGATTTACACATATAACCACCTATTTGTTATCTCTACTTGGTTGCCTAGTGAAAATCTCAAAGGTTTTTTTCATTCCATGCTTTGCTGGGGTATCACCAGTGAGGGAGCTGGGACACCACCGTGTGCCTTTGTTGTCCTAATAAATACCCATGTAGTCAAATAGGATATAATACAACATTGTCATTCTTCATAAATTTTCTTAAAATAGTATAGCACCAGTTTTGGCATGTGACTTTTAGTTATTTTGATTTGCCTGTGTGTGTCCTGAGAGAATGTTATAGAAGTTGTAAAACTCCTATTTGCAAGATGAAAATGCAAATATATGAAGTAAGTGCTTCAATAATGAATTGATAGCAATATATTTTTTTCTGTTCCAGAAAACACCAGTTTGATCATGGAGAGGTAAAGACTTAATATCACTATAATTTTACTTATCTTAAAGTTGCATGCATTTGGACTTTCCTTTCTAGTTCCAGTTTCTAACTTTGTTGGCAATTGTCAGCAATCATCTTGAAAATAGCCTGTTATGTGTTTTTATGAGAATGCTACATGCAGATTCACTGACTATTCATTTGTTAAAATTAACTAGGAAACTCATTTGTTCTGCTCTGATCATCTTTACGCTAACAGCAGTTGATTTCTGGAGCCCATTTAGACATACGTATGAGGTGTCTATTGCATGATTAGAAATCACTTTCCTCTCTGCTCACCTTGCTTGAGGCCTCAGAGATGTGATTGGTTACTGCTCCCATCTCCTAGTGGTCCAGTCTGGTTTTGAGGGCAGTTCCAAGGTGGAGCCCTCAGATCTTGAGGCAGCAGTCATTTCTTTTACCACTGTCTTTTCTTGGTCTGATGGTAGCATCAAGGTTGATTAAAAAATGTGGGCTTTATTAACCACAGATTTGACTCTGAGAATCACAGAAACACTTGCCTTAATGACTTTATAATTTTAGCCTTCCACTAAAATGGAACAGTTTGAAAGTGAATTTTAAGAATTGTTTTCGAAATTTCAGAAACCTTAGTAGTATTTTTTGTTACTAAGGAGAACGTACCCCTTTCTGCATATTGCCAGTTTAGTATTCTTAAACTTCACAAACAGTAGGAGTAAAAAACATTTTCTTCTTTCTTTCAGCTGGTTTACCATGCATTGCAATTGTTAGCATATACAGCCCTTGGTATTTTAATTATGAGACTAAAACTCTTCTTGACACCACACATGTGTGTTATGGCATCACTGATCTGCTCAAGACAGGTAACATGTTATGTTGGAGTATAGCTACTATGATAATTTTAGTCTTTATTATTGAGTGGCCCTAAAATAATGAATTACAAAGTCTTTTAAGTGATTATAGTTAAAGCTCTTCATGGTTTTGTACTTATCTTTCTTAAAGGGTAAGGGCCAAAGCTGATCATTTTCTATCTTTCTAAAGATTTAAAATAGTTGTTGGTGTACAACAAATACCGATTTAGTACAGACTGAGTTCATGAGTGATTACTGCAGGTGCTGATAGAAAGCAGAGCTTAATTGTACAAATAATAACTTTTTTTGTTTTGACATTCATATCACAAAGAATTCTAATAATTTCAAGTTATAAGTGCTTGAAAATTATATGTTCTTTTTTTAGTATCAAACTTATTTTTTTTTCATTTGGTGCAATTTGTGTGCACATTCTTGACTTGTGCTTTTTAAAATTTAGTTTAAGCCTTCCTTGGTGGTTTGCTGCTTATTTTTCCTGGATAGCTGCCTCCTTGTTCTGTATTCACAGATTTATGCTTCTCCATAGTGTCACCTTTCCATCAGTCAACCAGCCTAGGTACAACAGCAGCACCTCCCTTAGACGTAGCAGATAGTCACTAAGCACCTACACTGTGCACTCTAGGGATGGAGGAGAGAGTAGTAGACAGAAAAGTCAAAAGCCAGTGTTTATAAGCCCTCAAGAAACTTGAAATCTAGCTCTGTAGACATGTGGAGAAAGATCAAGAGAACAAAGTGTTGTTATGGAGTGTGGACTATTTGGATGTAGAAAAAATTAGCCAGCCTTGAGGTTCCCAATCAGTATGTTGTATTATGTTAGAAAGGCACTACTTTCCACCTTTCTGACCCCTTCAGGCTGGCACAGGAAAGGAGGCTGGTTGGAAGCCTTTAATCTTGAGTCTTATCCCACAGCATGACTGATGATATAGGTTGGTGCAAAAGTAATTGTGGATTTTGTCGTTAAAAATAGCAAAACCCGCAATTACTTTTGCACCAACCTAATAGAAAGTGTCACCCAGGGCAGGTTTTGCAAGTGTGGGGTTCCTGCTGGTCACACAGGACCTCACATTCAGAAGGACCCTGAACTTGATTGAATGTTTGCTGCTGCTGTTTTGAACGTCTTAATTTTTTAACAAGAGACCCCACATTTTTGTTTTGTACTGGGCCTTGTAAATTGGTTGTGGCTTTACTTGAATCTGGGAGTAGAGAAAGCAGGTTGAGAAAAGAGCTTCCTACATTGTGTTCCACTTATATGGGGCTGATGGTAGAATCCTTTTGATCCCAAAGATTATTATTTTGGGGCTTTTTCTTTAGGATAATTAATCCTTTATTTGGGACTCTAGCAGAGGCCTTATTCTTCTCTGGGAAGAAGTTTTGCATAACAGATGCATACTACTTATACTAACAATTACCAATGTATTCTTAATTTGGTTTCAGCTATTTGGATGGCTCTTTTGCAAAGTACATCCTGGTGCTGTTGTGTTTGCTATATTAGCAGCAATGTCAATACAAGGTTCAGCAAATCTGCAAACCCAGTGGAATATTGTAGGGGAGTTCAGCAATTTGCCCCAAGAAGAACTTATAGAATGGATCAAATATAGTACTAAACCAGGTAAAAAAAAAAAAAAAAAAGAAAAAAAAAGTCATATTATTTAGCTGTTTTTCCCACAATTTTATATACCACTGCAAACTCTTAAACCCTAGTTACTTCCACTGATCTCACTCTTTCTAAGCAATGTTGCTTTTAGAATAGCTAAAACAAAGGAGATATCAATCCTTTTTAAATGGTTTGCAGGGGAAATGTTATACATATGTTCTTAGTAATTTATTCTGCCATTTTTTATAGATTTTGATTTTAATTTTTTCAAAATTTATTCACAGTCATAAATGCCACATTTAAAATAATTTTTACTGTGCTTATTTTCTTAATGAATTTTTAATATTAGTCTTTCACATTCCTTCTTGAAATAAACTCATGGAATGTGACATTCATGTGTGGAAAGGGAGACTTTGTTGTCATCTGAGTATCAAATGATTGAATACTAAATCATCTTCCAGAACTCTACTGTAAAGCTTTCCTAGTCCATTTGATACTTCTTTTTTAGATTCAGGAAAGATTTCTAAGATTTTTTCTTTAAAGAAAGAAAGAAATCTTTAATGATGAGATGATGAAGCTCTGTTTTCCAAGGAAAATAGTTTACCCAGGCCTGGCTGCCAACTGCTACTTTATCAGCCATCTGACTTCATGCTAGTTCTGCCATTGAATCTTGAAGTCATGAACCTGCTGGGCTTCCGCTCTGTTACCTGTGAAATAATTGATTTACACTTGAAGGAGACACCTTCTTGCCTTCACTGAGGGTCTTCCTGAGACCTTCCTCTTGCCTTCCAGATGCAGTGTTTGCAGGTGCCATGCCCACGATGGCAAGTGTTAAGCTCTCTGCACTTCGGCCCATTGTGAATCATCCACATTATGAAGACGCAGGCTTGAGGTCAGTGCACAGTCTTGCATCATCAAAACAAACCTCCCATGCAAACAGACAGTGAGTGGAGGACACCAGCAAAGTAATAAGGAATGTTTCAAAAGGATATGATGAACTGAGGCTTATCGAGTCAGGGAGCAGAAAGCTGAAATAAGACCGCTAAGCTCTAAACAAATCCGTTAAAGCTTCACAGGGCAGGAAAGTGACAACTTTGGGGGCTCTCTTCTCTACCAGGCATATAAACGAAGTCATACTATAGCACTTTCCCACAGGTTAACAGGGCTCTAAAATGTCCAAGTCCTTTTCATCCTGTAACTCCCTGGGGAGTTTAGCTTAGAGTGTTTATTAAGGTTTTCTCATAGGTGATTTTTCTTGAGTTTGGAGAAGTCATTTGAAATAGAATCCCATTCAAAGAGGAGTTTATTCTGGTTTTCACCAGTATAGCCTGTTAGAATGATCTTGGGTGTTTTATGTTTTTTTAGATTTTTTTGAGACTTTAAAAAATAATTTAGAGATGTGTTGTCCAAATTTTTTTTAAAAAATTTAATTTTTCTTGCAGTTTCTAAGGCACCTGCCTTAGAAACTATTCATTTTCTAAGTGATTAGGTGAATCTTATTAGCATCTTCTTTTGCATAACAATGGCATGTACATTCACAAATAAGCTTTTTCATTAAAAAATCAATCTCATCAAGCTAATTTCCAGACCAATTTTGTTAAATAAGTTTAGTTTTTCTTAAATCTAGAAATAAAATGAAGAACCATTTAATGTGAATTATTGTTGATGTCAAAGTTGGGACTGTTGCAGCTTCACAGTAGTCCTATAGTTGTGTTTGTTGTAGTTCATCCCTATTCACACACAGGGTACCTTACTCTTATATGTGATAGAGTAGTGAAGAATTTAAGACAAATAAATAAGTGAACAAACACAAAGAGACCAAGTTTGGAAATGTAGGGGTGTGTTAAAGGTCACCCTCTTCTCCACAACTTGTCCTCCTCCTGCCTTCTGCTTTTGACCTCACTGATGCCCCTTAGCGGGAACTTCCATGGGGAATTTCCTCCTGACTGGATTCTTCTTCATCGTCTTCTAGTCTAATTCAGTGCTTTCTTCCAAATGTGTTATTGTATCGTTTTAGTCTTGAAAATTTTATGCCCAATTATTTTTCTTTAAAGAGCCAGAACGAAAATAGTATACTCAATGTATAGTCGGAAAGCAGCCGAAGAAGTGAAGCGAGAACTGATAAAGTTAAAAGTGAACTATTACATTCTAGAAGAGTCATGGTGTGTAAGAAGATCCAAGTGAGTATCAACACAGTTAACATTTTATAATCATAAGACATGAAGGTTAATTCAAGCACATGGCACAAGCTTTGCTGGTGGCGGGGGTGTGTATGTAACATAAAGTATACATGGAAAAACTTCTTTTTTTTTTTTTTTTAAACAGGCTCTCACTCTGTTGCCCAGGCTGGAGTGCACTGGCATGATCTGGGCTCACTGCAACCTCCGCTTAATTTTTGTATTTTTAGTGGAGATGGGGTTTTGCTGTGTTGACCAGGCTGGTCTCAAACTCCTGGCCTCAAGTGCTACTCCTGCCTTGGCCTCCCAAAGTGCTGGGAGTACAGGCGTGAGTCACCACGCCTGGCCTGAAAAAACTTTTTAGATAATGATTTGGAGACTTTCTTTTCTAGTCTTTATAAATATCTTTTTTTTAAAATAATGATTTGTATGTGTATACTACCTTAAAGAGATTTTATTGGCACTAGTTGATAATCTCCCAAATTGTTCATATTTGCCTTTGATGTTTTAAAAGAAACTTTTATTTAAAGTTGGATGTATTTTCTTTCAAAAGACTTCCAGGGTCTGAAACCAAGTAATGGGGAGTCTCTTTTGGTGAAGTCAGGCAGCTGAGCACCAGGGGCTGCATTATCCTTACTGGGTCTCTGTGCTACACCATGTCCTGTCGATGGATGGGATACCCTGTCAGCAAAAACTCAGAATGAAACTATTCTTTCCTGGTGTTTCACATCTTACTTGAATGGGAAAATGACTCTACTGTGACCCACATTCTCTTGGGTTTATAGTTTTTAAGTTTCTATTTCCACAGAGATGTTTACTAAGCTGAGTATAGCTCCAAGTGACAGTAAGATCTTCAAAGCAGATGTGAATCTAAAGCTATCTAGAAATGTGGCACGTAAGTGAGTGGACACCAGGTGACAGTAGCCTGCTTTTAAAGTACCAAAACATTCACTTCATGAAGAGCACAGTACAGGAACAATTTTATCAGAAATAAACACTATTTTATGGAATAATAATATTTTTTAAATTCTTACTATTCTGTAACTAAACAAAAGCGTTCAAGAGATTGCTGTATTTGTGGCTTGATCACACTTGCCCACCATATATTTCAATGACACATATGGTATTAAGACAACATTGTTAAATACTGAGTCGTGAGTGAAAAATAGTTCTGTGACATAGTATCTACAGCTTTGCTCACAAGGAAACTAAAATAATTGTTGATTATAGAATGATTCTCCTATGAACGTGTGCTACGTGGTTTGAATTCAGTCAGGATTTATAGAAAATGTTATTTTGTAATAATTCAGAAAATGTTTTAAGCGTTTGTGAATATATGAAATTCACATACTCACCTTTAACATTGTTATATAAATTTAGGACAGAAAAGTTCTAAGCATCTCATGACGATCTTAGGAAATTATATGAAATGAATGATAGGCTGACATTTGCAATAGGAAGAACTCAGTTCTTAGCATAGCTTTCTACCAGAATGGGGATCTTCTTTATTTCTTTGGGCTTCACTCTCTTGAAACAACTGTAAGTTACTGGAACATAAAAATAATTTTCGTAACCTTTTTTCTCCAAGCTAACAATGAGCCTTTGAGAGTTCATTTTCTGCCTAGACCCCTGCATAGAGTTTGAATATGTGAAAGTTGCAGAGGCTTTGTGCTGTAGAGTGTTGGGAGAGCTCCCTGGATTTGCATAGCTCTAACAGTCTCATGTTTGGGTAGGCAGAGCACTGTTTTACCCACACAAGAAGGGATATGAAGGCAAATTCAGGAAGTATGGCAATAAACTTTGCACACTAAACAAAATCAGCAGACATTGAACTGACTTCAAGTCATTTACGAGCAATCAGACTGAGAGTTGGGGTGCAGAAGAGGGTGTGCTGGATTTCCCCATCTGGACCTTGACTTGCCATTTATTGTGTCTGTCACAGCAGGAGTTGAGTGGGAGGAAGCTACGAAAGTGACTCTCTCATCTGTTTTCCCCACTCATTAAAACAACACTCTCCATCTAGTACAAGATCTAAGCCAGGCTGATGACACACTGTCAGGAAACCTTGGACAGGTCCACTCTGCTTCAACCTTGACACAAAACAAAAGCTGTGCTTTCTGTCCTGACAGGGAAGCAAATGGGGAGTTCAGATAGGAGAGGAAAGTGAAGAATGACTAATATTTATCTAGTGTTTACATTTAGAGTAGGAAGTTTCTTGACAAAGCTTTCTGCCTGGTTTGGGACCTTCCTTATTTCCTTGGCCTTCACTCTCCATTTCAGTTATGATCAGCCTGAAACCCCTGTAGATTGCTGGGACGTGAAAGTATGTTGGAATGGGGGAAGCAGATGGGGAACTCAGTTAGGAGAGGAAGGGGAAGAGGGACCAATATTTATCTAGTGCTTAATCTGTGCCTGGCAATTGGTGAGCACTATGTTTAAATGATCTCATTTACAAGTGGCTTAATTGTATGGCTTGATTATTCCTTAAATATTTGACACTGTGTTTAAATATAAACACTCAAATATATTTGCATGCAAGTTGTAGATTAGTTTTTAATTAACTACAGTTCTCTGCTTTCTTTTACTCCAATAATAGAGTTGACATAGAATACATGTATTTAGAAGGAAATTATTCAGATTTTCACTAATGCTATTTGCAGATGGCTGGCCTGGGGAAACCTTGGGAAACTCAGATGAGGACTAAATAGTGTTGCACAAGGCAAACAGAGCTCCCCAAGACAGCTGTTTGCCCTCTCTTTTTCCTAAAAGCTGTTGAACTCAGGAAAACTGTGGGTCGTTCTCTACTTTCTGTGCGTCTCACTCTCTGCCACCATGGGCCCTCAGTGTTGTAACAGTTCAGCCTTGACATGTATGAGAAAATTACAAGGTAGAAAACCCATGCCCAGCCATATGATCATAGGTGTTCCATGTCAGTAGAAACCAGTGTCAGCAAGGGTGTGCAAAAAGTGTGCACTTGAACCCTCTTCATGGGAACACTCACTGGCAAAACATTTCTAGGGGATAGTTTGATGAAGGGAAGGTAAGAAAAAAATTGTGCAGTGCTTTGGCAGAGTGATAATGTTGCCTCTAGAGCAGGGGTCTCCAAGCCCCCGGCCATGGACCAGTACTGGTCTGTGGCCTGTTAGGAACCCAGTCTCACAGCAGGAGGTGAGCGGAGGGTGAACAAGCATTACAGCCTGAGGTCTGGCTCCTGTCAGATGAGTGGCAGCATTAGATTCTCATAGGAGTATGAACCCTATTGCGAACTGCACATGCGAGGGATCTAGGGTACGTGCTCCTTATGAGAATCTAATGCCTGATGATCTGAGGTGAAACAATTTCATCCCAAAACCATCGCCCCCACCCTCCAGCCCATGGAAAAATTGTCTTGCAGGAAACCAGTCCCTGGTGCCAAAAAGACTGGGGACCGCTGCTCTAGAGCTTTAGTTTGCAGAAGGGAGCTCTGCACAAGACTGTTTGTAGCTGCATTGCTTTATAATGGCAAAATGGGAAACAAAGTATCTGTCTGTAAAGAATTGGTTAAATAGTACATATGAGAACTAGCAGCTTTTAAAAACAGTAGAATAGATCTTTATGCACTGAGATGGAAAAATGGTTCCACATTTTATTGTTCAGTATACAGTCCCAGAATAATTCCATTTTTGTAAAAACAACTCAAGAGCATCTGCCAGGGTTTTCCAGAGGGACAGAACTAATAGGATAGATGTGGCCGGGCGCAGTGGGTCACGCCTGTAATCCCAGCACTTTGGGAGGCTGAGATGGGCAGATCATGAGGTCAGGAGATCGAGACCATCTTGGCTAACACGGTGAAACCTTATGTCTACTAAAAATACAAAAACTTAGCTGGGCGTGGTGGTGGGCACCTGTAATCCCAGCTATTCAGGAGGCAGAGGCAGGAGAATGATGTGAACCTGGGAGGTGGAGCTTGCAGTGAGCCAAGATCACACCACTGCACTCCAGCCTGGGCGACAGAGGGAAACGCCATCTCAAAAATAAAAAAAGGATAGATGTATATATGAAAGGGAGTTTATTAAGGAGTACTGACTCACACGATCACAAGGTGAGGCCCCACAATAGGCCATCTGCAAGCTGAGGAACAAAGAAGCCAGTCTGAGTCCCAAAACTTCAAAAGTAGGGAAGCTGACAGTGCAGCCTTCAATCTGTGGCTGAAGGCCCAAGGTCTCCTGGCAAACCACTGGTGTAGACCCAAGAGTCCAAAAACTGAAGAACTTGGAGTCTGATGTTCAAGGGCAGGAAACATCCAGCACAGGAGAAAGATGGAGGCCAGAAGACTGAGCCAGTCTAGTCCTTCCACAATTCTTTTGCCTGCTTTTATTCTAGCCATGCTGGCAGCTGATTAGATGGTACCCACACAGATTGAGGGTGGGTCAACCTCTCCCAGTCCACTGACTCAAACATTAATCTCCCTTGGCAACACCCTCACAGACACACCCAGGAACAATACTTTGATCCTTCAATCCAATCAAGTTGACACTCTATACTGACCATCACAGCATCTATGTATATAATGATATCTGTGTCTGTATGTGTGTCTGACATCGGAGAAAGATACAGCAGATAGCAAATATTGTATGTTCTCACTTATAAGTGGGAACTAAGCTACCAGGATGCGAAGCATAAGAAGGGTACGGACTGTGGACTCAGGGGAAGCGAGGAGTAGGGTGAGGGATAAAAGACTACACATTGGGTACACTTTACACTGCTCTGGTGATGGGTGCACCAAAATCTCAGTAACTGCCACTGAATAACTTATCCATGTAACCAAAACCACCTGTTTCCCAAAAGCTATTGAAATAATTTTTTTTTTTTTTAAAAAGGTCCAGCAGGATATATGCTGGATTGTTTATAGAAGTCACCTCTGAGAAATGCTATTGGAGATGATGGTGACTTTCATTTCTTAAAATGTATGTAGGTCTATATTTTGATACTTTTATAATGACTGATTATTATAAATTAAAGGTGTTATTTAAAAAGGGAAAATGATGTACATCCCTGCTACGGTGTTTGCCTCATGGTGGAGAGTGAGGGAGGGACTGCTACTAAACATAAGAGGGACTTGGGAATTTTTTTCTCTTATTTAAAAATAAAAAGGGAAGCAATTATGACAAACATGAGCAGTTGTCAATTCTCTATAATTTTCCCATGTTTTTCTGTTTTTTAAAATTCCTCAAAAGGTAGATAGCAGCATCCAACAGTTATATCCATAAAACTGTTCTTGATTTAAAATAAATGGTACTGTTATTTTGAAGGACTTATTTAGGCAAATGTCATATGCCAATTTATAAAGATATGTTGCTTTTGAGATTTAATTATGTGTTTAAGATGTATGCTCAACACTACCAGAATTTCTTTAAATTGATTCATTCTAGAATATCGACTGTCCAATTTAAGATGTTTTGACCTACTGATTTTTTTACTTTATGACAGTGTTAAAGCCATATGCATTCAGTAGAAAGCATATTTCAAATACCCATACAACCATTCTGTTTTTCAGTGTCAGTACAGCACTCAATAAATTACATGAGATATTCAATGTTTTGTTGTAAAATAGCATTTGTATTAGATGATTTTGTCCAACTGTAAGCTAATATAAGTGTTCCTAGCATGTTTAAGGTAGGCTAGGCTAAGCCGTGATGTTGGGTAGATTAGGTGTATTAAATGCATTTTCAACTTATGATGGGTTTATTGGAACATACCCCATTGTAAGTTGAGGAGCATCTATACAATTAATGCAGCTTCCCTGTGAACTAAGCATATTTGTTCATTATAATTTTTTAAATCAATGTCATACGTTTTTCTGTGTGAATGGTGCTAGATACCTGGTCTCTCATAATCCTCACAACAAACCTATGTCATGGGTGTTTATTTCCCCATTTTACAAATGTGAAAACTAAGACCAAGGGAAGCTACCTGCCTAGAACCACATTCTTGATAAGTAGCTGAGGCAGAGTTTAACTGAGGTGTCTCTTTCCGCAACACCTGGATATATGTATCTACAGGTCTGTTTCTTTCCTTATAGTCACCTTTGCTGCATTGACCTTGTCCTAAGGTGAGTCATGGCAGCTTATAAAAACATAAATAGCTATGTAACAGGATTGTTTAAAAACTAAAGTAATTTAAGGGGAAAAAAGGAATTGAGGTCAGGAATGTAAGAAGTGCTCTGCTTTGTCTGCAGTTATATAATGCATATTGATTTTTAACATGTACATTCATTTTTCTAGGCCTGGTTGCAGTATGCCTGAAATTTGGGATGTAGAAGATCCTGCCAATGCTGGGAAAACTCCCTTATGTAACCTCTTGGTGAAGGATTCCAAACCTCACTTCACCACTGTATTCCAGAACAGTGTTTACAAAGTCCTAGAAGTTGTAAAAGAATGACTGCTACATGACCTGCTGCCTACGGAGAACTACATCTGTAATGGTTTTAATGTTTTGCTAAGTCATGTGTTGTTCATATCCCAAAAACTTTTATAGGTAACTGTTTTCAAATAGAAAACGTTTTATTTGGTCAATTTGAATGTCATTCTAATTATAAAAATGACTTACACCTTTATCAATTGGTTACTATTTCAATGCACCCTTTAAAATTTGCTATGCAAATGAGTATATGCTTGTACTTGACTTTAATATTTGTGCTAAAGTGAGCAAAGCTACCTGTATAAAGAAAACACAGTGGGTTGTGACAAGGATGACATGAAAATACAGGACAATTCTGACAATGTAGGGGCTGATTTTATAGTGTAAGAACTATTAATGCCCCTTGCTTCTTTTTTCTGCCTCTTGCTCTTGTCTTTTGGACATTTCAGTGATTGTAAGTTCTTCGGTCATGTCAGCCCCTGTCATCAACTTGAGTTACAGTAGATGGGGCAGACATGGAGTGTTTGCTATATAGAACTATCTGTTTGTTTTACTTCCTTGTGCGCTTTTTGTTCTCTGTTCTCTTGTTAATGAAGCTTTTCCTGCCCATTATTAATCCAAACTCTTGGACCTTGTGGTTAGGAAATTCCCTTAACTTCCAGCCATATGGCATTATCGTGTCTCTTTCTCTCTCTCTCTTGCTCTCTCTCTTCTCCTCTTCCCCATATTTTCTGTCAAATAAGTACTGTTTACTCAGTTGCTTATCAAGTACTTATTCTTGGTTTTAAAAAAATTAATGGTAACTGTATTTTTCTCATTTTTTAGCATTATTCAAATGTTTATATTTTAATACCTTTAAACCACTTTAAAATTTTTTCATGTTTAATTATAGTTTTAAGAAAAACTATTTTGGACAACCCCAAATATAGTGCATCTAGAAACTAATGTATATTTGATTAGACATCATTTATAGTGGAACAGTAGACTGTAGTACATGGTAATTTTTCTTTTACTATTAAGATACAATAAAACATGACTAATTTTGCTGTCAAAAATGTAAAGAATAATGATAAATGGAGTTTTTATATTTTACTTTTAAGATTGCCTGTCTTTAATAAGACAAAGCCTTAAGCCTTATGTTATAATTTTGGTTCTAAAAACCATTTCAGTATGAGGAATAAGTATATTTCGTCCTCCTCTTTAGTTTTTTTCTTCCTATTTATTTTTATTTTGAAAAATTTCTACACCTTCTTTGAATTCCTTGTATGAATTTTTGTTTCTTAGAAGTTAATTTGTGTGAAATGAGATTCTTCAAAACGATGAAACCTCATAGCTCTGAGAAAAGGTTTTAGGGTTTTAAATTCTAAGCAAAGCGTGACTATGGCTGACTGACTACACATTTAATTATACAGCTTCTCTTTCTTAACCACAGGCAGATTAACCTCATTGTGGATTGTCCTTCAGACCTTAGTCCTCAGGCATGGTTTCTGGTGCCCACTCCTGGAAGCCACTGTTCCCTTTCTACCTTCTTACCAGAGCCCGAGGGCAGGCCTGGTCCCGGGGAAGCAGCAGCTTGCTGACATAAGTCAGCTGCAAAGGCTGAGGAGTGTGCCCTCAGAGAAGCACCGCCCCTAAGTCTTGCGCCAGCGCCTAGAGCCGCAGCTCCCAGGGATGCTCCTTCCCTGGAGGCAGCCCAGGAGAGGGACTCTGGCAGCGTTCTTCAGATTTGTGGCCACTGTTTCTCATTTGCTGGTTGACTGTTTTTATTTCTTAGGCTTTTGCTAGTTTTAGAAAATAGGGAAGCAGCCCCTGATTTGTGGATTAAAAGCAACATTTGAGCAATGATGCACAACAGTCCAGGAAAATGGGCGGTGGACACTTGAGGCTGAGGATGGGAGTCGACATGAGCAGGGAGAGGGAGGTGCGTGCTGCTTATCTGTGATTGTTGCTCACCTGAGTGTGGCTGATTGTGTACATCCAGCAGTTACAATTTTTAAAAATTATACTTTTACATTTATTTTATATTTTTCTCATCCCCAGTAATTTCCTTCCAAAGAAGTTCACATGTAATAAGTAGAAATTCTGTATAGGAAAAAAGCATTAAAAATACTATTATAACTGCTTTATTTGCTGGGAACCATTAAAAGTAGTATAAATTAGCTTTTTCCAGAAGGATCCTTTTGTAGCAGTGTTTATGAATGTAACCCCCAGCAAAATATGGCTATATATTAGGGGAGCCAGTTTGGAGCAGAGGCCTGAAGGTCCCTGCTATGCAGCCGTGGCCACAGCTCGCAGCCCAAGCACTGTGGAGCATCCGCACCTTTGATGGCAATGCAGATTGGTAGCAGGTTCCATAGGCGTACAAAACAGTATTAAAGCTCAGTGTTTTGCATATTGTTAGCATTTACAAATATTTTTGCTTTAGTATGAGGAAAGTAAGGATGGGCAAAGAGGCGATCAAAATAGCTATTGCTACATTTTCGAAAACAAAGTTGGGGCTGTATTTCTTTAAAAAGATAAGCCTCTAAAAATGCTTGGCAAAAAAAATATAGTGTTAAAATAGGCCAGTGATGTTAATGAGAAAATGAAAGTATGTATCAGGAATAAAGTGATATTGCATAGGAGTATTGTATTTTTATGAATTTTATGCCAGTTGTTTACATGTACTATATATGTTAAATTAAAAAAAATCATGAGAAATGAGGGAAGTGTTTTTCTTGATTGTTATTTTCATTTTCACCTTGATTGTGATCAAGTTCAGCCTCGTTTTGTAGTCAGATAGCCATGAACTGGTTTGAGTCAAGATGGCAGTCCTGAGAAGAGAGGGAGGGATCATAAACAGTGGGGGTAGACTCTTTGGTCTTGTTGTTGGTAGTGGTAGGTACTGAGGTTATCCAAACTTTTCCTGTATTTATGGTAGAGTCACTTACATTCCTTTTTTATCCTTTTCATCAAGGGACACAGTAATTCATTCAAACTATATATTGGGAATAATTAAAGGGTTGCTAAAAGCTGTTTTAATGTATTTAAAACATACATTGGTATCAACATTTTCTAAATTGTAACTCAATGTGTTTACTTGATACAAACATCAACTCTTGGTTCTTTCTCTATGTAGGAAAGACATTTCAGCTCTGTTCATTCCTGTATAATTAATTTCTTAACACAGTGACACCTTGATTCTGACATCTTTGGGGAGTGAGGTGTTCTAATACAGTGGTTCTGAAAATTAGCAGGCATCAGCATCACCTGCAAGGCCTGTAGTTTGCTGGGCCCCACCACAGAGGTTTCTGTTTCAGTTGGCCTATGGTGGGGCCCCAGAACTTGGATTTCTTAACAGTTCTCAGGTGGTGTTGATGCTGTTCGCCCAGGGACCATACTTGAGAGCCTCTGCTCTAATCGATGGGAACAGACTGGCTGGATGACTGGCCTCCAGGGGGCGCTCCATTCCTGACAGCACATCCCGCCAGAGCTGGTTGATGGACACTCTACCAAGAGCTGAATTTTACCACGTACCTTCTTTGCCTGTTAAGGGCACTGCTTCAATGAAACTTGCAAGGAGCAAAGAACAGATTAGGTAATTTTTAATTGGAACACTGATATGAGTTATAGGTTATTTAAATATTTTGAAGCTGCAAACTGCCCCATGTTTCTTTTCAGTTCAGAGATGGAAAAGGAGTGAAAATCCTTGAAATAGAACTTCCTTTTGTAGGATTACTTTGCCTAGAAGACAATAGATAAATTCAGTGATGTGTGGGGATTGCAAAAATTCATTTTCCACTTTATTACTTTTGTTTTGGCACCAGAAATCCGAATCTTCTTCCTTTATTAGAGGTCAGCCAATAATCAGCGCTAGGTCACAGATTGCTTGCTTCTCTCTTCTTCCTCCTTTTTCTCCTGCCCCCAGTTAGAAGTATCTAATTTGAATCAATAAAATTGTTCTCAGTGCAAAAAAGGAGCTACTTTTAAACTTCATTACATTCCTGAATTGGTCTTTATTTCACAGCATTGTATCAGGACAAATACGTTTTACATTAGAAGTTGAAAAGGATATTAAGGTACAAAAAGGTCTTGAAAACTTTCCTTTTACATTTCCTCCCGTGAGAGAGATTTTAAAATTCTGAATGAACATACAAGAGTTGACGACTCGATTTGATTGTAGTGTAATTAAGAGATAGTTTTCTCTTTTTTGACAAAGAGATTAGGATAACATTGATACTGGCTTCACTTTCAAAGCAATGTTTTCTATAGTTTTCTATACACAATTATCTTTAACCCAAAACTCTAAGTATGCACAGTGTTGTCAAAATGACTTTCAAATAAATGGTAGCACTACATGGTATTCTGCTTCATAGGCATGTTCTTTTAAATGCAGCATAATATCATTTCATTAATTTTTTTAAGTACCTGGTGGGCTTTTTTCCTGTAGGCAAATTTAATATCTAGGCAGGGGGAGTTGAATTTTGCAGACTTCAGCTCGTTTGGTTGTTATGCTGATTACTCTGACACCCTTAGTCCTTATACATTTCTGAAAAAATAGATATGAAAATAAGAAATGGCCACTGCTAAGTAGATTTGGCATCATGTCATGAAAACTGGGAAAGAAAGATGCCTGCAGGCCACCTCTGGCTCTGCCCCCTGCTGCTGATATCCTGCTGTTTGCCAGGCTCCTCAGGTCTTCACTCTGGTATCCGCTTAGTGACCAGACTTCAGATTCAGAGGCCTCCCTCTTGCTCTGGAAAATTCTCTTCCCAGAAGAGTACAATTTGGTAATCCCTCGAGCCCTTTACATGGGTAACGAATTTGACCTTTTTGAACAAAGACTTCTATGGCCGTAATTCTCAAACTTCTCTGCACATTGGAATTACTTGGGGAGCTTCAAAAAATCCTGAAGCCTTTTTCCCACCCTTAGAGATGTGTGGCCTGAGATTTGGAATTTTTTTTTTAATCCCCAGTAATTCTAGTGCCCTAGGGCTAACAATTTTAGAACTTGCCCTCCCTACTTCACCTCTGAATAACAAGGTTTCCACGTCTCCATCCAGTCAAAGAAGGAATGGTAAGCAAGTGTCTATCATGTACACTTTATTAATCGTGATTATTAATTTCTACATTATTTCTAATCATGGCACCTAGTGTTGAGTAGACTCTTTAGGAAAGAATTCTGTCTTCAGTTATGGATGCTGCCAATGGCAGGGCAAAGGGGGAGAGTGGCAGTGCAGGTGCCACGTATTTGTAAGCCCTGATTAGAGTATGAAGAAGAAATGGGAATATAGCAGCAAAAAGAAAAAGAATAAAAATCACTTTGAAAATTTAATGTGTGAGGAATCATGTGTCTTCTCTGCAGATGCTTTTTGCCCCTCCTGGAATATGCTTTTCTTAGTATGTATTTCAGATGCAACTCAAATGTCATCTCCTCTGTAAGGCCTTTCCTGACTGCCTGCCATTTGGTTGAGTGCATTGCCCCCACTGCCCACGTGCCTATAACCCCCATGCACACATTTATCAACATGACTTTTCCCCCACTCTATTGTGTTCTTCATAAAAAGAACATGTCTTACTCCATTCTGAATCCACAGTGCCTTCTAGCACAGTTCCTGGAAAGTAGTACTGCTTAATGATTTTTTGAAATAAACCATACTTTATTCAACAATGCAGTAAATTCCAGATGGCAATAAAAGTTGTTTTTAGGACTAAAAGACAGTTTATGTTTTCCAGCCATGGAGAAGAAATAACAAGGAAATTCAGGACAACATCATCAGATGAGATAAATATCGTAGGGGAAAATATCCTTGTCAAACAGCTAAACAATAATTAACCTCATAGCATATCCTTGGTAGGTACTTTCAGACATGGCTAGTGACCGTATGAATTTATTGGAAGGCAATATGATAAAGACACATACATCTGTCCAGGGGCGGGACTCATTGACCTGATTTCAGTGTGTGGCTCAGGATACTGTGGTGACCAGCCATAGACACATTTGCTGCTGAACAGGGAGCAAGGAACTCTGGTAATTTGATTAAAAGTCTGGGAAGAGGGATTTTCCAAAGGATGGGAAGGTGCTGGTGTGTTATTATTGGGTGTAGATATTAGGGAAAACAGATGACAACAGTTGCACAATTAATATTGTCATAATAGAGACAACTACGCTGGAATCCATAATCCATCCATTACAAACTTAGTGAAATAGGGCATGTTTCTTGAACATCAGTTTCTTTTACAAGAATATGGCTTTTAGGATAGTAATTAGAAACGAGAAATAGACAAAGGAACAATCACAGCAGGAAATTTTAATATACCTCTCCTTAGAAATTGAGATAATAAGCAAAAATCAGTAAGGAAATGCATGATTTGAGTAATAAAAGCAACTTGATTTAACAGTCATATGTAGAACTGCACCCAGCAAGTGAAGAGTATACATTCTATTCAGGTATATGGGACATTTCCAAGAATTGACAGTAGAACATGAGCTCCTGGCCAGGCACAGTGGCTCATGCCTGTAATCCTAGCACTTTGGGAGGCAGAGGCAGGCAGATCTCTTGAGCCCAGGAGTTTGAGACCAATCTGGGCAACATGGCAAAACCCTGTGTCTACAAAAAAATTAGCCAGAGTGGTATGTGCCTGTATTCCCAGCTACTTGAGAAGTTGAGGTGAGAGGATCACTTGAGCCCAGGAGGTTGAGGCTGCAATGAGCTGTGATTGTACCACTGCGCTCTGGCCTGGGCGACAAAGTGAGACCCCTGCCTCCAAAAAAACAAAAAAACTTGAACATGAGCTGCAAGAAAGCATGACTTTTTGGCCTATTTCGTTTACACATGTAACCTAAGCATCTAGAACAGTACCTGGCACATGTGGGTGCCCAATATTTGTTAAAGGAAGTAATTGATCATACCTGGAGCCAAATGGCAGTTCTTGGGGAGGAAAAAAACAACCTTAAGGACTGAAAATCCTTTAGTTGGAAATCACAAGTGAAACAGTTTTAAATATTCATAATTTATGATGAAAATTTGAGAAAAAAATAGAACAATTATATGCTACAAATTGCGTGTGGAATATGACTAAAGCAGTTCTAGAGATACTTTTTTTTTTTGGCCTTTAGTCTAAAATGCATTCATTAAGCCAAAAATCAATAAATATCTGTATCAGGAATATAAGTAACAGAATAGTTCCCCCACCCCAATTTGAAGGGAATAATGAGCAGAAATTGATGAAACAGAAAACAGATCAACAAAGTCAAAGTTGGTGTATTAGTCCTTTTTCACACTGCTGATAAAGACATACTTGAGACTGCGCAATTTACAAAAGAGGTTTAATGGACTTAAGTTCCACATGGCTGGGGAGGCCTCACAATCATGGCCGAAGGCAAGGAGGAGGAAGTCACATCTTACGTGGATGTCAGCAGACAGCTTGTGCAGGGAAACTCCCCCTTATAAAACCATCAGATCTCATGAGACTTATTCACTATCACGAGAACAGCATGGGAAAGACCTGCCTCCATGATTCAATTACCACCCTTCAGGGTCCCTCTCACAACACGTGGGAATTCAAGATGAGATTTGGGTGGGGACACAGCCAAACCATATCAGTTGGTTATTTGAAACCTTAATCAGGAGATAAGAGAGAAGGTATGAAAGATAAGGAATGGCAAATTACAGAAGCTGCAGAGAGTAAACAGGTAATGGGGATATTATAAACTGTCAATAAATTTGGACACTTTGATAAAATGTCTAAATTCCTAGAAAAAACAGAACTGATCCAAGAAGAAATAGAAATAACAGTCATCCCCTGGAAAGAAGTTGGATTAACAACTTTTTAAAATCTTCCCTTGAAGAAAACAACATATCCAGTTTTATAAGCTTTTCCTACTGAACATTCAAGATACTGATTATTCCAGTCTTACACAAACATCCAAAGAATAGCAAATAAACTAATTTCTTTATTTAGGTGACTGCAACATTAATACCAAGAGCACAGTAGGGTCAATGCAATAAAGAAAAATTGCATGTCTATTGCAATCATTAATAAAAAGGTAAACAAGAACCTGGTAATAAATTTAACGATATAAAAGTATCATTTCTTAAATTTATCTAAAGTTTTAATCAAAATTTCAGTAAGACTTTTTATGGAGCTTGACAAACTAAAATTTTTACAAGTAAAGAAAAGTCAGAAGAACATGAGATATGGGCATTTTTCCTATAAGATGTCAAGATTTATTACAAGACCTGTAGAAGTATTGGCACAGGAATGTTTTAAAAACTGACTAATAGAGCAGAATAGATGGCTTGGGAGCAAGTGTGCATACATTTAATAAATGAGGCTGTCATAATTGATTATCCATATCAAAAGCAATGGTATTGAGTCCCTACTTCACATTATACACAAAAGTCCCCAGATGAATCAAATATCTAAACATGAAAAGCAATATTGTAAAACTTAGAAGACAATATAGGGTAATATCTTTACCTTCTCAAGGAGATTTCCTTAAAGAAGGACTTCCTGAGACCCAAAAAGCACTACCTGTAAAAGATCAATAAATTCACTGTTACGGTTAATAACTTCTGTTCACTACAACATATCAAAAAGAGTGAGGTAAGCCATGATGTGTTCAAGATATTTGCAACTTGAGTACCTGACAAAGATTAGAGAATAGTGAACTGCAAACAGTAAGAAAATGCAAAGAACCCTTTAGAAAAACTCCAAAGACATGAACATTTCACCAAAAAAGAAATATAAACAGCTCATAAACATTAAAAAAACCCAACCTATTCATAATTAGGGAAATGCAAAATGAAACAATATTTATAACTCTTAACATTGGCAAAATTTTTAAGTATTGAGAAATGTGGAACATCATGAACTCTCCTTTACTCCCAGTGGAGGGTAACCACTTTGGAAATAAATGGCATTACCTAATAAATACAACCCAGCATCTCCACTCCCTAGATACATACCACAGAAAAATTCCTACACATATGCACCAGGAGCATGTTTAACATGTTCACAGCTGCATTGTTCAAAAAAGCAGAAAACCCAGAAATCACTTGAATGTGTGTCTGGAGTAAATAGTAGAGAGGATAAAGACATCGAGTATAATCATCTAGTATGATCCTATGGAATATGTAAAATGGTAAAATAGCGATAGGCAACAACATGGATGACTCAGGAAGATATTGTTAAGCAAAAATATGTGTATATAATTTGCAGAATAATACATGTGATGTGAGTTTGTTTATAATGTCTTATTTATGAGGCCAGCAGTGGCTACGTAGGATAATAAAACCACAGAGTATTAGAAGAAAGTGTTTGCCGACAAAATTGAAGCCAATATCTTCTTTTTTACAAATGAAGAAACTGAGACTCTGGGAGGGAAAGAGATTTTCCCAAGCTCACGCTAATATTTAGTAGTACAGCTGAAATTAAAAAATTGGTCCCTGGGTCCTAACCAAGAAACCGCGTTCACCATGGGCTTGGGGATATACTGAATCTGCTCAACACTTAGCTGTGTGAACCAGCACAAGTCAATTACGTTCTTGAAATCACATTGCCTCCTGAGTGAAATGTGTACAAGAAATAATGAGAATCTCATATGGCTGTTAGGACATTTGCATTGAAGTACTGTATGCAAAAGTTTATAGTCCAAATGTAATGAATCCTGGTTCTTTACATCCTACCCATGATAGCAGCAGACGGGGAGAAAGCTGAAATGGTATGGTGCCATCAGCTGAACACACACCCAGGCAGGAAAGCACCATACTCCAATGACAGATAAAGAGCCCAGGACCTCTCTGGGTATGCTTACACACAGGAGGGCATATAGGTGTTTCTAATTAAGTGTCTTTATGCCCCTTGACTTTTGGTTTTGATACTCATGCTGAATTTATTTCTATTTCTGTTTCCAGATGACTAGACATTCACTTTGCAAATAATTGTTGTGACTCTATGTTTGCTCCAGACACAGAGCTTTTATTGTCACCCAAAGATGCCTATGAGAACCAAAAGAATCAAGCTGAACCAAGATTTCTGCCAGAATCAATTTCCTCAAGCCAGAAGGCTTTATCATTCACAGTCTGTGCAACGGATTTTTTTTTTTAAATAAAAACAGACTCCTTTATTGATTTCTCCCTTTACCCCGCCTCTCCTTGCCCCTTATTTTGCCCTGACTTTGGGATCTCACCCTGCGTGGAAAAGGATTGGAGGGCATTCCTACCTTAGGGGGCAATATGTGACTCCATCTCTCAGCTCTGACTCAGGACCTTTGGCTTGGCCCTAAGCAGAGGTGTGGGAGGCTGGGGCTCTCTGATGCCCACACAGGGTCATTGGGAGGTTGGCCAAAGGATACCAAGCAGATTGCTGCCCCAAAATATGACTCCCTTGCCTATCCAGGTGTCTATAAACCTATCATTAGAAACACAGTCTTTAAGACTCATTTCCATTACTTTCTGAAAAGGAGAGCAAATTCCCCTGAAGGCATAACATACTAAGCCCCTCTCAATCAGCAGTAGAGAGAGGCTGGGCCAGTGGAAAGGTCAAAGTCATGAGCCAGGTGCACCCGGCTTCTAATTCTAGCTTGGCCATTTACTATCTGAAATCCTGAACTTCTGCGAGCCTGTTTCCTCATCAGAAAGTATGGAATCAATACTACTGAGCTTGCATGGTTGTTGTGAGAGGCAGGGACAAGAAACCCAATGCAATGCCCAACACTCACATCAAAGGGATCCTATACATAGACACCATGATTTTCAACATCTTTGTGGAAAGTCTCCCTTCTTAAGGAGGCTGGATGGAGAAGGCACAGCATTCTTCTTAATAGACATCCACTTTGATGTGGGTCTAATGTTAGGGAGTGATGTCAGGACTCTGGACACACTGTGTTCTGAAGCAGCAAACAGGCAGCAAAAAGACAGCTGAGCCAATGGGACAGGAGCAGCCTCTGTCCTGGCCAAGAACTGTCACTCAGCTCTCCACAAACCAGGAGCACCGTCCCACCCAGGATGACTTCTGGGCAAGGCAAGGCCTCCACGGGTCCCCAGAGGAACACGTGGCATATGTGAGACTCGAGTCAGACTGGAGTGCATGTTAACGCAGGGAAAAGGAGTGATGTGAAAGGAAAGGGTTGACAGGTAGAGCCTTCAATAAGATGTGGCATGCCTTCACTGGAGAAGCCAGGAGGATTTCTGACTACCATCTCACAGGAAGAGAATGTAGACCAAGGACCATGAAGGGAACTTTGTAGGATTATGGAAACTTCATCATGTCCTTCTGATGTATTTCTGTGCTTTTCTGAAGGGTTCAGTGATTTGCCCAAAGTTATTTGAATCTCCCCATAAGGGGCAGAAGCATGTCTCAAACCCTCTGGTGGAGCTTTCGTTTCTTGGGGACAGAAAATCTAGGTTTCATTTGAAGAACTGCCATTTAGACTCCTAGGCTGGGGAAGCACAAGACAGTACTCAGCTGAACAGCTTGCTGAGGAATATGGGCTGGGAGAAGAGCTTGGAAAAATGCATGGCAGCCTGACTTCACCCATGAGGGTCAAGAGGTGAGCAGGGCAGAGGGGCTGAAACACTCAGAAGAGAGCAGCCCAGACTCAAACTCCTCAGACTGGGAACCAGGGGAGACTAAAAATCAGGGAAGAATGGGAAACTGGCCAGAGAGGAAATGCTGTTTACTTCCAGGCCGGAGTTCCAGGCCTGGGAAGGCAAAGAAGACCGAGGGCGGTGGAGTCCAGTAGACCTTTCTGCAACAATGGCAGCGTTCTACAACTGTGCTGTCAGTAAGGTGGGCATAAGCCACAAGTGCTTATCAAACCCTTGAAATGTGGCTAGTGTGATCGAGAAATACTTTTAATTTTATTTAAATTCAATTAATTTAAATTTAAGTTTAAATAGCCACATGTGGCTAGTGGCTACCACATGGGACAGTACAGCCCTAAAGAGTCAGACTGTTTAAATTTTGCAACAGCAGGGGACCCTTGAATTGATTATATTTGATAGCGTAAGGATGGACAGCTCGTGAGACTCAAGTTCAGGCACAGAGGTCTGGGACCAATTGAGATGGACGTCTGTGCTGGAAATTCTAAGAACTGACCCACATTAGCTGGAGAAAGAAGCCATTGTTCCCTCCCATGCCTCCCTGCTTCAGCCTTTGCTTTCACTGAAGACTTGGCACTTGGCATCTCTCACTCATTGGTCAGGTGACAGGTGTTACCTGCCCAGTAACTAGTCCTTACCCCCTCTTCCTTCCACTCAGCTGGGAATCCTCCTCCATGCTCCCATAGTGCCTGCAATGCCTCACTTCTAGTCTGCTCTTTATTTGCTTGACTAGCTCTACGCTGCACATAGCAGGTCCTCAGTGAGAGTTTACTTAGGGCTGACAGGGGTCACATGATAGAGCATCACATTCTTGCTATATGACCTCAGGCAAATTAATAACTTTTGAGCTAGCTGGGGAATATTCTTCATGACAGAACTAGTAGGACTTCATTTCACATCTGTGTTCCAATTTAACATACTCAGATTGAGCACCTGCTGCATGTCAGGCACCAGGCATTATAGAATGAGTAAGTCAGACTCCCTACCATCAAGGAGATCCACAGTTAAGTTCAAGGACATACAAGTTTTATTAAAAGCAGACTGGTTAAGAGCACATGTCTTGGAGTGGGTCGGAGCAGGGTAGGCAGCCTGGCTTTGCCATGCTCTAGAGGCAAAGGCCGAGTGATCTTAGGTGATGAATTCACTTTCTCAAGTTCTGTTTCTGTGTCTGTAAAATAGCATCATGATTCTGTCTGGCCCAGGTGTGAGGTTTAAATGAGATCTTATTTTTCTTACCAAGTTACTGCCAGCTCTCAGTGCTTAATCTTCCATTTAATATAACAATAAAAACAGCTGGGAATCCTGACACAGGTGCAAGGCTCGCTCTTGCGGGCCTTTGATCACAGCAGCAGCATCTTTCCTATGGCTGTTCTCTCCTCCTCACCCTGCACCGCAGGCAGCCTGTTTTCCTTTAAGCCCTCCAAACACTGCCAACTCAAGACGCAGCATGTCACAGACTTGCACTGAGGTTTGGGACAACTGGAAGCACTGGGTCACAGTTACTGCCATCATGTTGTCATTTCTGCCACAAGGAATTTCTTGCTGACTATGCTTCTTCCCCAGCCCCTGCCCACTGCCCTTCTGTGGGGCACTGTCTCTTGCTCCCCCTTGCTTTCATTCCTCCACTGTTCAAGAGACCCCACCCCCACTTCCAGTCACTGGAAGCCACTTCTGGCCAAATCCTAGATTCCTCTGCATTATGCAGGACAATTTATTTCCTTTGTGTCTTACTTTCTTATCTAGGTTATCTGTTCCTAGGAGGCTTCCTGTTCATAATCAAATGTGTCAATTCAGTTGTTTTTCCCACCCAGAAAATCAGAACTCTTTTTAAAGATTGATTCACTGACCATCAAGCTTAAATAGCAGGCAGCTTCAGAAAATAACATTTCCTCACCCCCTTCCCTTTCCTTAATCCCAAATTCTCTAGGCACAAATGAGCAAATCTGTGGGCTGGGTGGGTCTGATTACTAACCATTTTTAATACCGCAAACCCCTGAGGTTTTCTTTTTGTGCATTTCTTCCCAGGTGCCATCCGGAATCATTTCTTACTGTTCCTCTTTGCTTTTCATTGAGAATAGAAATAATTCACCCACACATATGGAGATAAAATAGTCTTTTGGAGGGGAGAGGGGAGAAAGTGAATCTTCTGTCAAAATAGTCTGGGCCCCACATCTGCCCCTTTCACTCAGCCTTTGCTGAAAGTGGGCCTGGCTGGGTGGGGTAGCCGGGGGCTCTGCTCAGCGCAGCGTCTGTCACTCCCAGCAGAGCCAGGGCTGTCTTCAGAGCTGGAGCACAGAAGTGACTAAGTGATGACAGAGAAATAGCTGCCAATTCCAAGTAGAACTGCCACCTCTGAGGAGGCACAGCATTGTCTTTTCAGATGGCATTTTCACAATGAGCTAGCTGCAGAGCCTGAGGACCCAATTGGATTCCTGTCCAAATGCCCAGGCATCCACTAATTCACAGAGTTGTAGAGTTTTACGCTAGGAAGAAACAATCAAACTTGATAGTGAAGGGCAAAGTTGTAGGCCGTGAGCTTGATTTGGAGAGATAGAAAATTCCTAATAAAAATTTAAAGAATACCAAGATTTCTGGGTGAATGCTGAGGAAAGAAGAGTAGTCTTATTCTAGAGACTTCAGTATTAGCTGCTGCTCTGACACTAACATCCTGTGTGATCTTGGACAAGTTCCTTACTTCTCTGGGCTTAAGTTTTCTCTCTTATAAAGTGAGGACATAGGATGAGATTAATAATTTTCAAATTGTGTTCCAAGGATCTTGTAGACAATATGTTGGGAAAATCCTGGGATCTATAACATAGAATAGTTTGGTAATGACTTTCTCAGAAACTTTAATGTGCTAATATGCACCCTGACTTTCCAGAACAAAGTTAAAGTGTAAGTTTTCATAAGCAACTAAAAAGATTCTAATGGAAAAGATGGCATCCAAGCCACTGTGTCCTTATTGACACAAATGATGCTTGTTTTGGACATCTGGCTACACAGTTCAGGAGGGTGGGGAGAAGCTAAAGGAGGTGGAAAGAGGAACAGCACAAGTCTTGAAGACGCAGAAAGTGAGTCCCATGAGAAGAGAAAAAGCAATAGTAAAAGGATGTTAAATTAAAAGGAAAGATGAGTAAAAGGCGTTGGATTCATCTCCATTTATATAAGGGACTTTAATGAAGAATTGGAGATCGTGGAGGACCAGTTGAGAAAGAGGTACTTAAAATTTAAATATTTAATAGTAAGAAAAAAAAGTCCATATTTGTTCACGTTATTACCATTCCCAGTGCTCTTCATTCCTGTGTGTAAATACAGATTTCCATTTGGTATCATTTTCATTCTGCCTGAAGGACTTCCTTTAACATTTCTTAGAGTGTGTGTCTAGTGGTGATGAAGTCTTTCAGCTACCGTATGATTGAAAATGTCTTTATTTTGCCCTTGCTTTGGGATATATTTTTACTGGGCATAAACTCTAGGTTTACAGTTTTTTCTCAGTGCTTTAAAAATGTTTCTCCACTGTCCTTCTACTTTCACTGTTTTCAAGGAGAAATCTGCTGTAATTCTCATCTTTGTTTCTCTGTGTGTAATACATTGTTATTCTCTGGATGCTTTCAGGATTTGCCCCTTTTCACTGGTTTTAAACAATCTGATCATATGTGTCTTGGTATAGTTTTCTTTATGTTTCATTGAGCTTCTTTGATCCATAGATATACAGTTTTCATGAAATTTGGGAAATTTTCAGTTATTATTTCTTAAAATATGTTTTCTGTCCACACCTCTCTCTCCATTATCTCTTGGAGGCTCCAACTGCATAGGTATTATGCTCTTATAATTGCCCTGCAGCTCACTGATGCTTCTTTTTTTTTCTTGCATTTTTTTTATTATTATTATACTTTAAGTTTTAGGGTACATGTGCACAATGTACAGCTTTGTTACATATGTATACATGTGCCATGCTCGTGTGCTGCACCCATTAACTTGTCATTTAGCATTAGGTATATCTCCTAATGCTATCCCTCCCCCCTCCCCCCTCCCCCCACCCCACAAAAGTCCCCAGAGTGTGATGTTCCCCTTCCTGTGTCCATGTGTTCTCATTGTTCAATTCCTATCTACGAGTGAGAACAAGCAGTGTTTGGTTTTTTGACCTTGCAATAGTTTACTAAGAATGATGATTTCCAATTTCATCCATGTCCCCACAAAGGACATGAACTCATCATTTTTTATGGCTGCATAGTATTCCATGGTGTATATGTGCCACATTTTCTTAATCCAGTCTATCATTGTTGGACATTTGGGTTGGTTCCAAGTCTTTGCTATTGTGAATAGTGCCGCAATAAACATATGTGTGCATGTGTCTTTATAGCAGCATGATTTATAGTCCTTTGGGTATACACCCAGTAATGGGATGGCTGGGTCAAATGGTATTTCTAGTTCTAGATCCCTGAGGAATCGCCACACTGACTTCCACAATGGTTGAACTAGTTTACAGTCCCACCAACAGTGTAAAAGTGTTCCTATTTCTCCACATCCTCTCCAGCACCTGTTGTTTCCTGACTTTTTAATGATTACCATTCTAACTGGTGTGAGATGGTATCTCATTGTGGTTTTGATTTGCATTTCTCTGATGGCCAGTGATGATGAGCATTTTTTCATGTGTCTTTTGGCTGCATAAATGTCTTCTTTTGAGAAGTGTCTGTTCATATCCTTTGCCCACTTTTTGATGGGGTTCTTTGTTTTTTTCTTGTAAATTTGTTTGAGTTCATTGTAGATTCTGGATATTAGCCCTTTGTCAGATGAGTAGGTTGTGAAAATTTTCTCCCATTCTGTAGGTTGCCTGTTCACTCTGATGGTAGTTTCTTTTGCTGTGCAGAAGCTCTTTAGTTTAATTGGATCCCATTTGTCAATTTTGGCTTTTGTTGCCATTGCTTTTGGTGTTTTAGACATGAAGTCCTTGCCCATGCCTATGTCCTGAATGGTAATGCTTAGGTTTTCTTCTAGGGTTCTTATGGTTTTAGGTCTAACGTTTAAGTCTTTAATCCATCGTGAATTAATTTTTGTATAAGGCGTAAGGAAGGGATCCAGTTTCAGCTTTCTACATATGGCTAGCCAGTTTTCCCAGCACCATTTATTAAATAGGGAATCCTTTCCCCATTGCTTGTTTTTCTCAGGTTTGTCAAAGATCAGATAGTTGTAGATATGCGGCGTTATTTCTGAGGGCTCTGTTCTGTTCCATTGATCTATATCTCTGTTTTGGTACCAGTACCATGCTGTTTTGGTTACTGTAGCCTTGTAGTATAGTTTGAAGTCAGGTAGCATGATGCCTCCAGCTTTGTTCTTTTGGCTTAGGATTGACTTGGCAATGCACTTCTTTCGTTTTGGGGGGAACAAGAGGAGGGATCCTTTTTACTTTCATTGTTTCACTTTAAACAGTTTCTATTGCTATGCCTTTCAGTTTAGTAATCTTTACTTTAGAAATTTCTAATCTGCTGTGGATGCCATCCAGAGTATTTTTTAAATCTAAGACATGATAGTTTTCATTTCCTCAAATTTCATTTGGATCTTTTAAAAATATCTTCTATGTCTCTACTCAACTTTGTGAACATACTGTAGTACAGTTACAACAAATGCGTTAATGTCCTTTTCTGCCTGCTCCATCATCAGTGTCAGTTTCTACTGATTGATTATTCTCATTCTGGGTCATATTTTTTGGCTTCCTTGCATTGCACATTTGATAACCTTTGATTAAATGTCAGACATTGTGAATTGTACCCTGCTTGGTGCTGATTATTTTTATATGTCTATAAATATCTTTGAACTTTATTCTGGGATGCAGTCAAGTTGCTCTGAAACAGTTTGATCCTTTTGGGTCTTGATTTTGTCATTGTTTATGTGGGTCCAGAGCAGTTCTCAGTCTAGGGCTATGTATTCCCTACCACTGAGGTATGACTTTCCTGAGTACTCCACCAGTCTACCACAATTTATGTTTTTTTCCAGTCTGGCTGGTTAGAACAGGCACTATTCACTATCCTGTGTGTGCCCTGGACACTGTTCTCTGATCCTTCCAGGTGGTTTTCCCTCAGCCTCAGGTCATTTCCTTAAAAATATATGCTAATCAGTGCTTTGCTGAATACTTGAAAAGGAACCTCCACAGATCACTCTCTGTGCAGTTCTCGCCTTTTTGGTACTCTGTCTTGCAAACTCTACCTCTCTTCATCTTTCTAGACTCTCAGCTATGTTTCTTGACTTCAAGGAATCTGTCAAGTTCTATCTAGGCTTTTTCTCCTGATGCTATAGCCTGTGAACTCTCTGAAAAAGGTATTATGGACAATGACAGGGCTCACCTCATTAGCTAGTCATCTCAGGAATCACTCTATTTGTTGTCTAATATCTAGTAACTTGAAAACATTTGTTTCATATATTTTGTCTGTTTTTCTTGGTTATTTCAGTAAGAACATATATACAGTTCCTGTTACTCTATATCTGGTGGAAACAGAAGTTCTTAACTTTATATTTTAGCAGAAAGTTTAAGTTAAATGTAATTTTGTTTTTGCTACCACTTATTATAAAAACAAAAATCATTGAATTGAGAGACCCAGGAATATTGTAGGGTCCTCATGTTTGGAGATCTTAACAAAGGGGACAGATGGCATTAGTTATGGGTGGTTGTTTATTAAGAATTCCTTCTGATGTATGTGACAGAAAATGAATGCAAACCTTCAGCAAACACGCACACACACACACACACACAGACAACTTTTTGGCTTAATACAACTTCTGGGAAGTCCAAGGAGTTGGGCCAAGCAGATCTATCACTCAAAGTTTGAATGACAGTTCCAAACACACATGTTCTGTTGACTTGTGAGCCAAGATAAAGAGAACAATCCTCTTCTCTACAGAAATAGTCTGATTATCCCTGTTTGAGTCATGTGAACACTTCTGGATTAATTAGTTTCCAGAGAAATAAATATTTCAATTACTCTGTGAGTTTAGTTTAATTTGGATTTTGTTCTCTAGCCTCTCTGAATTCCCTGACTCCCCACCTATCTCCACGATTGACAATCTCATTAGAATCTCATGCAGTGGGGGAGGGACCCTGGCTAGTCAAAAATTTACCTGTGAAACAACAGGGAGCTATATCAGATGATCTGGCAAAATTTCCACCTACTCTAAAAATTTATAGTTCTAAGGATCAAAATGTTATTAAAAGGATTTGAAAAATGTCAACTATAAGGCTTCAAACAATGCATTCTCAAGAATCATTTCTTAAATCTTTATTGTTTTTCTAATTTTTAAAGTAATACACGCTTATTATTAAAATTTTGGACAATTGAGAAAATCTCACTACTCAAAGAAGACCCCAATAACATTTCAGTGTATGTCTGAATTAATAAATAACTTGATTTATTTGAATTAAAAGAAAGAAGACCCCAATAACATTTCAGTGTATGTCTGAATTAATAAATAACTTGATTTATTTGAATTAAAAGAAAGAAGACCTTAATAAAGACTGTGAGCGCTCTTTATTTTACATGCTTATAGGTGGAGTTGAACAACAAATCCTGTCATTTATGCACCCAGTAAAAATGAGCAGATTTTTCCATTAATTCTGGCATATGTGCACTTGTGAAAGTCTTATGCCTCTAATTACTTGCTAGTGTCTGCTCTGCCCTGTGCACTGCTCAATAAGATGCACATCATTCAGATACAGTCATTGTTGCTGTATTCTATTGTGTCCAAGCTTCACTACAATTTGCATTTTATCATGATATATTTCAGAAGAATCTTTTTATTTATTTATTTATTTATTTTTTAATTATTATACTGTAAGTTTTAGGGTACATGTGCACAATGTGCAGGTTAGTTACATATGTATACATGTGCCATGCTGGTGTGCTGCACCCACTAACTCATCATCTAGCATTAGGTATATCTCCCAATGCTATCCCTCCCCCGTCCCCCCACCCCGCAAAAGTCCCCAGAGTGTGATGTTCCCCTTCCTGTGTCCATGTGATCTCATTGTTCAATTCCCACCTATGAGTGAGAATATGCGGTGTTTGGTTTTTTGTTCTTGTGATAGTTTACTGAGAATGATGATTTCCAATTTCATCCATGTCCCTACAAAGGACATGAACTCATCATTTTTTAGGGCTGCATAGTATTCCATGGTGTATATGTGCCACATTTTCTTAATCCAGTCTATCATTGTTGGACATTTGGGTTGGTTCCAAGTCTTTGCTATTGTGAATAATGCCACAATAAACATACGTGTGCATGTGTCTTTATAGCAGCATGATTTATAGTCCTTTGGGTATATACCCAGTAATGGGATGGCTGGGTCAAACAGTATTTCTAGTTCTAGATCCCTGAGGAATCGCCACACTGACTTCCACAATGGTTGAACTAGTTTACAGTCCCACCAACAGTGTAAAAGTGTTCCTATTTCTCCACATCCTCTCCAGCACCTGTTGTTTCCTGACTTTTTAATGATTACCATTCTAACTGGTGTGAGATGGTATCTCATTGTGGTTTTGATTTGCATTTCTCTGATGGCCAGTGATGGTGAGCATTTTTTCATGTGTTTTTTGGCTGCATAAATGTCTTCTTTTGAGAAGTGTCTGTCCATGTCCTTTGCCCACTTTTTGATGGGGTTCTTTGTTTTTTTCTTGTAAATTTGTTTGAGTTCATTGTAGATTCTGGATATTAGCCCTTTGTCAGATGAGTAGGTTGTGAAAATTTTCTCCCATTCTGTAGGTTGCCTGTTCACTCTGATGGTAGTTTCTTTTGCTGTGCAGAAGCTCTTTAGTTTAATTAGATCCCATTTGTCAATTTTGGCTTTTGTTGCCATTGCTTTTGGTGTTTTAGACATGAAGTCCTTGCCCATGCCTATGTCCTGAATGGTAATGCCTAGGTTTTCTTCTAGGGTTTTTATGGTTTTAGGTCTAACATTTAAGTCTTTAATCCATCTTGAATTGATTTTTGTATGAGGTGTAAGGAAGGGATCCAGTTTCAGCTTTCTCCATATGGCTAGCCAGTTTTCCCAGCACCATTTATTAAATAGGGAATCCTTTCCCCATTGCTTGTTTTTCTCAGATTTGTCAAAGATCAGATAGCTGTAGATATGCGGCATTATTTCTGAGGCTCTGTTCTGTTCCATTGATCTATATCTCTGTTTTGGTACCAGTACCATGCTGTTTTGGTTACTGTAGCCTTGTAGTATAGTTGGAAGTCAGGTAGTGTGATGCCTCCAGCTTTGTTCTTTTGGCTTAGGATTGACTTGGCTATGCGGGCTCTTTTTTGGTTCCATATGAACTTTAAAGTAGTTTTTTCCAATTCCGTGAAGAAAGGCATTGGTAGCTTGACGGGGATGGCATTGAATCTGTAAATTACCTTGGGCAGTATGGCCATTTTCACGATATTGATTCTTCCTACCCATGAGCATGGAATGTTCTTCCATTTCTTTGTATCCTCTTTTATTTCCTTGAGCAGTGGTTTGTAGTTCTTCTTGAAGAGGTCCTTCACATCCCTTGTAAGTTGGATTCCTAGGTATTTTATTCTCTTTGAAGCAATTGTGAATGGGAGTTCACTCATGATTTGGCTCTCTGTTTGTCTAGGAATGCTTGTGGTTTTTGCACATTGATTTTGTATCCTGAGACTTTGCTGAAGTTGCTTATCAGCTTAAGGGGATTTTGGGCTGAGACAATGGGGTTTTCTAGATATACAATCATGTCATCTTCAAACAGGGACAATTTGACTTCCTCTTTTCCTAATTGAATACCCTTTATTTCCTTCTCCTGCCTAATTGCCCTGGCCAGAACTTCCAACACTATGTTGAATAGGAGTGGTGAGAGAGGGCATCCCTGTCTTGTGCCAGTTTTCAAAGGGAATGCTTCCAGTTTTTGCCCATTCAGTATGATATTGGCTGTGGGTTTGTCATAGATAGCTCTTATTATTTTGAAATATGTCCCATCAATACCTAATTTATTGAGAGTTTTTAGCATGAAGGGTTGTTGAATTTTGTCAAAGGCCTTTTCTGCATCTATTGAGATAATCATGTGGTTTTTGTCTTTGGCTCTGTTTATATGCTGGATTACATTTATTGATTTGCGTATATTGAACCAGCCTTGCATCCCAGGGATGAAGCCCACTTGATCATGGTGGATAAGCTTTTTGATGTGCTGCTGGATTCGGTTTGCCAGTATTTTATTGAGGATTTTTGCATCAATGTTCATCAAGGATATTGGTCTAAAATTCTCTTTTTTGGTTGTGTCTCTGCCCGGCTTTGGTATCAGAATGATGCTGGCCTCATAAAATGAGTTAGGGAGGATTCCCTCTTTTTCTATTGATTGGAATAGTTTCAGAAGGAATGGCACCAGTTCCTCCTTGTACCTCTGATAGAATTCGGCTGTGAATGCATCTGGTCCTGGATTCTTTTTGGTTGGTAAGCTATTGATTATTGCCACAATTTCAGATCCTGTTATTGGTCTATTCAGAGATTCAACTTCTTCCTGGTTTAGTCTTGGGAGAGTGTATGTGTCAAGGAATTTATCCATTTCTTCTAGATTTTCTAGTTTGTTTGCGTAGAGGTGTTTGTAGTATTCTCTGATGGTAGTTTGTATTTCTGTGGGATCAGTGGTGATATCCCCTTTATCATTTTTTATTGCATCTATTTGATTCTTCTCTCTTTTTTTCTTTATCAGTCTTGCTAGTGGTCTATCAATTTTGTTGATCCTTTCGAAAAACCAGCTCCTGGATTCATTAATTTTTTGAAGGTTTTTTTGTGTCTCTATCTCCTTCAGTTCTGCTCTGATTTTAGTTATTTCTTGCCTTCTGCTAGCTTTTGAATGTGTTTGCTCTTTCTTTTCTAGTTCTTTTAATTGTGATGTTAGGGTGTCAATTTTGGATCTTTCCTGCTTTCTCTTGTGGGCATTTAGTGCTATAAATTTCCCTCTACACACTGCTTTGAATGCGTCCCAGAGATTCTGGTATGTTGTGTCTTTGTTCTCTTGGTTTCAAAGAACATCTTTATTTCTGCCTTCATTTCATTATGTACCCAGTAGTCATTCAGGAGCAGGTTGTTCAGTTTCCATGTAGTTGAGCGGTTTTGAGTGAGATTCTTAATCCTGAGTTCTAGTTTGATTGCACTGTGGTCTGAGAGATAGTTTGTTATAATTTCTGTTCTTTTACATTTGCTGAGGAGAGCTTTACTTCCAAGTATGTGGTCAATTTTGGAACAGGTGTGGTGTGGTGCTGAAGAAAATGTGTATTCTGTTGATTTGGGGTGGAGAGTTCTGTAGATGTCTATTAGGTCCACTTGGTGCAGAGCTGAGTTCAATTCCTGGGTGTACTTGTTGATTTTCTGTCTCGTTGATCTGTCTAATGTTGACAGTGGGGTGTTAAAGTCTCCCATTATTATTGTGTGGGAGTCTAAGTCTCTTTGTAGGTCACTCAGATCTTGCTTTATGAATCTGTGTGCTCCTGTATTGGGTGCATATATATTTAGGATAGTTAGCTCTTCTTGTTGAATTGATCCCTTTACCATTATGTAATGGCCTTCTTTGTCTCTTTTGATCTTTGTTGGTTTAAAGTCTGTTTTATCAGAGACTGGGATTGCAACCCCTGCCTTTTTTTGTTTTCCATTTGCTTGGTAGTTCTTCCTCCATCCTTTTATTTTGAGCCTATGTGTGTCTCTGCACGTGAGATGGGTTTCCTGAATACAGCACACTGATGGGTCTTGACTCTTTATCTAATTTGCCAGTCTGTGTCTTTTAATTGGAGCATTTAGTCCATTTACATTTAAAGTTAATAGTGTTATGTGTGAATTTGATCCTGTCATTATGATGTTAGCTGGTTATTTTGCTCGTTAGTTGATGCAGTTTCTTCCTAATCTTGATGGTCGTTATATTTTGGCATGATTTTGCAGTGGCTGGTACCGGTTGTTCCTTTCCATGTTTAGCACTTCCTTCAGGAGCTCTTTTAGGGCAGGCCTGGTGGTGACAAAATCTCTCAGCATTTGCTTGTCTGTAAAGGATTTTATTTCTCCTTCACTTACGAAGCTTAGTTTGGCTGGATATGAAATTCTGGGTTGAAAATTCTTTTCTTTAAGAATGTTGAATATTGGCCCCCACTCTCTTCTGGCTTGTAGGGTTTCTGCCGAGAGATCCGCTGTTAGTCTGATGGGCTTCCCTTTGAGGGTAACCCGACCTTTCTCTCTGGCTGCCCTTAACATTTTTTCCTTCATTTCAGCTTTGGTGAATCTGACAATTATGTGTCTTAGAGTTGCTCTTCTCGAGGAGTATCTTTGTGGCGTTCTCTGTATTTCCTGAATCTGAACGTTTGCCTGCCTTGCTAGATTGGGGAAGTTCTCCTGGATAATATCCTGCAGAGTGTTTTCCAACTTGGTTCCATTCTCCCCGTCACTTTCACGTACACCAATTAGACGTAGATTTGGTCTTTTCACATAGTCCCATATTTCTTGGAGGCTTTGCTCGTTTCTTTTTATTCTTTTTTCTCTGAACTTTTCTTCTCACTTCATTTCATTCATTTCATCTTCCATTGCTGATACCCTTTCTTCCAGTTGATCACATCGGCTCCTGAGGCTTCTGCATTCTTCACGTAGTTCTCGAGCCTTGGTTTTCAGCTCCATCAGCTCCTTTAAGCACTTCTCTGTATTGGTTATTCTAGTTATACATTCTTCTAAATTTTTTTCAAAGTTTTCAACTTCTTTGCCTTTGGTTTGAATGTCCTCCTGTAGCTCAGAGTAATTTGATCGTCTGAAGCCTTCTTCTCTCAGCTCATCAAAGTCGTTCTCCCTCCAGCTTTGTTCCGTTGCTGGTGAGGAGCTGCGTTCCTTTGGAGGAGGAGCGGCACTCTGCTTTTTAGAGTTTCCAGTTTTTCTGTTCTGTTTTTTCCCCATCTTTGTGGTTTTATCTGCTTTTGATCTTTGATGATGGTGATGTACAGATGGATTTTTGGTGTGGATGTCCTTTCTGTTTGTTAGTTTTCCTTCTAACAGACAGGACCCTCAGCTGCAGGTCTGTTGGAATACCCTGCCGTGTGATGTGTCAGTGTGCCCCTGCCTGGGGGTGCCTCCCAGTTAGGCTGCTCGGGGTTCAGGGGTCAGGGACCCGCTTGAGGAGGCAGTCTGCCCGTTCTCAGATCTCCAGCTGCGTACTGGGAGAACCACTGCTCTCTTCAAAGCTGTCAGACAGGGACATTTAAGTCTGCAGAGGTTACTGCTGTCTTTTTGTTTGTCTGTGCCCTGCCCCCAGAGGTGGAGCCTACAGAGGCAAGCAGGCCTCCTTGAGCTGTGGTGGGCTCCACCCAGTTCGAGCTTCCTGGCTGCTTTGTTTACCTAATCAAGCCTGGGCAATGGCGGGCGCCCCTCCCCCCGCCTCGCTGCCGCCTTGCAGTTTGATCTCAGACTGCTGTGCTAGCAATCAGCGAGACTCCGTGGGGTAGGACCCTCGGAGCCAGGTGCGGGATATTATCTCGTGGTGCGCCGTTTTGTAAGCCCGTTGGAAAAGCGCAGTATTCGGGTGGGAGTGACCCGATTCTCCAGGTGCTGTCCGTCACCCCTTTCTTTGATTAGGAAAGGGAACTCCCTGACCCCTTGCGCTTCCTGAGTGAGGCAATGCCTCGCCCTGCTTCGGCTCGCGCACGGTGCGGGCACCCACTGAGCTGCGCCCACTGTCTGGCACTCCCTAGTGAGATGAACCCGGTACCTCCGATGGAAATGCAGAAATCACCCGTCTTCTGCGTCGCTCAGGCTGGGAGCTGTAGACTGGAGCTGTTCATATTTGGGCATCTTGGCTCCTCCCCCCTTTCAGAAGAATCTTATATACATGCAGGAGTGGTGAGGTATGTGTTAGATGAAACCCATGGTTAATTTTGTGTTGATTCTACTCATCTATTCCTGCATGCATCCTTCATTTACTCATGTATTCAATTACTTTTTATGGAATTCATACTATGTTCCAGGGACTTACAGGGTAGTTGAGAAGTAAATGTGAACAAAACAGACATAATTTATTTCTGCTCATAGCTTGACATTTATTGGAAGATATGGAAAAAAATAAACAAGTCCACGAAATAATTACAAACTTCCATAAGTGCTATGAAGGAAGCAGAGTGCTGAGACTTACAGAATTTAGACAAGGCAAGGTTCTTCTCTGCTTTAAACCTTCTAGAGCTCCCCATGGGCTGTGTAATGCAGTTCCAAGTCCTTAGCATGGCATTCAAGGCTCTTTAAAACATCACATCTTGCCTGATGTTCCCAGCCACTGATGCTCTCAATACTCCAGGCACAACTAATTACTGGCCACTCCCTGGACATGTGTGTTGTGCCAAGGAGCTCAGATATTGACCTGTCAGTGATAGGAGTGGTTCTAAGCATGATGGTGACACAATCTCATCCAATGTACACTGTGGATGGTAATTCTGCAGAGTGTGTAAGAGGGCCTGGTCAGGGAGAGACACGAGAACCTGTTAGGAAGCATCAGTTAGGGCTTCAGCAAGAGGATGGCATGGCCTGAAATGTGAGTGGGAAGGATAGATCTATGAGATACCGAAGTGATCCATTCTTAATACTCTGTCATGGATTGGCTGTGAGGGCGAGGAGAAGGGGATAGCAAATGACTTCCAGCTCCTAGCCTTGAACAGGTTGTTGAGCTGCAGACTGAGGCAGTAAAAGTGGCAGAAAAGTGGTCTTAAGATGGTAATACTCCTTTAATCAGTGTATAAATTCTCCCAGAGAAAAGTAAGAAATAGTTTTTTTTCCTCTGGGACTGGTTAGAATCTTACGAGAAAACTATCCAGACTTCTTGCCAGTGGTGCTTGCACATCAAAGGGCGTGGCGAGAGGATTATGTTACGAGCCTCTCATCTGGGGGTTCACGACTGTGATCTGCAGGCTGCAACTTGCTTGTAGATAAAGAGCTAATTTTTCTTGCATTTTTCAACCAGGAAGTTCTCCATAGAATTCCTACTTTTCATATTCGAAAAAACAAGATGATTTGCTAGTGTTCTGACATGACAACAGTTGGCTGAAATTGAGGGGTGACCTTCTTCTTACAAAGGCGTCTGCACCTTTGGTTCACCACAAACCTCACCACTCCCTAATGTCTATCTCGACTGCAGACTGAGTCCTCAGTGACTGCCATGTTGCAGGGCCCCTGTGCGATAAGTGCAGGGACATGGAAGTCTGAGACCACAGAGCACATGGGTGATTACGGCTGTAAACACACAATCAATCTTCCCTAATTGCCAAGGAGGCTTGAATTTCCTCCAAGGTGCTCCACCAGCTGCCTTTCCCCTGGTAGTGCTCCCAGGCCATAGCTGCTCTCCCTACTCCCGTGTCTCTCCCCAACCAGTGTGTGCTGGTGTCTTGGTTGGATTGAACTCAACACTGCACCCTGTACCAAGGAGTCCTGCAGGTTAACTGCAGCCTATCAACTATTTAAGCACTATTAACAGTAATATTTTCCATATTAACAGGAACAAGTATCAACCACTCATTATATTCTAGGCACTCTTCCAAGGGCTTTGCATGTATACAGGACTCCTTGAATGAACCTGGGGGTAGACACATTATTCCCGTCTTATAGATGTGGAAACACACAGAGAAGTACCTTATGCAAGGTTACATGGTGTGTGATTAGTGAGAAAGAGGATGCTAGATTAAACCCTTGGCAGTACTGAAGTATCTCTTGACGTGTGCTATTGTTTTTAAATACAATACTGTTATTTTTAAATAAAAATTATTCCTGTTTTGTTTTACTGATTTTTCAAGTTTAGCGATGCATACTTGAAATCTTCCAATGGTCACATCAATCTGAAATCACCGATTCATTCTAAATGGTGTGCCATATGGAGCTTTCCTGTCCTGTGTCTTTGTGCACGTGTTTCTCTCGCATGAATTGTGGTTCCCTCCTCCTCCTCCTCCCATGCAAGTCCTGAGTCACATGTCCTCTGTTCTGGGCAGCTTCTGTAGCAATTTGCATATGTCTTTTACAGGTGGCATGGCCACATTTTCTGAGACAGTCTTGATTTTAAATATTTGGCCCCATTGTTATACTTTCTCATAACTTGGAGCCAAATTGTGGATCCTTGATTCAGAATATGTGACTATGAAATGTTTATAGCCCTTTCTATCTGTATTGAGGTTTTACAAAATTATGTACAAGTCTCCCCTGTGAGACAGTGAAGTCTTTCAGAGCAGAAATCATGTTTTTCTCATTGCACATTGCAGCATGGAGCCCAGCTTGGGACTTACACATAAGACAAATGGTATGGAGGATATTGCATGAAGTGGCAAAAAAAAAAAAAAAAAAAAAAAAAAAAAGGAGAAAATCTTGTACCTTTCTAGATCTCAGTTCTATGTCCTTTTCTTTACTTAATAGCTCATACGGTTTCCTTTTTCTCTCTCCCTTCAAACCAGCTTGGTTGAAATGATGGAAACTCACTTTGAGGCTGATTACAGCTTTGTGTGTTACCTCCCTAGGCACTTAATTTTCAACCAGCATCAAAGGCCTCAACCAGAAGCACCCATATATAAAAGGGCAGTGACCAGAATCCCAAGTGGGTGAGGGAAAGTGTGTAGTAAATGCATAACCATGCTGAGTTTAGAGCAGCGGTTCTGAGCCAGGGGTGATTTTTTTTCCATCCCTCCTCTTCCACTCCCCCGTCCTGGGCAATGTCTGGAGACATTTTTGGTTGTTACAACTTGGGAAGGGGAAGATCTACTGGCATTTAGTGGGTAGCGGTGAGGGATCCTACTGCATATCCTACAATTCACAGAATAGCCCCACAACAAAAAATTTCCCAGACAAAAATGGAAATATTGCTGAAACCAAGAAACCCAGGTTAAGAGAGTATATCAGTTTCCTATGTGCTGCTTCCAGTGCTGCTGTCACAGTGTTCCACAAACACAGTGGCTTAAAACAATACAAATTTATCATCTTACAGTTCTGGAGGGCAGAGTCTGAAATGGGTCTCTCTGGGCTAAAATCAAGGTATCAGCAGGCTGCATTCCTTCTGGAGGTTCTGTGGAGAATCCATTCCCTGCCTTTCTTTGCTTCCAGAGGCCGCCATATTCCTTGGCTTGTGGCTCCAGTCCTCCATCTTCAAAACCAGCAACGTCTGCCAAGTCCATCTTAGGCTGGTGTCTTTCTGGTTCTCCCTTATCTACCTCCTTCTTCCACTTACTAGGACCCTTGGGATTACATTGGGTCTACCCAGGTAAGCCAGGATAATTTCTTTGTTTTCAAGTCACCTGATTAGCTGTCTTCATCCTATTTGCATCCATAATTTCCTTTTGCTGTGTAACCAGCATGTTCACAGTGTCTGAGGATTAGGATGTGAACATTCTGGTGTTCCACTACTTTGCCTACCGCAGAGGATCTGCCCTGGTTAGGCAAGTATTGGCCACAACTCAATCCTAAATCAAATGTATTTACTGGCTTTATCAAGCCAGTAAATCAAGCCAGTAAATACATTTATCAAGCAGGTAAATACATTTGATTTACGATTGAGTTGTGGCCAATAAGTTTACTTGACCAATGTTCAAGTCATTTCAATAATGCCCAATTACTATAATGTGATTTCACCAGAATTAAGTGTAGACCGCTCAAACTATGTAATTGATTTCATTTCCTTTCAATTAGAGTTACTCACTGACCAAGGCCTGCCACATGACCTCCGATGGCATTGTTTTCTGAGCTGTAGAAGCTGTTAACAGCTCTGGGCTCAGCCACGCCTGCCTCTCACTGTGATTATCAAGTGAGAGGCTTATACACAAGGATTAATAGCCAAATGGAAATCAATATGCCTATTCATTAAGTGCCAGATGCAACGACTTCCATCGCAGAGATAGGAGAGCCCAGAGAGACTTCGCTCTACTTCTCTGAAATTTTAAGACACCAGCCTAAATCTGCCCCTTAGTTACAGGCAGAGTGGGGGTGGAGAGAAAGAGCCCTGACTAGTCTCCCGAGAAGGAGGCTCAACCAGGTGTGCTTACCACAGGGAACAGGGACATGCATGAGTGAGTGCACAGGAACATGGACCTTTAAGGCCCAGTAACCCGGCCCACTAATAAAATATGGCCAGGTGGATGCCCTGGGCTCTGACCAATCAATGATCACTAGACAGTGCTCTCTTAACCCAACTTAGACAATTAGGTGAAAAAAAGACTGGCTGACATGGATTTAGGTAGCCCCAGATTGCACTCTTAGGAGGCATGCAGTAATTTGGGGGCCTTGGGCAAAAGGATCATCCACATAACCTCTGCCTCAGACAACTGCCTTCTACAGCCTGCTGGGGCCTGGACTGGGGCTCCCCACTGCCATCCTAAAGCCTGGTGTTCCAGCCCACTTCAAACAGGGTAGGTGCCTACAAACTAATATTCCCTGGAACATACAATGGTCCTTATTTTAGGAGCACAGTAGGAACACAGCTATTAGGCTGGTGCAAAAGTAATTGAGGTCTTTGCCATTACTTTTCATGGCAAAAACCACAATTACTTTTGCACCAACCTAATACAATTGCAGGCGTGCTCCAACTCTTGACAGGAAGACTCTAGCGCTGCCTTGGCATGGAATGGAGACTGTGGTGCTGTTGTCCTTGACCTTGGGGTGTCACGTGAGCCCAGATAAATATTCTTCTTTAGAAATGGCAATATGATTTATTTGAAAGTGTAAAACGAACATGTGCTTCAAATGAAAGAATCAGGATGATACTGTCAGGGCTCAGCCTGTTAGGCTAATGCTCTGCAGGGAGGTAGCTTGGAAATTGCTTTTAGCATGAGAATGGGCCACACAGAGTAAAGAAAGAGTGCTTGCTGGCAGCCAGAGGTCTCCTGTCTCTTCACCTTCAATGTGCGTATGCCTAGGATGCCAGCTACAGTTGGCAGGGCTGTCGTTAGTGAACGTTGTTGCTGGATGCTCACCTCACGGGCTGTCTGGGCCTGGAGAGTTGCTTTACTTTCATTTGCTGTTGGCCTGAACTCGCTGTCCCTGGCTGTCTCTGCTCTATCTAGGTGTAAGTCAAGAAAGAAGAGCAGACTCCCTAGTGCCCCCTACAGTGCAGAGTGAGGCAGGTCATGGTTGAATTAAGAGGTGTGGTGATTGGTTGAGTAGTTGTGCCTCACTGGCACTAACAAGTGCATTACTGCCAACCTGGAGGAGGATTTCAGAGAGGTCTGGCCTGGAGAGAAGGGGTGAGGCCTCAGGAGGGGATGACATTGCCATATACAGAGCTGCCCAGCAGCATATCTTGCCCCCTGAAGTTTTGGCAAAGGCCCAAAGTCTCCCATGTGCACCCATCAACCCCCCTTCACTATATGGGAGTGTATTAGTTTCCTATTACTGCTGTAAAACAACTATCACAAACTTAGCGACTTCAAGCCACACAACTCTATTCTTTTACAGTTCTGGAAGTCAGAAGAAAGCAAGGTGTCAGTGGGGCTGTGTTCCTTCTAGATGCTTCAGGGAGAATGTATTTCTTCATCTTTTTCAAATTCTAGAAGCACCTGATTCCTTGGCTCACGGCCCCCTCCCGACCTCACTCCGACCTCCTGCTTCTGTTGTCATATCTCCTACTTATTCTGATCTTGCTTCCCTCTTATGAGGACCCTTGTGGTGACCTTGGGCCCACCTGGATAATCAAGCAGACTCTTCCCAGTCCATGGTCCTTACTTTAATCATATCAGCAAAGTCCCTTTTATCATGTAAGATAACAGGTTCCTAGATTAGTGCGTGGACTTCTTTTGGGGGGCTCTTACTCACTCTGCATCAGGGGACCACAGCTGGTGGTGTGTGATGGGAGACCACAGCACACCTGCACAATTTGGCCCTGCAATGCCATCTCATCTGACCCACACTGGAAACCAAATCAAATGCCAGCACCAGCACCCCCTTGCTAGTCTAGGCCCACATTAGCAGCTCTCTAAGTTCTCCCTTGCGCTTGAATCTGCTCATCTTCACCGTCCTGGCCAAGTGACCTTCCTGCTCTTTTTCTCCTTCTTACTTTTTTCTTAATGCCCAGAATGGTTGTGTTATGCCATTTCCCTGATTCTGTTTAACCTTGGATTCTCTTATCCATGCTCTGCCCCTCCTCCCTGTGGCCCCACCACAATTGAACATTTCCCCAGAAAGCTCTCCATGGTCCTACAAATTTTGTAAAGTGTGAGCATTTCAATGCTCACATGGAAAGTCACAAGTATGTGATCTCTGGAAGCCAAGGACAAAACTTGAGGACAGCAGATGTGAATGGGGATGAGGTCACAATGCTTCCTTCTGTCTTTTAAGCAGAGCATCATGCAGGATAAGCAGGGGCAGAGAAGAAATGGAGCACCTTGAATGACGTGGGGACAGAAAGTAGAGAGCTTTGCCATAGGCTAGTGTGCCCCAAAGGGAAATCTGCTTAGGAAAGACTTGAAAATAAATGAGGAACATTCAGTGGGAATCGGGGGAAGATGCTGATGAGTGACTCTGCTCAGAGGTCTTGTCTCTTTGACACAGACAATAATTGCTTAAGACATCCGGGGACACCCCCAGAAAGCAGGTTATGAATCCAAGACAAGAGGACCAACCAGAAAATAAAGACCAGGAGACTGGGAGGGCAAGCTTGGATTGGAACGAAATGTGGTAGCAGCAGGGACAGACCAAAGAAAGGAAGCAAACACAAACAGCTGGCTGCTGTGTGAGACACTAGGCTGTCATGAACAAGCTGTGTAATTGGAAATTGCCTACCTCAACAGTCAGTCCTTTTCTCAAATGACATAAAAATGCTTTAGCTAGAGGTGGCTGAAAAAGAATTAATTCCCTGGGAAAAAGGAAAGAATAGATTCTGAAGCATGGCAGGGTGAATGCCAGGTGGCCGGGGTTTGGGGAGTGACTGAGGGGTAAGGGATGGGGTCCCTGTGTGTGTAATGATCACTCCAGGGGCCTTCTGGAAAAGAGAGCAATAGGGCTATGGCTGAAGGAGCACATGGGGCAAAAATGGTGTCTGTTTTGTTTGGAGGCTGCTTGAGTGCTGTTGGAAATGACCCAGCACTGGCAGGTGATGACAAAGCCAGGGAGAGGAGATGGCCTGGACCTAGCCTTTGCTCTAGCACCGGCTGTTTCCTTTAGCAGAAGCCACAGATTCCTGACTCCTACCCTCCAAGGATTCGCTTGATTCCAATCACTGTCTCCATCCTTTTGTTCATTTTATTGCTCCCCCATTTCTGTTCTAAACACTCTCATACCAGAGGGTCTGACCCACCATTAGGCACAGACGCCTGGGTGGGTGGCCAAGGAGGTGGAGAGAAGTGTCAGGGAAGGGAAGCATGAGGGCAGGGTTGAGTTGAGTCAGGGATGGGAGATGAAACAATAGGCAATGAAAAAATGGGTGGGGAGAAAGTGGTTTTGGGGGCTTAGGGAGTATGGGTTATGGGTCAAGCTGGCAGGGGGTGCAGGGGACAGAAGCTGTGAATAGGCATGAGGAATAGGGAAGTCACAACCAGCCTGAGAGTGAAGCAGAGAGGAGCCAGTTCCTCCCACCTTGATGAAGTAAGGCCCTAAATCACTCAGCCCCTCAGACAGCACCCCCAGAGGTGCATTGGCTGCAGCCTTCACAGGGCCCCCAGGGCAAATTCTTCCATTTGCTTTCTTGTTCTCCTCTGGATCAGTTCCAAATCTTTACCCCCTTCCCACCTCCACCCCACTCTGTCCCTTTCTCAACACAGACTGTACTTAAAAAAAAATCCAAAAATCCTGTCTGAATGTGGTGGCTGTTGCCTGTAATCCCAGCACCTTGGAAAGCTAGCTTTGAGCCTGGGAGTTTGAGACCAGCCTGGGTAATAGGATGAAACCTGGTCTCTACAAAACATAGAAAAAAATTAGCTGGGCATGGTGGTTCACACCTATAGTCCCAGCTACTTGGCAGGATGAGGTGGGAAGATCACCTGAGCCTGGGAGGTTGAGGCTTCGGTGAACTGTGATTGCACCACTGCACTGCAGCCCGGGCAATAGAGTGAGACCCTGTCTCAAAAAATAAAATCCCAATACAAAAAATCCCTTGAGAAATGATCTCCCTCAGCTTTCTTTATGAATTAATCTGCATCGAAATCACCCTAACCCTTCCTTTTGGTGCAGAAACTAAAATACATCCCAGTTTAAGATCTGTGCTCCCCAAGAGGCTTGATCCCCTCTTCTTCCTCCCTTGCCCCAACACTTTATCCTGACACTCATATGTCATCAAAGTCTCCCAGGAGTCTCCGTTAAGTTGTAGGCTGCTGAAGTCTCCTCTGCCCTTGACTGTGGTCCATCTCTGTCTGGTGACATCCTCTTTCTCCTTCATTCTCTGCCACGCATCTTTTAGAAGTTGTTTACTTTCTCATCTACCACTCAACCCGAACCAGGGCCACTTGCCTTCTGCTCCCTTGACTGCTAACACCACCACTGATCACATCTACCATCTTTAATCTGTGGACTTTTCATGCTGTATCTTCCCAGGTTTCTGCCCTTTTTACAACATTGACCACGCTCATCTTCTTGACGCTATGCTACAGCTTCCAAGACATCCTACACTCCTAGCGCTGCCCTTTCAGCTTTGCCTGTCACTTTCCCGTCTCTTGCCTGGGCTCCTCTGCCCACCACATTCATGATGATGTTGCTCAGGGTTCTCCCCTTGACACTTGCTTTTTCCAGTCTTTGCCTACTCTCTGTGATCTTAAGGGCCTCCATGCTGTTGACTCCCAAGCATTTATCTTTGTGTATTGCATCTCCCTGAGCTTTAGATTTACACACTCAACTCTCTGCTGAACATATTTGCATATTCCGTAAGCTTCCCCAAATCAGCATGTCAAAAACTGAATTCATAAACTCCCTTTATTCCCCAAACTGGCTTTTATTACTCATTTTTGCTGCAAAATCACCATCCACCTAAGTTTCTCCCAATTTGTTGTCCCCCCAACATCCAACCAGTCACCAGATCTTGCCACTTTTGTCTCTTGTATATTTCTGGCAGCTGTCACCTCTCTCGCACCCTATTTCTGTGGTCCTGGTTAGGCTCAGGATCCATGGCCTCTCACTGGGGCCATGACAGTGGCCTCTCACTTAGGGTCCTGTGTGGCTGGCTCCTGCAGGCTTCTCCAGACTGCAAGTCTATAGAGCAGATCTTGCCTTCTGTGCCCCAGTGGCTTTAAGGGGGCTGTCTTTACTGTTCCCACTTTTATGGCTGATAATTCCCACCACACACCTTGTTTCAGTGCCTATTCATTTGCTAATTGGTTTCCTTATGTTGATGTATTAGTTTGCTAATGCTGCTCTAACAAAATACCACAAACTGACTGGCTTAAAACAATAGATGTGTATTCCCAAACAGTTCTGGAGGGTAGCATTCTGGAATCAAGGTATCAGCAGAGCTGTATGAGTCCATTCTTGCACTGCTATAAAGAAATACCTGAAACTGGGTAATTTATAAAGAAGAGGTTTAATTGGCTCATGGTTCCATTGGCTGTTCAGGAAGCATAGTGGCTTCTGCTTTTGGGGAGGCCTCAGGAAACTTACAATCATGCAAGAAGGTGAAGGGGAAGCAGGCACGTCTTACATGGCCAGAGCAGGAGCAAGAGAGAGAGGTGGGAGGTACCACACACTTTTAAACAAAGAGATCTCGTGATAACTCACCCACTATACCATAACAAAAGGGATGGCTCTAAATCATTAATGAGAACTCCACCTCCATGATCAAATCACCTCCCACCAGACCCCACCTCCAACACTGGGAATTACAGTTAGATTTGAGATTTGGACAGGGTCATATATCTAGACCATATGATTCCACCCTGCCCCCTCCCAAATTTTATGTCCTTCTCAAATGTCAAAATACAATCCTGCCTTCCCAACAGTCCCCGAAAGTCTTAACTTATTCCAACATTAACTCAAAAGTCCAAAGTTCGAAGTGTCATCTGAGACAAGGCTAGTCATTTCCATCTATGATCCTGTAAAATAAAAAAACAAATTAGTTACTCCCAAGATACAGTGGGGGTACAGGCATTGGGTAAATACTCCCAAAAGGGAGAATGTGGTCAAAATAAAAGGGCTACAGACCCCATGCAAGTCCAAAACCCAGCAGGTCAGTCATTAAACCTCAAAGCTCCAAAATAATCTCCTTCGACCCCACGTCTCACATCCAGGGCACACTGGTGCAAGGAATGGACTCCCTCCCAAGGCCTTGGGCAGCTCCAATCCTGTGGCATTGCACGGTTCAGCATCTGCGGCTGCTCTCAAGAGCTGATGTTGAGTGCCTGCAGCTTTTGCAGGTAGAGGGTGCAATCTGCTGGTGAATCTATCATTCTGGGGTCTGGAGGATGGTGACCCTCTGCTCACAGCTCCACTTGGTAGTGCCCCGCTACCCAACCCCACATTTCCTCTCTGCACTACCCTAGTAGAAGTTCTCCATGAGGCTCTGCCCCTGGAGCAGGCTTCTGCCTGGACATCAAGGCTTTTCCATACATCCTCTGAAATCCAGGCAGAGGTTCCCACACCTCAATTCTTGCACTGTGTGCACCTGCAGGCTTAACACTATGTGAAAGCTTCTATGGCTTATGGTTTGCACCCTCTGGAGCAGCCACCTAAGCTATAAATGGGTCCCTTTGAGCTACAGCTGGAGCTGGACTGGCTGGGATGCAGGGAGCAGTGTCTGGAGGCTGTGTTGGGCAGTGAGGCCCTGGGCCTGGACCAAAAAACCATTCAGTCCTCCTAGTCCTCTGGGCCTGTGATGGGAGGGGCTGGCACAATGTTCTCTGAAGTGCCTTCAAAGCCTTCTCCCCATTGTCCTGGCTATCAGCACTTGGTTCCTCTTATGCAAATTTCTGCATCCAGCTTAAATTCATTCCCAGAAAAGAGGTTCTTCTTTTCTACCACATGGCCAGGCTGAAAATTTTACACTTTTACACTCTGCTTCTCTTTTAAATATAAGTTCCAGTTTCAGGTCATTTCTTTGCTCATGCATGTGAGCATAGGCTGTTTGAAGCAGTTAGGTCATATCTTGAATACTTTGTTGGTTAGAAATTTTTTCTGCCAGATACCCTAAATCATCACTCTCAAGTTCAAGGTCCCACAGATCCTTAGCTCTTTGCTAACACATAACAAAAGTGACATTTTCTCCAGTTGCCAATATATTCCTCATCTCTATCTGAGTCCTGGGCCTCATTGTCCATATCACTATGAGTATTTTGGTCACAACCATTCAGGAAGTCTCTAGGAAGTTTAAACTTTCCCTCATCTTTCTGTCCTCTTCTGAGCCCTCTGTACTCTTCCAACCTCTGCTCATTACCTGATTCCAAGGTTGATTCCACATTTTTAGGTATCTTTATAGCAATGCACCACTCCAAGTACCCATTTTCTGTATTAGTCTGTTCTTGCATTGCTATAAAGAAATACCCAAGACTGGGTAATTTATAAAGAAAAGAGGTTTAATGGCTCACAGTTTTGCAGGCTGTACAGGAAGCATAGTGGCTTCTACTTCTGGGGAGGCTTCAGGAAACTTATAATCATGGCAGAAGGCAAAGGAAAAGCAGGCATGTCTTACATAGCCAGAGCAGGAGCAAGAGAGAGAGTCGGGAGGTGCCACACACTTTTAAAAAAACAGATCATGGGCACTCTCCCACTATAAAACCAGTACTAATGAGGGATGATGCTAAACCACTCATGAGAACTCTGCCCCCATGATCCAATCACCTCCCACCAGGCCCTACCTCCAACACTGGGAATTACAATCTGACATGATTTTGGGTGGGGACACAGAGCCAAACCATATCAATGGCCATGCTCATGCTCCAGTTTCTGTGGTTGCAGGCAATTCTTGGTGTTCCCTGGTGTGCAGTTACATAACTCTAATTTCTGCCTCTGTCATCACACAGCATTCTCCCTGTATTTCTGTGTCTTCACATGGCATTCTCCTCTCTGTGTGAGTCTCTGTGACTCTTCCTCTCTTATAGGGACACCAGTCATATTGGATTAAGATGCACCCTAATGACTTTATTGTAACTTGATTACATCTGCAAAGACCTTATTTCCAAATAAGGTCACATTCTCAGGTACCAGGGTTAGGATTTCGGCATATCTTTTTGGAGACACAATTCAACCCAAAACGGTTGGGAATATCTTTCTTACATTTACTTGCATGCCAAGTTCTTTGTTAAGATTCAAATCTCCTCTCAGGTTTTCTTTCCTGCAGGAAGAATTCCCAAGATGTCTTGCTCCCATTTCCATCTTGGTGGCACCACCATATCACATTGAAGTTATATTTTTATATGCCTTCTCCCCTATTGGACTACTAGCCCCTCAAGGCCAAGGATATTCATATATGCCTAGGGCAAAGCCTGGTGTCTAATAGATGATATTCAAAGCAAAATTTAGATTTTGTGTGTGTGTAGTTTAAATCTATTTTTTCTTCATTGCGAGTTCTTATTGTGAAAAGAAAAATTATGTTTTCCAAATCATATACCCTGAAGGCACCCAAAAAAGATCCATTGGCATGTAGAAATAATACATTAGAATATCTATTTACATATTTTATCTCTTCCTTTAAAAGCTTTTTGTCAAATGTGTATTATTATGTTTATATTATATTTTGTACATAGTACAGATATAAAATCTAGAAATATTAATAAGTAATCAATAACATTAGTAAATAAATACAAATATTAGCACATGCTAACATATATCTCTATGTTTCCCTTTTAAATGATAGCAATTACTAATTTAAAGTGGCTTCACCAGGGTAGGCAAAAAAATCACATATGCAAAAACACTCAGCACTCTGGCTCACATTCAAATGACCCATCCTCTTCTCTGATCCATCAGAGCCTCAACTCCTGTTGTACTGAGCCTTTGGTTTTAAAAAATTAACATTTTCCACTCCAGCCTGGGCTATAGAGAGAGACCTCGGCTCAAAAAAGTAATAGTATTTAAGAGTACATGAGACTTAATACCTCCAGGAATATTTTCATAAAATTTTTCTTGTGGAAAATGTCAAACATTGACACAAATAGGAGATTAGTAAAATAACCCCCTGTGTGCCCACCACCCAGCTTCAGCAATGAACACCCAGACAATCCTGTTTCGGTCACTCCCCACTCCCACCCCCGCGCCAGTTACCCCTCCTCCCACATTATGATTTTTCAAAAAGGTTTGTTGAAGTATGATGTACATGCACATGTATACATATACACAGGCACAGAAAAGCATATGCTATAAAATTAAAGCACAGTGAATTTTCATAACCCAAAACCATTTGTGTAAATGCAAATCCCAGATACCCACCTCGTCCTATCTACTGGTCACTATCTCCACCCTCCGCCCCACTCTCCTCACCTCAACAGCATGGGTTTATGATTTTCTTTTTGCTTTTGTACTTCATGTAAATGAAATCATACTCATCCTGTATTATTTGAAGCTAATCCCACAATCATATGATTATATTTGTAAATATTTCAATATGTGTCTCCAAAAGATAAGAACTTTAAAGAAATGACCACAATACTGTTATATAATTAGATTTCTACCCTCTGTATTTCCCTATTCAATCTTGGCTGCCACAATCAGACAGACAGAAAATGTAAGGTCACTTTTTTCTTGCATCTTCAGGGGAAACCTTAGCAGCAGATAGTAATTATTCTAGTCTGTCAAATAGATGCAAATGTAATTGAATTTTTAAAGAGATGTGTTGTTAATACCAACATATCACTATCTCTGGGAATGAGTGGAGGAGAGAGTTGTGAGGGTCATTTACTGCCAGCAGTGTCAGTTGGGGCATGGGGCGGGTTGTTTACTGCGCCATGTTCTCCTCTGCCCCTTCGTGAGGTTTTAGACACACCAGATTCAACAATGACAGGGCTGGGGATCAAATGTCTCCACTCACACCTGTGCTGGTTGCTGATGTTTATTCTGTAGTGTGTTTCTCCTAAGGTAATTACAGAAAGTCCTCTTTGGGGAATTGGAAGAGCTGGAATTGGGGGAAACTGATCCTGGTTATGACTTCAGGTGAGGATAAATCTGCTTGTCCTGCTGTCCTTGATGACTGCACCATAGAGGAAGAATGTATCTTTTGAGCATTCATGTCAAGGATCCTTGACTGGAGAAATCCCTCTACAGCTGCACTCAGGGCATCTTGTAAAATGTATGGGTAAAGCAGAGATCTGCTGAGGTTCTTCACTTGTCAGAGACATAAGTGCCCTTGACTCAAATGCTCCAGGACCCCGCCCTCAGAAGCTTCTAGAGCCCTTGCCCTAATGTTGGTTCTATTCTAAGTCCATGAATGGAGCCTCTTGTTCCAGTCATGTCAGCCTGTGGAACTCAGTTCTGCCAGATTTTCACAGAAAATGCAATCACACTAGCATTGTGTGAGCCATTGGCTTAAGGCTGAGAGTGCAAGTCAGAGGCCACACCACCTCCCAGACAGCCTCCTCCAGCTCCAGACTTCTTCCCCTACCAGAAAGAACCTAGGGGCTCATTCCCTCAGGAGCAAACACATTCCTCTCTTCCCCAGGATGAGTCATCCCACTGCCTTACTTTCCAAATCCCCTGCCCGCAGACTCTCAGCCAGTTTTCAGACTGACTTGTCAATGATTCATGTTCAAATATTACAGAAGTCATAATAAGTGGTCAATAAATATTTCCAGAATTAAACTCTCCCTGCAGGTTGGGTATTAAAAGAGGAAAGAAACTAACATTTGCTGGGTGCTGTTATATGCCAGTCATGATGCTACAGTCTCTCACAAATAATATCTTACTTAATTCTCTCAACAGCCTTGTGAAAAAAGGCACTATTATCCCTGTTGGAAAGATAAGGAAACTGGCCAGGTGCAGTGGCTCATGCCTGTAATCCCAGCATGTTGGGAGGCCGAGGCTGGGGGCAGATCACTTGAGGTCAGGAGTTCGAGACCAGCCTGGCCAACATGGTGAAATCCCATCTCTACTAAAAATACGAACAATTAGCCAGATGTGGTGGTGCACGCCTGTAATTCCAGCTACTCAGGAGGCTGAGGCATGAGAATAACTTGAGCCCAGGTTGGGGAGGTTGCAGTGAGCTGAGATTCTGCCATTGCACTCCAGCCTGGGAGGCAGAGCACGACTGTCTCAAAATAAATAAATAAAAGGAAACTGATGCTTAGAGGGATGAAGTGATTTGCTTGTGGTCATCCAGTTAGTAACTGAGGACAAGTGCTCAGATCTCTGTTCTCACAGTCTTACACAGTAGTTGTATCACTGTGGATAACTTTGTCCAGCTCAGGTTGCTTGGAATGCTTCCACAACATCCCCTCTGAGTGGGTGTCCAGTCTTGGCTTCTTTGTCTATGAGGGTAGAGGGCTCACCTATTTGAGAAGCCCCATTTCACTTGCGAAGAGATCTGTAGCTAAAAACATCTGACTTATATTGAGCTGAGTTATAAGTCTTTGAAACACTAATCACTTGATACCTACTCCTTCTCAAAAAATAACACACAAAAAATAAGATCACATAGGGCATGGTTGCTTATGCCTGTAATTCCAGCACTTTGGGAGGCCGAGGTGGGCAGATCATGAGGTCAAGAGATAGAGACCATCCTGGCCAACGTGGTGAAACCCCATCTCTACTAAAAATACAAAAATTAGCTGGGTGTGGTGGCAAATGCCTGTAGTCCCAGCTACTTAGGAGTCTGAGGCAGGAGAATTGCTTGAACCCAGGAGGTGGAGGTTGCAGTGAGCCGAGATTGTGCCACTGCACTCCAGTCTGGCGACAGAGCGAGATTCTGTCTCAATAAATAAATAAATACATAAATACATAAATAAGATTACTTTTTAATATGTGAGAAGAGTCTTGTGTTCTGAAGACCAAGATGACAAGTATTCCAATCCTACTAACACTGCTGAAACTTATATAAGCATACTACTTATGAGCAGATAAGGATTGCTGATCAATCAAATAATTCAATGATAACCAAAAGATGGGAGTTCTTCATTAGATATCAAAGTAGACAAGTGGTATTTGTTTGACTCAACATTCTCTGCTTTAGGAAATCACCTCTTTCTATGTGGGTTTGAGGGATCTGTCAATCATATTGCCTCATCCTCTTGGCAGATACGGGATACCCCTCAACTCAGGATGGCCACTCAGAATAGTCCCTTCTCAGGCACTGGGCTGGGTGCTAAAATCTGGGGTATCTCATGGCTCAGGCCAGTCTCATTTTCTTTTTCTATCTACTCTCAATCCTTAGGTGATGTCCAGTCCCATGGTTCTAAATATTATCTAAATATCAGAAACTTGCATATGTTATATATATATATATATATATATATATATATATATATATATATCTGTTCAATATTTCTCCGTGGCTGTCTAACTGGCATCTTACATTTAGCATGTTTGAAACTTAGCTCTCTGGCCCAGTGTGTTGACTCACAACTGTAATCCCAGAACTTTGGGAGGCTGAGGTGGGAGGATCGCTTGAGATCAGGAGTTCGAGAACAGCCTGAGCAACATGGTGAAGTCCTGTCTCTACAAAATATACACCACTGGGCATGGTGGTGCGCACCTGTAGTCCCGGCTGTTTGGGAGGCTGAGGTGGGAGAATTGCTTGAGCCTTGGAGGTCTAGGCTGCAGTGAGCTGTGACGGTGCCACTGCACTCCAGCCTGAGTGATAGAGCGAGACTCTGTCTCAAAATAATAAGTAAATAAATAAAACTGAGCTCTCTAGATCCACCTCACTCAATGTATGCCTCTCATAATTTACCACATTTTGATAAGCGGCAACTCCATTTCATCACTTGGAAAAACTCTCAGAAATCACCTTGAACTCTTTGCCTTCTACACACAATCTATGAGCAAATTCCACCTCTAGCTTCAAAATATGCTCCAAATCATACCTCTTTAAATCTCTTGAAATATTGTGATTTTGCTGGAAACCATGATGACAATTGCATCCATAGCATCAGATAGGAATCTGATTCCCTGACCCTCCCTTGTTCTCTGAGGAAGAGAAAAGCAGCCCCTGATAACTGGGATCTGCCTGGCAGTCACACACAGAACACCCACATTCAGACAAAGCCACTCAGTGACTATGATGGATTAAGACAAAAACAAAAACATTGTCCAAATGCAAAAGTGACCAAACATCTTCCTAGTTTGGTTAATATGAGTGATTGCTGCTTCTTTACCAATCAAATTTTCAGCCTCACTCTGTTCTTCCCACCTTCAAGATAAGAATGATTAAGATACACAGCTATGGATTAGCCTGGTGGCACCCAAAACCCCACTTCCTTAATCCCCACTCTCAAATCACCTGACAGGATCCTAAACCCTGCAGTAAGTTACACCCATTTTTTTAAACCGAGACATTCCACACTTCTCCTTATTGCAACAAATAAATAAAACCAAACTACAGACTGGTGGTCTTTGGCTGGAGGACGCTCATACCCCTACAATCTAATCTCTGCACAACATCATGTAGAACCTTCTAAAGCATCGGAACACATCACTGTTCTGCTGAACACCCTTCCATAGCATCCTGTCTCACTCAGGGCAAAGTACAAAGTCCTTATTATAGTCTATAAGGCTCTATATGATAGCCAACCCCAAACCCCAAACCTCATCTCATACTACTCCCTTCTTTGTCCTTGACTCTCTAGAGGCAATGGTTTTCTTGCAGTTTCCTAAGCATGATGTACAGCTTCCAATCTCAGGGCCTCCATATTTGCTGTTTCCTAAATCTGGATTACTCTTTCTCCAGATGTGGATATTCATGGAGCTTACTTTCTCACTTCCTTCAGGTTTTTGCTTAAATATCAATATTACATCGTCAGAGAGGCTGTCCCTGCCATCCTATCTGGAAAGAACCCCTCACAATGACACCTTATCACCTTACCATACTTTTTTCTTCTTTGTTACATATGTCATCACATGACATGTTACATCTCAAAATCTTAAGCTTCAAGAGACAGAAGAGTGATTGTTGTCACTGCTGTACCTTCAGCACTAGAGCAGTATATGCCACACAAATTAAATTAAGGTTTATTGAATAAATGAATTAATAAAGAAATCTGAAGGTGGACACATGGACTAAGCTAGGCCAATAAGAATCCTTCCATGAGATACCCTCCAGGGGCACTGGGAACAGAAAGCTTCTCTTCTTTTGCCAATCACAATTCAAGGGTCTAAATTTGAGACTGCCAGTGGCCTTCTTTTCTACCAGGGGTGGGGTGGGGAGACTGCTGCTGAGAGTGAAGTCAACATTCTGAGGGAACGAGGTGGAAGGAGGGCACAAGACAGCCCTGATAACATCACTTGAGCCCCTGGATTCAGCTGGGCCTAAGGCAGTTCTACTACAGACTGTCCAATTATTTGAATCAATAAATGCTATTTTATTGCCTAAGTGAATTTTTTTTTTGAACAGAGTCTCACTTTGTCACTCAGGCTGGAGTGCAGTGGCGACATCTCAGCTCACTGCAATCTCAGGCGATTCTCATGCCTCAGCCTCCTGAGTAGCTGGGTTTACAGGTGCACACCATCATGCCCGGCTAAATTTTATATTTTTAGGAGAGATGGGGTTTTGCCATGTTGGCCAGGCTGATCTTGAACTCCTGGCCTCAGGTAATCTGCCCGCCTCAGCTCCCCAAAGTTCTGGGATTACAAGCGTGAGCCACCACGCACAGCTATTGCCTAAGTGAATTTAAGTCACTTGAAGCAGAAGGAGTTCTAATTAATACAGACACCTTCCTAAAGTATGGCTTGTGGGTTTGACTATGATGTTCCAGGTACATCCAAATGACAACACAGGGCAGAACAACAGGCCTTTATCTCCTCGTTTTTTAGACTTCACACTTCTGTGATCACAGCCTGAGATGATGTTTTTCTATTGGCCAGCATATCACAATGTCGGTGCCTATTGAGCTTATTCTACAGAGGTACATTGTTTCCTGGAAAAAACAAACAAACAAACAAAAAAAACTCCTCCTTTACATCCAGGTGCACATTGTGGAGGGCTAGATGGTTTTTCCTTATTGCTTAGGTGACTATTTCTATGAAAGAATGTCAATGACATCACCTGCAAGACAGGTTCTACTTTCAACAAAGGAAGAGTATCAGTATGCTGGGCCTTTGTCCAGAGAGAGAACAAATTCAGACTGACTTCTATGCAGGTCTTAGAAAATGCCCAATGGAGGGAAATGTCAATGGGAGGTCCTTGAATGGATAAGCAGTTCATCCACTTCTCCATGCACACCATCATCCCATTCATTTACAGAAGCATCGTTTCGGAATTGTCTTAATTATTTGCCTGAGGCTTTCATCAAACAAAGATCATTGCAAGATATAGTCATTATTGCATTATCTCTGCAAGACACAGTAAAAATATTATTGCACTCACCATCTATTACATTTCCACGTTAACTAAGTCACAGGAGAAATGACATTTAAAATTAATACAAGAAAACACTTGGCTTCTCCTGAGGAAATGGCGTGCTTTCTCCTTGTGATACTAAGAATAAAGTAACTGATTCTGCTTGCCTTTCACATTGGCTTCTGGGAAGCTCAAGGTCAGTCTTCTTTTTTTGTTTGTTGAAGCTTAACTGTAGACATTCTCTTGGCTCTGAGGAGGGTATCTGTACATTTCATTAGCTTTTTTGCTTTGATTCTAATCTCCTAATTTTAATAGTATTTTCTCCAAATCCTGTCTTTATTTTTTCTTTTTTAAATCATAATTTCATTGAGTATGTTCTTGTCACTATGACCTAATTTTGTGCATGTGTTTATAACAAAGCCCTTTCAGCTGGGTCTGGAGTCCTAACACAGCATTAATCATGAGGAACTAGATAATAGCTCTTGGACAAATTAAATGATCTCCTGAGATCTCATTTTTCCTCACCTGAAAAATGAGGTCATTGGGTTCTTTCAGCCCTAACTTCCTCCTTAATTGGATAGAGACCCAGAGCATTGATGGATTTCATTTTCTTCATAGATGTACACATGGGCATCACCAGACTGTTCCTCATTCCTGCAGTGATGTAGCTGTCAGCCACGAGACTCACATTTGTTTTAGAGTTTTGCTCAGTTTTTAATGGAATGCATCTCTAACCATCTGCATTAGTCTTCTCAGGCTTCTGTAACAAATTTTCACAAACTAATTGGCTTAGCCAACAAAAATTTATTCTCTCAATCTGGAGGTCAGACGTCTGAAATCAGTATAACAAGACTGAAATCAAGGTGCCAATAAGACTGAGATCCCTCTGCAGGCTTTGGGGAGAATCTGTCCCTTGCCCCTTCCAGCTTATAGTGGCAGCCAGTATTCCTTCATTTATGACTACTTCACGCCAATCTCTGTGGTCACATTGCCTTCTCCTCTTCTTCATGTGTTCTCTTAAGGACACTTGTGATTGCATTTATGACCCACCTTGATAATCTAGGATAATCTCCTCATGTCAAGATCCTTAATGTAGTCACATCTACAAAGACTCTTTGTCCTTACAACATTTACAAGTTCTAGTGGCTAGAACCTCATATTTCTGAGCTAACTTCACCATTTTATACCAGCCTTGTCAATGCCAGGAGCAAGGACAGGAGATAAGTGGTTGCAGTGGCATTTCAGCCTCCGAATCATAGCTGTGACCTTTGTAAAATCAATCATAGAGATGGTGTCAATGGGGATGGCTCCGACATTCTTAAATGCATTGAACTTTTTCAGGCAAAGAAGATAGAGAGCAAGTCTATGGATCTAGGGTCTAGGCTTCCTGTTAAGTACACGATGAAACCCTCAATGCCCCAACACCCTGCTAGAGACAGGAAACAGATGACCTGTTCAAAGATCTTTTGTTCTTTTCTCCTCTAGGTCACTATTCTGAGTGAGGGTGGTGTGGGAGGGAAAATCTGCAGAAGCAACTGAAAACCTTCCATAGGCAATGTTTTACTGGAAATGTAAAGTTCTCAGATCCATGATCTACCAGCTCCCAAGACTTTGGCTTTCGGCTTTCTGCTGTCTCTCTCTCTCTCTATATCTTCCTTTTTCTGTGCACACATGGCTGATAGGTAAGATTGTTAATAAACATTTTTTTGATTTAAATACATTAATTCAAAGTCCCAGTCTCAAAACTCGTTACCTGGTTTTTCCCTGTATTACACTGGCAAGTCACTACACCTTTCTGGACCTCAGTTTGCTCATTTGTAACTTGAAGGGGATGAGCAGTGAGGGCACAGGCAGGAAGGGATATGCAGCATTGTGAAGACTGAATGATGTAGTGGAACAACCCATGCATCAGAGCCAGGCAGACTAGAATTAGAAACTTGGCTCTGACACTCTGCTAGTAGGGAGCTCTGAGCAAATTACTTTTCTCTCTGAGTCACAGGCTCTTCATCTGTAAAATGGGGATACCAATTGGTATGAGAATTCATGGAGGTAAATTGTCTTGTATAGAGCCTACACATAGGCATTCTCTGTTATCTATATCTAAATCTAGAACTATCAAGGATATAGATAGATAGCTATAGGAAAATTGTATATATGTGTGTGCGTATGTGTATATATATATACGCACACACATATATATAATAGGATGTCCATAGGTAATATCTATCTATCTATCTATCCATCTATCTATCTATCTATCTATCATCTATCATCTATCTATCTCTCTATCTATCTATCCATCCATCTGATATGGCTTGGCTGTGTCCCCAACCAAATCTCAACTTGAATTGTATCTCCCAGAATTCCCACATGTTGTGGGAGGGACCTAGGGGGAGGTCATTGAATCATGGGAGACAGTCTTTCCCATGCTATTCTCGTGATAGTGAATAAATTTCATGAGATGTGATAGGTTTCTCAGGGGTTTCTGCTTTTGCTTCTTCCTCATTTTCTCTTGCTGCCACCATGTAAGAAGTGCCTTCACCTCCTGCCATGATTCTGAGGCCTCCCCAACCATGTGGAACTGTAAGTTCAATTAAACCTCTTTTTCTTCCAGTCCTGAGTATGTCTTTATCAGTGAGAAAATGGACTAACACAGTAAATTGGTACCAGCAGTGGGGTGTTGCTGAAAAGATACCTGAAAATGTGGAAGCCACTTTGGAACCAGGTAACAGGCAGAGGTTGGAACAGTTTGGAGGGCTCAGAAGAAGACAGGAAAATGTAGGAAAGTTTGGAACTTCCTAGAGACTTGTTGAATGGCTTTGCCCAAAATACTGATAGCGATATGGACAATAAGGTCCAGGCTAAGGTAGTCTCAGATGGAGATGAGAAACTTGTTAGGAACTGGAGTAAAGGTTACTCTTGTTATGTTTTAGCAAAGAGACTGATGGCATTTTGCCCCTGCCATAGAGATTTGTGGAACTTTGAACTTGAGAAAGATGATTTATGGTATCTGGCAGAAGAAATTTCTAAGCAGCAAAGCATTCAAGAGGTGACTTGGGTGTTGTTAAAAACATTCCATTTTATAAGGGAAGCAGAGCATAAAAGTTTGGAAAATTTGCAGCCTGACTATGTGATAGAAAATAAAAACTCATTTTCTGGGGACAAATTCAAGCCAACTGCTGAAATTTGCATAAGTAGTAAGGAGCCTAGTGTTAATCCCAAGAACACAGGGAAAATGTCTCCAGGCCGTGACAGAGACCTTCACAGCAGCCCCTCCTAACACAGGTCTGGAGGCACATGAGGAAAAAATGGCTTTGTGGGCCAGACCCAAGGTCGCTGTGCTTTGTGTAGCTTATGGACTTGGTACCCTGTGTCCCAGCTGCTCCAGATGTGGCTGAAAGGGGCCAATGTATAGCTCAGACCATGGTTTCAGAGGGTGAAAGTCCCAAGGCTTGGCAGCTTCCATGTGGTTTTGAGCCTGCAGGTGCACAGAAGTCAAGAATTGAGGTTTGGGAACCTCCGCATGGATTTCAGAAGATGTATGGAAACACCTGGATGTCCAGGCAAAGGTTTGCTGCAGAGGTGGGGCCCTCATGGAGAACTCTGCTAGGGCAGTGTGGAAGGGAAATGTGGGGTCAGAGCCCCTACACAGAGTACCTACTGAGACACAGCCTAGTTGAGCTGTGAGAAGAGGGCCACAATCCTCCAGACTCCAAAATGGTAGATCCACTGACAGCTTGCACCATGTGCCTGGAAAAGCCACAGACACTCAATGGCAGCCTATGAAAGCAGCGGGAGGGGGGCTGTACCCTGCAAAGCCACAGGGGCTGAGCTGCCCGAGACCAGGGGGAACTCACCTCTTGCATCATTGTGACCTGGATGTGAGATCTGGAGTCAAGGGATCACTTTGGAGCTTTAAAATTTGACTGCCCTGATGGATTTCAGACTTGCATGGGCCCTGTAATCCCTTTGTTTTGTTCATTTTCTCCCACTGGAACAGCTGTATTTACCCAATACCTGTACCCCCATTGTATCTAGGAAGTAACTAGCTTGCTTTTGATTTTACAGGCTCATAGGCAGAAGGGACTTGCCTTGTCTCACATGAGACTTTGGACAGTGGACTTTTGGGTTAATGCTGAAATAAGACTTTGGGGGACTGTTGGGAAGGCACAATTGGTTTTGAAATGTGAGGACATGAGATTTGGAGGGGCCAGGGGCATAATGATATGGTTTGGCTGTGTCTCCACCCAAATCTCTACTTGAATTGTATCTCCCAGAATTCCCACATGTCGTGGGAGGGACCTAGTGGGAGGTAATTGAATCATGGGGGCCAGTCTTCCCCGTGCTATTCTCATGATAGTGAACGAGTCTCACAAGATATGATGGGTTTATCAGGGGTTTTCACTTTTGCTTCTTCCTCATTTTCTCTTGCCACCACCATGTAATCAGTGTCTTTTGCCCCTCACCATGATTCTGAGGCCTCCTCAGCCATGTGAAACTGTAAGTCCAATTAAACCTCATTTTCCTCCCAGTCTCATGTATGTGTTTATCAACAGCATGAAAACACACTAATACACCATCTATCCATCCATCCATCTATCCATCATCCATCCATCCCTTCATCCTTGCATCCATCCATCCATCCATCCATCCGTCCATCCGTCCATCTATCCATTCATCCATCCATCCATCTATTGGTAGCTCAAATCCATACCTTGCTTCAGACACTGATGAGCTGCTGAGAACATGACAGAGATCAGTACAAGAAACTGCTACTTCCTAGAACTCTCACCCTGAAGTGCTTAAAAAACTTTTCATTTTAGAGAAGTTCTAGATTTATGAAAAAATTATGAAGATAGCACACAGCTTTCCCACATGTCCCACACCTGGTTCCCCCTGTTACTAACATCTTACAATGTTAGTACATTGTTACTAACATCTTACAATGTTAGTACATTGTTACTAACATCTTGTGGTATATTTGTCACAATTAATGAACCAATTTTTGCTTCACTATTATTGACTAAAGTTCATAGTTTTTAAAAGATTTACTTAGTTTTTTCCTAATGTCCTTTTTCTGTTCCAGGATTCCATCAGGATATCACCTTATAAATTTAAGGTGATATAAGTTGTTGTTATAGTTTGAATTGTATCTCCAAAAAAGATATGTTGAAACCCTAACTCCAGTACCTCAGAATGTGACCTGTTTTGGAAATGGAAATAATGTGGATGTAATTAGTTAATATGAGGTCATACTGGGGTAGGATGGGTTCTTAATCCAATGACTGGTTTCCTTACAGGAAGAGGGAAATTTGGACACAGACAGAGATGGAAGACAGAGATGGAAGCAGAGATTAGAGTGATGCTCTGTGAGCCAAGGAACACCTGGGGCTATCAGGGGTCAGGGAGGCAAGGGAGGATCCTCCCCTAGAGACTTCAGAGGGAGCTTGGCCCTGCCAACACCTTGATTTTAGACTTCTAGCCTTCAGAACTGCGAGGTAATAAATTTCTGTTGTTTTAAACTACCCAGTTTGTGGCAATTTGTTATGGCAGCCCGATGAAATGAATACAGCCACCATGTTTCCTGAGGCTGCTCTTGGATGGGGCAGTTTCTTAGGCCTTCCTTCTTTTTGCTGACCTTGACTGTGTTTTCCTTTAAAGATGTGGGAGGGGTAGCAACTGAGAAGGGCACAAGCAGGGATGAAGGTAGGGTTATCTGGATGGTGGTTACAAGGATGTGCCCTCTTTGTCATAATTCATCCAACTGTATACTTAGGATTTGTGCCCAGTTTTGTGTGTGTTCTGTAGTTCAATAAAAAGTTTACTTCAAAAGGTGTTGTTGGTCTAGGTAGAAGACATTGGCAACTTTGTTTCTGCCAATAAAGGAAAATGACTAAGGCAAGTCTTGATCATTTTAGGAGGTTTATTTGCCAAAGTTAAGGACGCGCACTCAGGAGACAGGTCTATGCCTTTCTCCCAAGATAATTTTGAGGGTTTCAAATTTAAAAGGGAAAAGGTGGGATATTGAAAAATACAGTTTTCATGTGGGAGGGGTGGAGGGGGAAAAGAGTCATTCATGCTTTTGTCTGGCTCAGTGAATCTGCATTTTTACATAAGATAACATAGACAATAGGGCAGAGGAAACAATCAGATATGCATTTGTCTCAGGTGGGCAGAGGAATGACTTAGAGTTCTTTGTCCCCCACACCTGTGAAGGTAAGCATTCAACTTACATTGCAAAGGAATTTCCTTGTGGGTAAAATTTGAGGGAGGCATGTAATTTTTCACTTTTGTAGTCATCTTATTTAAGAACCAAAATGAGAGGCAGGTTTGTGTGACCCAGTTCCCAACTTGACTTTTCCCTTTGGCTTAGTGGGTTTGGGGTTCAAGGATTTATTTTCCTTTCACACTTCGAAGAGGTTGTAGATCAACTGTGATTCTAAAAGTAAAATTTGTTCTTCTGTGTCAGTTACATTTGTCTTCAAGACAGAGAAATCTCAACTCAAGCTGGTTTAAAAAAGGACTTTATTATCTCAGGTACCAGGAATTTGTGAGATAGGCACACCTCAGTGGCAGCTGATTTGTTGGCTTGGTGATGGCAGCAAAGACCCGGGTCTTACTCTCTCAGCACTGGCTGTGTCCTCAGGCTGGAATGTGATGGCTGCAGTCATTCCAGACATCACATCCAGACCCTTAATACTCAGTGTCGCTTCCTGTGAGTCTCCCTCAAGAGCCAGGGACCTTCCCAGCAGTTTCTCCCTCTCAAAAAAGTTTTCCCCTCAGGCTGCCTCCAGTCAGAAGTGAAGCAGAGGATGAAGAATCTCAGTATTGGTAACAAATATTGTCTCAATGGCTGAAGGGGAGAAAAAAGCAAACACCTCCTCTAAACATCTGGCCCCAACCCTGAGTCTTCAGAGCAGGCCCACACTGTCACTCCATCCTGAGGAAGGTGGGTGGCGATGGGGTCTTGGGAGCTGGACAATGGTCGTGATCAAGAAATCCATTGAATAGATGCTGTTATCATCCCTACTAGATGAGAGGAAACTGGGCTTAGTGAAGGACAGTAACATGCCTGAGTGTTCAGTGCCAGACTCAGATTTTGAATCCAGTTCTTTCTCACTCCAGAAACTTGTTCTTCACCAGTGTGAAAGCACTCACGCTGGACTCACACCAGATCTTCTCCCCTCCTGCCCCAGGGAGAGCAACAGCAGACTCAGCCCTGGCATGACGCTGCTATGGCTTGACAGGGGTCTGGGGTCCCCAGGGAGACCCCTGGCACTAAGCACAGGGCCACCTGCAGCACAGGGGAGCCTCCGCACAGCAGCCTCTCCTCCCCACCATGTTGATATCAACCTCAGTTTCCTTGCTCAGCTCTTTCATTTCCTGCTGACTAGAGCCCTATCCTGAATGCATGCCCAGCCCCCCAGCCCTGATCTCTTCCTCAACTCTTGTGGAAAAAAAAAGTCAATATATTAATTTAATCGAGTGAAATGAGCGTTCATTTACAAAAGCCAGCCGTGCAGTCTGCTAGTCAGAATGAAGAGTGTATTGAAACAAACACATACAAACACTCTTCAGAAGAAAGGAAGGGGACAGCACGCCTCTCTGGGAGGCATTGCGTTTCTAGGAAACCCACACACGGAGAGTCTGAGCTAAGCCACTCTGGGAGTCCAAATATGTCATAATCTGCTCCCCAGCACTCACAAAATCATATTTTCATTACGAACAGAATACCTGTTTATTATAGAAAGTCAGTTGAGAAAGGAATAAAGAAGAAAAACCTCTATCATCCTACAACTCAGATATGTGCGCATGCTTGAGTGTGTGTGTGTTTACAGAATCAGAGTTATACACTTATTATATACTAAAAAGTATATTGCATATATACAAAATTGGACACACACTCTTAGCTACCTTTTGTGAAGTCATTTTTAATATTTGGATAGTTGTATTGTTTTGTGTAGATCAATATTTTCCAAATTTGACCATGCTTCACAATTGCCTGCGGAGTTGAAACATTTTTGCAAATTCCTGGGCTCTTTCCTGCATGTTATTGCATCAGAATTTCTAGGTTTAGAAGTCTGCCTTCTTTGCCAGGCACGGTGGTTCACACCTGTAATCCCAGCATTTTGGGAGGCTGAGGCGGGTGGATCATTTGAGGACGGGAGTTCGGGACCAGCCTGGCCAACATGGTGAAACCCCGTCTCTACTAAAAGTACAAAAAATCAGCCAGGTGTGGTGGCAGGCGCCTGTAATTCCAGCTACTGGAGGGGCTGAGGCAGAAGAATTGCTTGAACCCGGGAGGTGGAGGTTACAGTGAGCCAAAGTCGCACCATTGCACTCCAGCCTGGGCAACAAGAGTAAACTCTGTCTCAAAAAAAAAAAAAAAAGAAAGAAAGAAAGAAAAAGAAGAAGTCTGCCTTCTTATAGCCCTCCCTGGTGAATCTGATGCAGGCCATCCTGCTGTGACCCATTTGGGGAACCACCGGTGTCCTTGTGCCCTGGTAAGCAGTGAGAAGTGGCACCATGCACAGGGCCACCTGCAGCACAGGGTGAGAGCTGTCACCTTGGAAGAGCCCAGGAAGGTACACCTGGCCAAGTACCCTTCCAGTTCTCTCTTTGAGGGCAGAGCGTTAGGGCAGCCTCCTGGAGCTGACGGAGAGGGATGACCCTGGGAAAGAAGAAAGGCTTATTGAAATGTATAGGGACCTGGGTCTTTCTATTTGCATAAAAGGAAGGCATGTGTGACCTCACTGTGGTCATTTCTCATAAGATATGGTCTACCTCCCACCTCGGTTCTTCACTTTGTACTTACTACCACCACAAATAGCCTTTTATTTTGGGTGACAGCTCTGCTTCATTCATCTTCTCCAACTCTTTCCTAAGGGCTGGGCCCTGCTGCCTCTTCTGGGTGTCTGTTTTGAAGTGACGACTGGCATTGTGGCCACTCCAGCTGAATGTGGACAGCATCTTTGAGCACCTGACTCAAAACCGCCCTGGAGGCTTTAGAATTACTCTAGTGACTCTGCAGCCATTTCAGTTTTATGATTCTAATGGGCACCAACATGTTCTTCCATATCTGTCACCAATTCTACTGTGACGGCCGCCTCTCAGCCAACTGACCCCTCTGCCTCTGGTCTCCCTGGACTCCTTGAGTGGGTGGACCAGTCCTCATCAGGTGTGTGTAGTCTGCTACCTGGGCACTCACTATTGCTCCGTCCAGCTTTTCTGAGGCTGTGCCTCTGACCTTGACCTCCATCCCCTTCCCAGACCCCCAAATAATGCAGTGACACTTGTCCCAACACCCGGGGCCTGGCTGCTCCACTCTCTCTAGAAGCCCTTGTCTTGTCTTCCACTGCCCTCTCCTCAAGACTGTCTGCAAGGAAGCAGGAGTGGGCCACCCTCTTTGTGTCAGGTTTTGGATAAGGGGCCCTAAGGGCCACCATTTTGATCTCAGCTTGGCTCTGTGCTCTTGCCACCCCCACATCCCCATGCATCCAAGTCCCACCACCTGTCAGAACATTACCTTCCTGGCCCCACCCCACGAGAATTGTGGCTCATCAGTGCTCAGTGGCTACACTGTCCATGCTGAGATCCAGATCCTTTTGGCTATCAGAATGATTGTCATCTTGGTGGCCCCATCTTGTGGTTCATGAACCAAATGTAGACCTTCTAACTTCCCAACTCCTATGGAGCAGTGGTTATGGGTCTCTACTGTCCAGGAGTGGGGGGCAGGCCCAGGTTGTGTGTCTGTATGGGGGACTCAGGCTCTGCCATGTGACCTGCAGCCGTGACTCCCAGGCCTGATTCCCCAGTGACTCCTGCCACCCACTGACCCTCACTGCTGGAGTCCTGCAGCAGAGCTCCTGGCATTCCAAGTCTTTTTCTGCTGTCAGAGCATTTCTCTCTAACCCTGCTCAAAGAAAGCTGGATTCAGATCATATTCAATGGTCTCAGACAGAGGCTGAGTAGGAAAGTGGTCCCATAGAGGTCATGACTCAAGAGATATCAGCCTAGGTCCTTCTCGGACCTCCTGATACCATTTCCATGATTAGAGAGTCTTTCTTTTGAAACAGAAGCCATTGACTCTTTTGAAGTCCCCACTTAAATACAAATATTAGGTTGTATTAAAAGTAATGGCAAAAACTGCAACAGCTTTTGCACCAACCTCTAATATCTTGAGAGGAATCATGCCTTAAGCCTTTCTCAGGGGGTGACATGGGCAGGACTGGGGCAGTGCTGTATGTACTAGTTGACAGGCAAAGGAAGCAATTTTTAGTTCTTTCTGAATTAGAATTCACAGTTTATGTGTCAAGAACTGTGCTAAGCACTTTCCTATGCTTCATTTCAGTTAATTTCATTGGCATATCACCACGTACAGCTAATATCAGCATCTGCATGTTGCAGACCAGGAAAATGAGATCCAAAAAGCATAAGCAAAATGCCTTAGTCACATAGCCAGTACGTGGGGTAAGGGTTTTGAACTTGGGCTTCCTGACATCTTGCTCCATGATGTGGGACAGCAGTGATATTTCCCTTCCCTCTTCTTTCTCTCCTCCCTTCCAAGCTGCAGTACAACATTTACAAATTCTGCTGTCTGCATCCTTCCCTAATCCGCTTGTGGTCTATGGCTGTCACCTCCTGTCCCACCTGTATTTTGCCCCTTCATCTCTCCCTGCCCCACCATCCCTCCCAGTCCCTGGCAAAGTTTGCTGTAGTTTTACACCCTTTTCCTTGAGGAGAGACAAATAGGCCTTGCAGTGTGTCCAAGGAGCCACAGTGTTTCTGAGGAGGGTGGTGGGGCTCAGGAGGGGCTACAGGAACAGTGGCCATTATAATAGGACTTTCAGGACTGGGCTAAGCATGGTGCACACACAATGCCTTGACTTTTGTCTCTTAATCATTTCCTGGTCCATTTGGCTAGTTTCTGCCATTGAAATCCTTTAATAAAGGGCCATTGTGCTTCTTTCCCAAATAGAATTGGGTATGTCATTCCAAATGCAGATAGGAGCCCTGCCTTTTAGTCAGCATGTACAGTGCCACTGTCCCCGCAGCTCCTCATTCTCTCCTAACAATAGCAGCCAGGTGCTGCCAAAAGCATGACTCCGCACAGCTGGAGGCCTCCAGGAGGCACTGGGGCTCGACACCCTCTCAGGGAGCGCTTGATTCGTTGCCTCATATTTGGGGATCTCTAGGCCAATCTGCGGTGGAGGGTAGACTGATGATGGAGCCCCAGGGCCAGAGAACTTAGTGATCTGCCTGTATTTGCAGCCTTCCATCTCATTCCTTGAATCAGACCCTTGAGGTAGGGCGCCGGAAGCAGCTAAACTCTCTGGAAGACGTTATCCCTTAGAACAGGGCTTCTCGATCTTCAATGTGTGGGAATCATCTGGGGATCTTGTTAAAATGCAAGTTTAGATTCAGCCTGAGAGTCTGTATTTTTACTAAGCTTCCAAGAAAGACCAATGTTGCTCCAAGGGCCCTGTTTTTCACTAGCAAAGGCTCAGGAACTTGCTCAGTATGGTCACTTTGACCTTTAATTACTTATGTGTGGGACTAGGGCCTGAATTTCATTGTCATGAAGAGTTCCATGCATTCATTCATTAATTCATTCATCCAATAAATATGCAAAGAGTGTCTACTATTGTTTTGGAATGATAATGCCATAGGGACGAGAATAGAATATACCTGATTGTAACTGGTCAGTGGTGGAAGCAGGCAATTAAGCTGATAATTAGGTATAGTGCACCAGGTGAGATAAGTGAAGTGATAGAGGAAGTACTTCCCAGGAGCAGGATCCTTGAAAAATACATCTGTTGCTGAAAAAAGCAGAGGTAGTGGGAGCCATGAGAACAGAGGAAAAGGGAGAGCCAATGGTCTGCTTAGCCTTGATGGAGCAGTAAGTCCAGAAAGGGGAAAGGGAACCAACATGGCCTGCTGGGGTCCTTTAACTTGGTACTTCACATGGGACCTGGGTTTTCCTGTTAGTTGCTCATGCAGGGAGAGTTTGCCTGGCTCTGCTCACTTTAAATTCTTCTCTCCCTACTCCCTTCCTCCCTCATTCACCATTCCTAGGGTCCTCAGAGGATGTTACCCAGAAGCTCCAAAGATCCTACCCTTTCAGCTTTCAGTGGTTTTAAGCAATAAGACAAGATGGTCTCACGGTTTAACTGAGTTTTCATTGAACATCCCATGAAACAATCCATTTCTGACTATTGTGGCCCTTGCACAATTCCAGGGGTAGGACCTGGGGACAATGTAAATGACACCCCCACCCCCAAATTATCCCTCCTTTTTTTTTTTAACCGGTGCCCATTTTCATCAGGTCTCTACCCAGGAATCTTTGAATTCCTTGTAGCAGCCTGATGGTAGAGTGAATCTTAGGGTAATGTGAGCTCAAATATGACACCACTATGTTTTAAAATATTAAGTAATTTAGTTCTTACAAGAAGATCCTGACAGGCTGTATTATTGTTTCTACATTACATTTGAGCAAAGGGAGGCGCACACAGATAGATAAGCACTGCAACTTTCCTAGCATCACTGGGCTGGTGGTGGCCAGCATGCCAAGGCTCCCCTTAGCTGACTGGGTGAGGACCGTCCTCTAGTTCCAAGAGCACTGGGCTGGGGTGGGAAGCCAGATTCCAGTCTCAACCCTCTGCTTGTTGGGAAATTTACTCACTTCTCTGGGCCTCAGTCTTCTCCTCTTTCAAGAGAAGACTGTGTATCATTAGGGCTCTTGCCAGCTCTAACTCACCATGGCCCTTACAGGTATGAGTTGTTATAACTTTAGTTATCAATGATCAGTTAGGGGCTGACAATAAGGCCCCTTTGCTGCACTCAGGGGAAGTTGAATGATGAGGAGCCTGCTTTGTTCTCCACTGCTTCCTGCCGTCTTGTCTTCCTGCCTCCTGCCTAGGCTGTTTCTGAAGCCTGTTCCTGGCTTGCCCCACCTAGTCCAGCTGTCTTGGCTTTCATCTCTGTTATGGTTTGGATGTTTGTCCCCTCCAAATCTCATGTTGAAATGTAACCCTCAATGTTGGAGGTGGTGGCCTGGTAGGAGGTGGCTCCCTCATGAATGGCTTAGCCCTATCTGCTTGGTGAAGAGTGAGTTCTTGCTCTCTGGTAGTTCATGTGAGATCCCGTTGTTTAAAAGAGTGTGATACCTCCACCTCTCTCTTGCTCCTGCTCTGATCATGTGACACATTGGCTCTGCCTTCACCTTTCACCATGGTGTAAGCTCCCTGAGGCCTCCCCAGAGGTGGGTGCCAGCACCATGCTTCATGTAAAGCCTGCAGAATCATGAGCCAATTAAAGCTTTTTTTCTCTATAAATTAGCCAGCCTCAGGTACCTTTTTTTTATAGCAGTGTAAGAATGGCATAACACAAAATTAGTACTGAGGAGTTGGGCATTGCTATAAAGGTACCTAAAAATGTGGATCCAGCATTGGAACTGGGTAATGGGCAGAGATTGGAAGAATTTGGAGGTTTCAGAAGAAGACAGGAAGATGAAGGAAAGTTTGCAACTTGTAGACTGGCTAAATGGTTGTGACCAAAATGCTGATAGAGATATTGAAGTCCAGGCTGATGAGGTCTCAGATGGAAATGAAGTTATTAGGAACTGGAGTAAAGTCACCCATGTTATGCTTTAGTAAAGAGCTTGGCTGCATTTTTTCCAGGCCCTAAGGCTCTATAGAAGTTTGAACTTAAGAGTGATGGCCTAGGGTATCTGGCAGTAGAAATTTCTCAGCAGCAAAGTGTTCAAGAAGTGGCCTAGTTGCTTCAAACAGCCAGTGTTTATATGTGCAAGCAAAGAAATGACCTGAAACTGGAACTTATATTTAAAAGGGAAGCACAGCATAAAAATTTGGAGAATTTTCACGCTAGCTGATATGGTTAGGCTGTGTCCTCACCCAAATCTCATCTTGAATTCCCATGTGTTGTGGGAGAGACCTAGTGTGAGATAATTGAATCATGGGGGGAAGTATTTCCTGTGCTGTTCTTGTGATAGTGAATAAGTCTCATGAGACCTGATCATTTTATAAAGAGGAGTTCTCTCTCTCTTTGCCTGCTACCATCCATGTAAGACATAATTTGCTCCTCCTTGCCTTCCACCATGATTGTGAGGCCTCCCCAGCCATGTGGAACTGTAAGTCCATTAAACCCTTTTTCCTGAATAGATCACACAGTCTCGGGTATGTCTCTATCAGCAGCATGAAAATGGACTAATAAACAGGCCATGTAGTAGGAAAGAAAATAATTTTCAGGAGAGAAGTTCAAGCATGCTGTGGAGCAACCACTTGCTAGGGAAATTAGCCTGACCTAAAGGGAGCCAATTGTTAATACCTGAGAGAATGGGAAAAAGGCCTTGAAGGCACTTTAGAAGTCTTGGGGTGGTCCCTTCCATCATAGGCCCAAAGGCCTAGGAGAAAAGTAGCTTAGGGGGCCAGGCCTATGGCCTTGCTTCCCTGTGCTGCCACACTGCTCCCTGCATCCTGGCCACTCTGGCTTCAGGCATGACTCAAAGGGGCCAAGGTACAGCTTGGGCTGCAGCTCTAGAGGGTGCAAGCCATGCCTTGGCAGTTGTCACATGATGTTAAGTCTTCAGATGCTCACAATGTAAGCATGAATGAGGCTTCCACCTAGATTTCAGATGATTATGGAAGAGCTTGGTGCCCAGGCAGAAGCCTGTTGCAGGGTGGAGCCCCAACAGAGAAACTCTACTAGGGCAATGGCAGGGGGAAATGTGGGATTGGAGCCTCTACACAGAGTCCCCACTGGGACACTGCCTAGTGGAGCTATAGGAAGGGGGCCGCTACCTTCCAGACCCCAACATGGTAGATTGGCAGCTTGCAAACTCTGCCTGGAAAAGCCACAAGTACTCCACTCCAACCCTTGAGAACAGCCATGTGTACTGCACCCTGCAAAGCCACAGGGGTGGGTCTGCCCAAGGCCTTGGGAGCCCACCCATCATACCAGGGTGCGGGACATGAAGTCAAAGGGGATTATTTTGGAGCTTTAAAATGCGATGACTGTCCTTCTTGGTTTTAGACTTGTGTGGTGCCTATTGCCCCTTTCTTTTGGTGAATTTCTTTCTTTTGGAATGGGAATGTTTACCCAATGCTTGTGCCACCATTGTATCTTGGAAGCAAATAACTTGTCTTTGATTTTACAGGCTGATGGTGGAAGGAGACTGAGTCTCTGATGACTTTGGACTTAATGCTGGAAAGACTTAAGACTTTGGGGAACTACTGGAAAGGTATGATTGTATTTTGTAATGTGAGAAGTACATGATATTTGGGAGCCAGAGATGAAATGATATGGCTTAGATGTCTGTCCCCTCCAAATCTCATGTTGAAATGTAATCCCCAATGTTGGAGATGGGGCCTAGTGGGAGATGTTTTTGTCATGGGGGTGGATCCCTCCTGACTGTCTTAGCCCCATCCCCTAATGATGAGTGAGTTCTTGCTCTGGTAGTTCACATGACATCTGGTTGTTTAAGAGAGTGTGGTGCCTTCTCCCTCTCTCTCTTGCCATGTGACATACTGGCTCCCTGTCACCTTCTGTCATTATTGTAAGATTAGTGAGGCCCTCAGCAGAAGCAGATGACAGCATCATGCTTCCTGTAAAGCCTGCGGAACCAAGAACCAATTAAATCTGTTTTATCTGTAGTTACCCAGACCCAGATACTTCTTTATATCAGTGCAAGAATGGCCTAATATAATCTCACTTGCCACCTCCACTACTAAGCCATTCACAACTTCTGCTTTCAGATATCCATCTATCCATTCATCTACCCTTCCTTTCATCCATCCATCCATCCATCCATCCATCCATCCATCCATCTATCCATTCATCTACCCTTCCTTTCATCCATCCATCCATCCATCCATCCATCCATCCATCTATCCATCCATCCATCCATCCATCCATCCATCCATCCATCCATTCATCCATCCATGTTACCCACTTCTTCCTGATTAAGCTGTCAAATTAGGCCACCCTGTTTTTTCATGTCTAGATGAGATGAATTTAAAGCCCTAGCCCAAGGATTCTGGAGTATCCAGAGCCTCACAAGATTTTCATAAATTCCCAGGGGGCTTATTAATTGTGGTCACTTCTGGCTCCAGCTTCCTTATTCTGAGCAAATTCAGTCTAGGGATCCCCGTGCTTGTTGCTCATATCTTCCCTGTTCAGCACCCCATTAACTCAGTTATAGAACTCAGCCATTTTTCTTAACATTCACCAGTCCAACCATTTACATAAGGCATTCACATTGTGAATATCTTGTAGGTATGGAATAATTTTAGCTCAGAAAAGGAAATCTCAATGTTACATATTACTATACCTAAATATCCCAGGTCATTTCCACAATTTGGGCTCATTTCACCTCATACTTGATTCCTTTCCTAAAATGAAGTCTGATGACAGCTGTTAAAATAAGATACATATTTTTTCCTGGCTCCAAATGTATTCAACAGGAATTTATTTTAGAGTGGTCCAGGAACTGGGCCAGGCACTATACCAGGGGCTGGGGATATTGATGAGTCATGCCTGACTCATCCCTGGCTCCAAGAAATTTACAGTACAGTGGGGTGACAGTCACATGACTAGGTAAGTGCTGAAAGTGTTCTGGGTGTGTGCATGGTACAGAGGCAGCTCAGAGGGAGGAGTCTGCTCTCCCTCTTGGGTCCAAAACTGCTTTGATATTTGAACTAAGTCTTGAAGGTAGGTATTCATCAGGCAGATGACAAGAAGAAGAGATTTCTAGGCACAGAGAGCAGCCTGGGCTAAGGTACAAAAGTATGCTGCTAAATGTTCACGTACCTGTTCTTGAAAAAGAAAAAGCCTAGTGTCTGCTTATTTGTAGTGACTTCTGATTTCCACGGTGTAAATATTCCCACCCAGCTTGATTTCAAGCTACCAAAGCAATGTCACTGAATGCAGAGTAGGGAAGAGATGTGCACCCTTGGTCTCCATGAGCTGGTAAAAACCTGTGCCCACACCACTGAATGCAGAAGAGCTGAACACAGAGGGGTGCTAAATTTTGCCCGCAGAATGTAACTTCCTAAAGTCAGGGACTTTTGGTCTTTGGTTTACTGTTCCCTACCACTCTTAACAGTAGTCTGGGATGGAGTTGGCACTTGATAAATATTTGTTAAATGAATGAATGAATGGATGGAGGCTGTTATAAGGCCTATAATGTGTGTAGACTTTCGCCCCAAGGGTATAGGAAGTCCGGGAACATTGCTAGAGGTAAGGAGGGCCCTGATGAGTTTGGAGATTTACACTGATTGTTGTGAAAGCAGTGGGGAAGTGGAGGAGTACAGTGAGGTGAGACTGGTGACAGTCAGAAGACTACTGCAATAATCCTAGCAGTAGTTCATTATGTCTGATAGGAGAGGCTGTGTGGGAACAGAGAAAAGGCAGAGATTTTAAATAGGATCTGATGTCATCAAATTTGCATTTTAGATTAATCACTTTGCAGTACTATGAATGACTGGGCCTTTATTTCCCCCCCTTGAATTGTTTTGTTGTTTCACTTGAATCGTTTCATTGTCTAATCCATGCTTCCCTGGTTTTTGCCTCCGCTTGGTTATGCAGGACACTTTCTCCCCATGGTTTCCAGAGGCTGTTATTGATGAAAAGTCCTGTCTGCTACCATACTGTGGCAGCCCTGTCGTGGAGTAGACATTCGTTCTGCCAGTGTTGTGGGACTCATTTCCCCAGAACCTTGAACTTAAATGTGAAATAGAGTGGTGCATGCAACATCTTTCCTTTATCAATGATAGAAACAGTAGGTGCAATGAGAGGCAGCAAGGGGCAGGTCCTCAGGAGTGGTTGGTCTCCTCTCCCGCCAAAGTCCTGTCTTCTGCAAGCAGGCTTGTTGCAAGTAGGCAGTTTGTTGCTCTGGGCCACCCCCATTCAGGCCTTTGGAGATTTGAGGGTCAGCAGCACTTCTTTCTCCATCTGTGTTACATTTTTTCAGAGGGGGACAGAGTAGTCCTAATGCCTCACAGACTTCTAGTGACCCTGCCTGCCTGCCTCCAGGGTTTAAATGGGAGTCCATGGAAACTGACTCAGGGGGCAAACACGAGTGACCAAGACTACAATACTATGAGAGCTGCCCCTCTTATTTTGAGGAGAAGGTTTGTCTTACTGGGCCAATCTCATGCACCCAGCTCCTTCTTCCCTTAGTGGGAGGTTTCTCTCTTCTGCCGAGAGCAAGCTCACCCTGCCATGTCTGCTGGACAAGCGTAGACACTACTGTGCCTAGTGGTGCATCCTGCTGAGGGTCATGCTGGATGTTGAGTGCAGCTCTGTGTCCAGATCTCATTCCCTTTCCTTGACTTTGGGGCTTACTCTTTGCAGGTTGACCCTCAATCTTTCTTGGTCAGGAATGCTGTAATTCCCAACTTTGATTTTCTCCTTGTTTGGGTTAGAGTTACTTAGATCAGGCTAAGGGAGAGACTAATAGGCCAGGCGGGAGTAACAGAGTGTTGTGTGGTGCAGAGTGGGGCTGCTGCCTGGTCCCTCCCTACCCAGGGCTGGCTTTCTAGTGAAGGGGGAGCAGAGGTTTTAGACCCTTCCTAACTCTCACTTTTGGCTATCGCTGAAAGGGTCTACATCCCCACATTCCCGGGGCTTTGAAACCAGCTGACTTCTTGCTCTTTAATAAAGAAAATTCACCAGAGGTTTATTTAATAACAGTCCACTCTCCCACTGTGCCTGCAGATTATTTGGCGATTTGGCTAGTTGAACTGTCAATCTTAGATTCTTCTCATTTGATTTCCTCCCTAATGTCATTGTTTTTGGGGAGACCCAGATACTTCAATATAGTACAGCTTTCCATGTTATAAATTTTAAAGACTGAAAGTTTTTAATAATACTGGCTGGACTTTCTCCATTTAGGGCAGGCATACCTTATTACTTTATTTATTCTACAGATTTTGGAGTTCCTCCTTTTCCATAGGTGAGCTTGGAACTGAGTGCCAAACTGTTTTAGACTTATCCTGAAAGACTGGGAGTACAATGCCACAGACACCACTGAGCAGGGGAGCCACTTGCTTTATAATTTCTTAAGAGAGATTGCTTCTTAAGGAAGCTATAGTTCTATTCATGTCCCCAGTGACCCATTACTTATTTCCAGAGCAAAATTCAATCATCCCTTTTGCTCCTGGGGTGATACAGGAAATCTTCAGGAAGAAAGATGACACTGCTTCGCAGCTATGACAGTTGTGAGTCATGGGGACTTGGATGTGTTTCCAGTGGGCCCTCTGATGTTACTGGCCAGTGGGCATTGCCCCAGGCCTGCCTTCCTTGGGCTGAGGAGCTGGCCTGGCCAATTGCCTGTTCCCTTCAGCTGCTGGCTTCTGGGCTCCAAATAGCCTCAAGCCTTTACTGAAGATAGAAACAGGAGGCGCAATGAGAGGCAGCAAGTGCGAGGATTTGTGAGGCATCAGCCGGGATATCCTGTCTCACATGGGACTCCACATCCACCACGCTTTCCACCTGCCACTTTGCCATCCTCTCCAGGGCTTGGCTTGGGAATAAGCCTTCTCACCATCCCTCCTCCCATCTGCTCTGTTTTGGAGGTTGAGTCCACAAAGCCTTTTGGCTCTTAAAACTCTGTCAGGACAATCACTCCCTTTCTTAGAGACATCCATTGGCTTTGATGATTAGGGTTCTGGGTTCCTATGTTACCGCAGCCCATGTTTATGGGTACTTGTGCTCAGAGCCTCTTTCACCTTTGCTTGGAAGGGTCTTATTCAGGCCTCAACGTCCCACAGTGGAAGGGCTCAGTCTTGCTCCTGGGTGGAAAGATGACACTGAGGCCTGGCTTTAGTTCTCCCATCCCCAGAAGAAAAGAAGTCAAAATCTTTCATCTTTTATTATTATTATTTTTAACCAGCACCATGATTTCCTTGAAGACCTCCCATGTAGTCTAGAGAATTTTTCAATTTGGCATGGGTTTTGCTGCAGGAAACTTTTTTTTCTAACTGTAACCTCCAAATCTCATAGTAACCTAAAGAATATCCCAATAATTCACCTAGCTTACTCTCCTTTTTCCTAGAGTGCAAATCTTGCAAAACTATCTAGTGCTTATTCATACCCTTTTCCCAAAGTTTGAACCTCAAGGCATCTGCTATTTTAGGTAGGAAGAGGAGAAGCCCATATGATCATGGTTTTCTGGATCACTTATCACAGTCTAATTATGCAATTGTGCAACTGAGTTGTCTCAATCAGGCAAGGCACAGTGACCTTGACCACCCAAGTCAGGTCAAGGAAAAAGGGGCTTATTATAAACATAGACATGGAAAGAAAGCACTGAACAACGGACAGGTTCCAAGATATCTGTGAATAATTTCCTCCAGGCTGTGCGCTCTGCCTCCTGTCCCTCCGCTATCCTCTCATCATTTGCATGTCTGTCTACAACTGTGCCCTTGTCCTTTGTCCATGAGCTGACTTCCTCTGTTTACTCACGGGTCCTGCTGTTTCATGGTTTTGAGATGGTTCATTGTGACTTATCTCATTTGAATTCTACATCATGAACTTTGGGTTTCAATTCCCGTTAACTGGCTTATCTCTCAGCCATAGTGTGCTGACCAATCCATGGGCATCCACCTCTGCCTCATCTGTTTTGGTTGGGAGGTGGAGGCCGTGTGGGACAAAACATAGGTCCAAGTATCCAGGGCTATGCAGGGTATTGTCCCTTAGTAGGGACTACGAGCATGGCAAGCACATTGAAGTGGATTCATCCCAGCATTAGTTTTGTTATGATGAAGATTGGAGCTTTTCTCTCTCCTTTTCAAATAAAGGCAGGGAAGGAAGGTGGGTCTGTAAAGCAGGTGGACTCTGGGCATTGCTGTGGGTGCAAACTTTCCTTAGGAAGAGCCTGGTGATTTGTGAGGAAATGACCTCATTGTTAAAAAGAAGAATGCATCCAGGATCCTTATTATGTCTGCTGAGAATGACCCTTCATGGACTCTGGAATCTGGAGCAGGTGGGGAGAGAGGTCAGGAAGGGCTGTTTCTCCTTTAACTCTCACCCAAGCTTGGCCAAAGGGGACCATGTGACTGGCATTCATGGGCTAGTCAGAAGAGAGAAATGTAGTGCCTCTCTGTCTTATACCTGCTAAGGATGCTAAGAGGGGGTGTGTCTTGAGAAACAGTATATAGAATCTGATGGGGAACAAAGGGAAAGATTTCTAGAGATCAAGAAAAGAGCTGCACAAAAAGAAAACACATTTTCGGTGGGGAGCTGTTTCCTTCCATGTGGCGGTGTGATTATTTTAGCCTCTGGAAAGAAGCTCCCTCACTCCTACCAGGGAAGAAAGAGGGGCTTAAGTCGCTTGGATTGAATGTGGAAAGATTCTACTGAGCATGCTCAGCTCAGCCTCGCCCTCTTTTTCGTGGGGGGAGCTGTCCATAGGGTCAGAAGTTTCTTCCGCGTCTCTGTCTCACCTGAGCAGTTCACTTCCTGCCACAGGAAAACCTGTCCTGCATCAGCGCTTCCAGGGATTTTGTGGGTGTATCAGGCAGGATAGGCTAACCAGTGAAACAAACAACTTCCAAACATTCCGTAGCTGAACAAAAATAAATGTTTGTTTCTCACTTATGTCACCGTTCAATGAGGATTGGTGGTAAAGAAACAGGCTCTATTCCATGCAGTAATGCTGAGACCTAGTGTTCTTCCATCTGGTGGCTTTGCCCTCTTCTAAGCCCTGAGAGTCCTCTTCATTCAGCTTGCAAATGAGGGGAGGGTGTGAAAGCATGAAACACACTTGGGAAATTTTTATGGACCATATTAGGAGGGTGTGCAGAATTTTTTTCCACGTTCCATTGGCCAAAATTCAATGACATGAACAGAGTTAACCATAAGGGAGGCTGAGAAAGATATAGTGTAGTTGTGCCCGGAAGAGGGGACAAACACAGGCATGGGTGAACAGTAGCTGTTTATGCCACAGTGGGGAAGACCAGTTCCAGAGTTCATTGTTAACAGGCTTTCTTGCCTGTAGGCACAAGTCACATTTGTTAGTAATAAGGGTGTTGTTTTAGTCTCTTCTCTGTTCACTTTGTTTTATTTTATAATCTGTTCAAGATGCTCATGAGGAAAAAGGAAGTTATATTTGGACATCTCAACTCCAACATTTTGTGCATGGCCTAGGAACATTGAGAAATATAACAAAGCAGTTGGATAAGAAATTGGGATATATTTTGGACATTAATTTTCTTTGAACTTTAAATTACAAAGTGAAGAGAATATGATTTTGGACTTCAACTCCTTTGAGGTTTAATATCTTTGTACATTAATCATTGAACTTAATCATTTAATTTTAATTTCAGAAAATTCATGATGAGAAGGAGTTTATATTCAAATTTGGAACAACTTGTAATTGGTATTTTATTGCTGGAGTGTCTTTTTTTTTTTCTTTTTTTTATTATTATACTTTAAGTTCTGGGATACATGTGCAGAACATGCAGGTTTGTTACATAGGTATACACGTGCCATGCTTGTTTGCTACACCCATCAACCCGTCATCTACATTAGGTATTTCTCCTAATGCTATCCCTCCCCTAGCCCTCCACCCCACAACAGGCTCCAGTGTGTGATGTTCCCTTCCTTGTGTCCATGTGTTCTCATTGTTCAACTGACACTTAGGAGTGAGGACATGCGGTGTTTGGTTTTCTGTTCCTGTGTTAGTTTGCTGAGAATGATGGTTTCCAGCTTCATCTATGTCCCTGCAAAGGACATGAACTCATCCTTTTTTATGGCTGCATAGTATTCTATGGTGCATATGTGCCACATTTTCTTTATCCAGGCTATTGATGGACATTTGGGTTGGTTCCAAGTCTTTGCTATTGTGAACAGTGCTGCAATAAACAAATGTGTGCATGTGTTTTTATAGTAGAATGATTTATAATCCTTTGGGTATATACCTAGTAATGGGATTGCTGGGTCAAATGGTATTACCGGTTCTAGATCCTTGAGGAATCACCACACTGTCTTCCACAATGGTTGAACTAATTTACATTCCCACCAAAGTGTAAAAGCGTTCCTATTTCTCTACATCCTCTCCAGCATCTGTTGTTTCCTGGCTTTTTAAGGATTGCCATTCTAACTGGCATGAGATGGTATCTCATTGTGGTTTTGATTTGCATTTCTCTAATGACCAATTGATGATGAACTTTTTTCATACATTTGTTAGCTGCATAAATGTCTATTTTTGAGAAGTGTCTGTTCATATCCTTTGCCCACTTTTTGATGGGTTTGTTTTTTCTTGTAAGTTTGTTTAAGTTCTTTGTAGATTCTGGATATTAGCCCTTTGTCAGATGGATAGATTGCAAAAATTTTCTCCCATTCTGTAGGTTGCCTGTTCACTCTGATGTTAGTTTCTTTTGCTGTGCAGAAGCTCTTTAGTTTAATTAGGTCCCATTTACCAATTTTGGCTTTTGTTGCCTTTGATTTTGGTGTTTTAGTCATAAAGTCTTTGCCCATACCTATGTCCTAATGGTATTGCCTAGGTTTTCTTCTAGGGTTTTTATAGTTTTAGGTCTTACATTTAAGTCTTTAATCCATCTTGAGTTAATTTTTGTATAAGGCATAAGGAACGGGTCCACTTTCAGTTTTCTGCATATGGCTAGCCTATTTCCCCAACACAATTTATTAAATAGGGAATCTTTTCCCATTGCTTGTTTCTGTCAGGTTTGTCAAAGATCAGATGGTTGTAGATGTGTGGCATTATTTCTGAGGCCTCTGTTCTGTTCCATAGGTCTACATATCTGTTTTGGTACCAGTATCATGCTGTTTTGGTTACTGTGGCCTTGTAGTATAGTTTGAAGTCAGGTAGCTCAACGCCTCCTTGCTGTAGTATCTTAATGTCGTCATTGAGTTTCACTGTAGAACATATGATGGTCTATATTTACAGTGACCATATAATTTATCACCCAAACTAGATAGTTTTGAGAGAGAAAGGAAGCTATATTAATAATTTTGCTGGGATAACAGGCAAAAACCTGGACTGTCTTGGGTGCATTGGTGTGTATGGTCACCCCACTTATATTGGACAATGCGGAAGGGCATACTTAGGAAAGAGAAATGGAATAAGGAATGGATTTGCACTCTTGTAGAAATTTAATTAGTAAATTTTCTGACCCACATCAGAGCTCCCTGGGGATGAATTCTAACGTGTCCACTGATGTTCCCAAAAGTATCTACAGAGAAGCTGTATGAGTTAGGGTCCATCCAGGCAAGGAAAGAGAAACCATACTAGGTATTTTAGATAGAGAGACTCAATGCAGGGAACTGATCCTATGGCTATGGGAGGAATGAAAGAGCAGGAAGGAGGAGTAACATAGAGAGTCTAACTGCAGAAAACTGCTCATATTCCTAAGACTGGAGGAACAAAAAATAAAGGGTAGAGTTATCCTAAGAGTTCAGAGGAGGCCCCAGGGCTGATGCTGGGACTCTGGGGGTGAGCTCCACGCAACTGAGGACAAATAGTGCCTGGATGCTGCTAGTAACTGAGGAGATGGCAAGGCTGGGGCTTGGAGGAAGAACTGCCCACTGCCACCCCCCAACTCCCACTCCCGCAATTATGCTCTTGCTTGCTTCCAGTCTCCTGCCTATCTCCTTTTGGCAGACAGGAAGTCAATGATTGAGGTAGTCTGAGAAATTTGGTTTGCAAAGTACTCACCCCACCATCAAGAGAAGTGAATAGAAGGGTGGCTTTGGAGCTGAGAAACAATAAGGAAACAAAGGGTGCAGGTGCAATGCTTGGCACTGGGGGAGTGCCTGTTGAAGAGGGAGCAGAATGCTCTTGCTGGAATTTCTGATCTCTGAGAATCACCACAGGCTTAAACTGAGCATGGGCTTAGGAGTTGAATGCAAATGAGTTAAGAACAAACTGTTAGGGATATCAGGGGTGGGTTCTTCTTTTCCATTCCTGATGTCTTCTTTCACTGTGGAGATATCACATTCCCAATTCCTATTTGCCCTTCAGTCACTCTGATGAAAAGGAATGGCTGAACCATGCATCATGAATTTGCAGAGAATAAACCAAGCATGCTTAGCTCTGCCTTCCCCTTCTCTTGGGAGTAGGCTGCTTACAGGAAGCTGATGTTCTCCTCTGCCCCTCCATGTGTAAATATTACCTGTGCGTTCATTAAGCTAATATTTATTGGTATCTACTCTATTTTGGGTGTGGTTCTGTCCTTGGGAATACAACATTGAATAAAACAAAGATCTTTGTCTCATGGGAGATATCAACAATAAACATAGCCAATAAGCACATTGTACAGTATGTTAGAAGGCAATACATACTACTGCAAAAGAAAAATGCCGGATAGTCGGGCATCCAGATTGCTGGGCTGGCAGCTGCAGTATTAAACAATGTAGTCTGGGTGGGCCTCTATTAGAAAGCACCATGTGGGCAAAGATCTGAGGAAAGCAAGGATGTTGGACAAGCAGATATCTGAGGGAAACATATTCTCAGAAGGGGAACTGCTCAAGTGCATGGGGAGGTGGCTCAGAGGCTCATTCTGACAAACATGAGTGCTGTTTGTTGCTCAAACTCAGAACCCTGGCAAATGCCATCAACTTTGAGGTGAATCTTGACTATTCTCTTCCTCAATTCAAGCAGTCACCTGTCCCCAGTGTGAGTAGGGCATTAGGCTTTTGCCTCCAGCAGAGGCGGGTTTAATCACCAGGTGAACCTGCTGAGGTGTTTGTTGCCTGGAACGAAGCCTCAATCAGCATTGGCTATAAGTTAGCGCTTTCACCAGCTCTGCAAATGGATGCAAACAGTCCCTTAGCTTGCCTGCCTCATCCAGCTCAGCTTTGTGTCCAAGAGAACAGTGTTACAGCAACGGCTGTCTATTGGCAAAGAAAGGAGCACACTGCTTTTCTTTGAAGAAGCAGTCTTCAGTCTCCAAAGCATGGTCCAGAACTAGGATGGGAGTGGGGAGAGTGGGGAAGGAGGGGCCAAGTCTGAGAATCTTGGGGGTCTGTGAGGTCAAAACTCTTTTTACAACAGTACTAAAATGTTACTTGCCTTTTTCATTTTTGTTCTGTCATGTGTACAGTGGAATTTTCCAGAGGTTACATGGCATGTTATAATGCAACAGATTAAGTGCAGAGGCAGATTAAAATACTTTTTTTCTGACCACATATTTGTGAAGACTGATTTTCCTTATATATTTCCATCAAAACAGCATATTGCAACAGATTGAATGCAGAAGATATGAAAATCTGTCTTCTATTAAGTCAAACTTAAAAAGATTTGCATAAAGTTAAAACAATGTTACTTTTCTCACTAAATTTTGTTGAAAATAGTTATTTTCATATAAAAGATATTTATGTTAATATAGTGAGTTTATTATTGTTATTTGTAAATGATTTATAAACAAATATTTTTTCAGTTTTAATTTTTAACATGAATGGATTATAAATATCCATGTAAATATCAATGCATACAATACACATAAGCAATCATAAAGGACTTGTTTGGTCTTTTTGAGGCCAAAATATTTAAGAATGGCTGCTCTAGAGTGCTTTGATAAGGGATCACATCAGCATGTTGGTATAGCCCTCAAAACACCTCTGCAGAGGTGTCCTTCCTTGTTCCAAGACATCACATCAACACATGGCCATATTTCCCAACTTGGCTCTTGTTTAGGCATTTATATGCATGCATAACTACATTAGATTAAAGTCCATCTTTATGTGAAAAAAATGCATTTAAATCTCTAGTGGAAAGAGGAAGAATTAGAGATGTCTTGAGTTTTACTAGCAGATATCTAGATGGTTAGAAGAAGTGATAAAGTTGGACTCAGGAGATAACATTCGTGTTCCGGTTGGACCAGGGGAAACCACTTAGATGTAAGCAAAGGAGGCCTACACAGTTCCTGGCCATGAGGAACTTGAGCTCTGACCCCCGGGGCTGCTCCTAAGTACCAGCCCATTGAAGAGTTGCACCAGAGCCACCTGGATGAATCGCCTGGGTGAGTTGCTATAAATACAGATTTCCATGTTCTACCCAGAACCCAGTAAGTCAGAATCTCTGGGGTTGGGGGTTCAGAAATCTAGATAAAAAATAAATTCCTTGAGTGATTCATGATGCAGCCAGGTTTGAGAACATTGGATTGGCCTACTTAAAGTCTGTCAGATAGTTATGATGATGTTTGAGTTACACCGTTTGCCCCAGATAGCTCTTCCAGTTGCCTACCATGGGCCCAAAGTCCCAAGCTTTGGTGATTAGTTCTTTGGAGTTAGGGCAGCAATATCTCCAGTGTTCCCTATATAGAGGATGAATCCTCTCCTGAGGAATGCTGTGTTCAGCTGTGCTCTGGGGCTAACATCACCGCATAGTGGGGTATTATGCACTTCAGATCTCCACCCTGGGGGACAAGGAAGGGCAGAAAGAATGAAAACAAGCAGGAGGAGACTCTTTGGATGAATACTGAAGTGGGAAACCAGGAGCAAAACTTAAGGATTCCAGGTCCCCTCAGCAGGCAACAAGAGAACAGAAGATGGATATTGATTTCTCCTGAACTGACTCACAAGGCTCTGTGGAGGAGCCAAGTCATTTCTGCAGACTTTGAAAAATGTTGGCATCAGTGTTCCTGCTATCACTGGATGCTACTGATAGATGATGGCTCTGAACACAGAGAAGGATCTTTCAGCTGTCTCTGCTGTTTTCTGTATGTAACCAAGACCCAGTTGATCACCTCCCTGTTTCTAGTCTGGCTCCCTTCTCTGCACTGCTTCCAAAATAACCTGAACACCCTTGAACCTGCCAGCTAGAGCAAAAAAGAGACTCTGCCAGCCCCTCTCTGTACATCTCCTTCCTCTCCCCACAAAGATATTTCAATCTGGACTCTTATAAAAAGTGATTTCCTGCTTTGCTTTAGAGTTTTGTCACTGATATGGTTTGGATCTGTGTCCCCACCCAAATCTCATCCTGTAGCTCCCATAATTCCCACATGTTATGGAAGGGACCCAGTGGGAGATGACTGAATCATGGGGACAGCTCTTTCCTGTGCTGTTCTTGTGATAGTGAATGGGTCTTACAAGATCTGATGGTTTTAAAAATGGGATTTCTTTGCATAAGCTTGCTCTTTGACTGCTGCCATCCATGTAAGATGTGACTTGCTCCTCCTTGCCTTCTGCCATGACTGTGAAGCATCCCCAGCCATGTGGAACTGTAAGTCCAATAAACCTCTTTCTTTTGTAAATTGCCCAGTCTTGGGTATGTCTTTATCAGCAGTGTGAAAAAGGGACTAATACAATTACCTATGTGTGCATTGCTAAATATGATAATTTAATTTTGGTTAGTTTTGAATTTCATATAAATGAGATCATATGGTATCTTTAATGTCTCTGTCTTTGACCTTTATATTATGTTTTTAAAGTTTTTTTATGTTGCTGCAAGCATATGCAGTTTCTTCATTTTTTTGTTGCTGTAAAGTATTCCATTGTATGAAATACACCATAATTTATCTATTCTACTGCTAATAGGCATTTGTTTTGCCTCCAATTTGAGGCTCTTATAATTAGTGCTATTACAAATATTTTTCATATCTATTATGGTGCACACAATTCACACTTCTGTAGGGTGTGTACTCAGTGTGGAATTTCAAGGTCACGGGAAACACAAATCCTTAGTTTTACTAGTTTAAGGCACGTAATTTTCCAGAATAGTTGTACTAATTATTCTCCAGTTCACACAAGATAAGCATTTCTGATGCTGTACATCCTCAGCAACATTTGATATTGTCAAAGGTTTTAAGTTAGGCCAATATGCATACTCATATATCATTGTGATTTAATTTACTTTTCCTTGCTTTTTAATGAGATTAAACACCTTTTCATAGTTTTTTGTCCATTTGGATAACTTCTTTTCTGAAGTTAATTCTTGCCCATTTTTCTATGTCTTCTTCTGTCTTTTAAAATCTTTTTCTTACTGATTTGCAGTAGTTTTTATATATTACAAATACTAGATCTTGGTCAATTATATATTTTGCAAATGTCATTTTCCATTCTATAGCTTGTCTTTTCACATTTTTAATATACTTTGATGAACAGAAATTTCTAGTTTTAAGTAATTAAATGTATCAATATTTTCCTTCATGAGTACAGTGTTTTGTGTTTTGTCACATTATTTTTTCAACGTCGTATTGTCTTGTGAATTTAGGTCTATAATCCACCTGGAACCAATTTGACATATAATCCAGTAGGTTTTCATTTAAATTTTCTCCCACATAAATGTCCAATTTTTTATATAATTGAAAAGAACACCCTTTCCTTACTGCTTTGCAATGTTACCACTGAAACAAATCGTTTACCTATATGTGGGCATCTTTCCCTGTACTCCTTTTATATTCCATTTGCTAAGTTGTCTACTTTAGCGCCCATACCACAGCTTTCATTATTATTCTTTCATGATAAGTTTGATATGTGGTTAGTTAAGCTCTCCCATTTTTTTCCTTTTTAGTCAACAGTGTCGCGGCTATTTTTGGCCCTTTGCATTTCTGTATAAGTTTTAGAGACAACTTACCAAGTTCTACCAAATTCCTCTTGGCATTCTACTGAATCTTCAGAGATCAATTTGAAAATTGATTATCTTAGGATATTCAGTTTCCGAACAATAGTCATGATATATTTCTGCATTTCATTAGTTTTTAGAATATATCTCAATAGTATTATAATTTCTCCATAGAGATTTACATACCTTTTTATAAATTTACTCCTACGAATTTCATTTTTTAAGGCTATTGTAAATAACGAATGCAGGAGCTCATGGAACTTTACCCTAAAATATGGCTTCATGGCGTTATAATATATTTTGAATTAAAGGCCCTTAGAGATCAACAGATGCTAGAAGAGATTCCGCCCCCGCCCGCCATCTACATAAAGACTGGACCAGTTTTCAGTTCTCTTACCAGGGAGAACAATTGTTTCTCCTCTCCCTCCTCCTGCCTCTCAATCATGAAGTTTCCTTATCTGCCTAATTCTAGACTTACCAAAGAAGAAAACAATGACTTCCAGTCCCTTCCCTGAGTTTTCATTAACTGAACCCATATCACAAGAAGGGAGACTAAAGTCTATCAACAAACCTGGACAGACTTTTGTCACAAACAAAAGTCTGCTCTGTGAGTCCAACAGACTCTGTCCTGGGCCATTGTTTTCTTCAAGCCCACCAAATTCCTAAAAATCATTTATTATTCCCCTAAAATCATCCACACTTCCCCATCTCTCTTTCCCCTAAGAAGAAGGCTCTACAAGCATCTGTACCCTTTGAAGTATTGGCCAATCACTCCGATTTTCCCCGTGTGCATAGGAGTAATAAATTTTATGCTTTTTCTCTTATTTTTCTGCCTTTTTATGACTTGATTTTTCAGTGAAGCCTCCAAGGGCAAAAAGGAAGCTTTCCCTTCATTGCTACAAAACTTTAAAAATTAAATTTTTTATTTATTGCTGCTATGTGGAAATAATATTGATTTTTGTATCCTGCAACCTTATTAAACCTTGTGATTAATTCTAATAATTTATCTGTATATTATTTTGGATATTCAACTATATATTTATATCTATATTGTCAGTTTTTATTATTTATTATGAATCCATATACCTTTTATCTTATTTTTTTTTCTTGTTTTACTACATTGACTAGGATTTCTTACAATGTTGAACAGAAGTGATGATGCTGGCATTCTTCACTCATTCTTTATTTCAAAAGGAACATCTTCAAAGCTTCACCATTAAGTATAGGTTTCCTGTAGCTTTCTTAAAGATAAACTTTAAGGTTTAAGAAATTGTCTTCTATCCCAAGTTTGTGAATATCTTATAATTGGAGCTCAAAAATTTTTATCAAACATTTTTTTCTGCATCTGTTGAGTTAATATATTGTTTTATCCTGTAATCTATTAATGTAATGAGTTGAGTGATTTTCTAATAGTAAGCCAACATTGCATTCCTGGAATGAAACCAGTTTTGTCACATATGTTAGCCTTGTTATATTTTGCTGGACTTGATTGGTAATTTTTTTTTGGAATTTTTGCATGTATTTTTATGGCAAAATTGACTTGCAATTTTTTTCTTGTAATGCCTTGTGGCATTTGATATTGAGGTTTTTTTAGCCTCATAAATAATCTGAAAAGTCACACTTTTTCTATTTTACTGAAGACTATAAAATTGGTGTTGCTTTGACTTAAATTTTAGTACAGCTCACCAATGAAGACATTCTCTTTCTTTAGCAGTTATGCTACTATTCTGATTTTGTTTCTTCTTGGGTCAATTATATGTTTTCCCATTCATCTATATTTTCAATTTGTTTTGACATAAGCTTGATCATAATATCCTTTTATTATCTTTTGATTGACTCTAGGATCTATAGTGATATCATTTAAAGACTACTGTTTATTTGTGCCTGCTCTCTTTTTCTTCCTTTGAGCAGTCTCACCAGAGGTTTATTAATTTAATTTTTTTCAAGAACAGAATTTGATCTTTGTTGAGGCTTTTTATTATGTTTGTTTCTTATTTCATTTATTTTACTCCTATTCTTATTATTTTATTCTTTCTACTTCCCTTGAGTTTAATTTGGTAAATGTTTCTAACTTCATAAGATAGATAATTTGTTTATTAATTTTTAATCCTTCTCTTTTTTCTTTAAGTATTGTTTTATTTGTATCCTATACATTTAATACATAATACTTTCATTAACATTCAGTACAATTGTTTTCTAATTTTCATATGCTTTCTTCTTTGGCAATAAGTTGTTCGGAAGTGTATTTCCTAACTTCCAAATCTATCTGAATTTTCTAGTTATCCTCTTACTCTTGAGTTCCAGCATAATTATAGCATGATCAGAAAAACTAGACTATATGAATTCAATCTCGTGGAAGTGTTGAAGCTTGTTTTATGGCCTAGCATGTGGTCAACTTTGGTAACTGCTTCATGTGTGCTTGAAAAAAATGTCTGTTCAGGGGTGATAAGGTAAAGTGCTCTTCCTGTGTTATTCATGTTGCTCAAATTATCCAGATCATTCCTGATTTTTGTCTGCTTTAATGACTGGCATTAAGTGTGATAAAATTCCCCATTAGGGTTGTGAATTTTTCTATTTGTTTCATAGTTCTGACAACTTTTAAAAGTATATATTTTGAGGCCATGTTTTTAAATGCCTGGAAATTTAGAATTATTACTTCATCTTATTAAACTAAAATCTTTATCATTACGAAGTGTCCCTGTTTAACTCTACTAATACTTTTTGCCTTAAAGGGTATTTAGTCTTTATTAATATAGCCTTACCAGCTTTCTTTTAGCTACAGTTTCCATGGACTACCTTGATCCATTCTTTGATTTTCAAACTTTCTGTATCCTTGTGTTTTAGGCATGTCTTTTGTAAACAGCAGACAGTTATTTATTTTTTTTAAAAATCAGTCTGATAGTCTTTGATTATTAACTGGGGCATTTAATCTCTTTGCACTTATAATTACTAATAAGTTTGGATTAAAAAACCACCATCTTCCTATGTGTTTTCTGTTTATCCCAGCTGTTTTATGTCCCTGTTTCTCTCTTTTCTTGCTTTCTTTCAAATTGTTTGAGTGACTTATCACTCAGCTTTCCTTCTCTTTTAGTCTGAAAGATATATGTTTTTGCATTTCTACTATTTTAGTGATGACCCTGAAATTGTAACATGCATTCTTGGTGTATCAATGACTAATCTTAATCCACATTTTGCATGCAAGATAATTCAAGGAACTTGAAACTAACTACATTTAATTGCCTCTCGATTTCTATGCTATTGTTGTGTGTAAGAATTTTTTTTTTTTTTTTTCAGGCAGAGTTTCCTTCTTGTTGCCCAGGCCAGAGTGCAATGGTGCGATCTCGGCTTACTGCAACCTCCTCCTCCCAGGTTTAAGTGATTCTCCTGCCTCAGCCTCCCAAGTAGCTGAGATTACAGGCGGCCTGCCACCATACCCGGCTAATTTTTGTATTTTTAGTACAGACGGGTTTTCACCATATTGACTGGGATGGTCTCAAACTCCTGTTCGACCTCAGGTGATCCGCCCTCCTTGGCCTCCCAAAGTGCTGGGATTACAGGCGTGAGCCACCATGCCCGGCCGTGTAAAAATATTAATATTGAGTCACCTCCTTGCAACAGCTTTGGAGTCTCCGAGCAATCTGAAAACCATGAGACCAGATGATATAAGACTCCATCCACTTTAACATTCTGTAAGCCTGGAACTGCACTTTGAAAATGTTAACTGAACCAGCCTGTTGCGGATAATGTATTCTTAAAATGCAATTGCAGAGAAATGAGGCATGGGTTTTTCATGTTTCCAAAAACACAGAGATTGGCACCTAAACAGTTACGGCCTTCTCCCTTCAATTAAATGCAATTGGAAAGCTTCAGGGGACACTAGTCGATCTGCATATAAGATGAGGTATATTCAAATCATGACGAGAAAATTGGAGTTGCCAGCAGGTCTGTAGCTCACCTAAGATAATTCTAGAAGAGCAGAATCACTTTATTTCCTGCTAAAGATATTTTTGTTTTCCTTTTTTCTCTCAGACTCAGGCTTGTGGCCTTTTCTGATTGACACTGTGAATGCAGTTGGAAGAGGCAAGGTCATTTCTGTATATGAGTATACAGAATTTTCCAAATGAAGCTAGGAAGTTTAAGCTGCGTGTTGGGCTGATTTAAAAGGGCCACTTTTTTCTCGTGATTATCCACAAATGAAAGTCATTAAAAAGGTGTTATCATTTTCTGGGGGAAAAGGTGGGAGATGTTGCTTAGTGAAAGTAAACTTCAACTAAATTATGTTCCACATGCACCCTGCAAATAGAGAAGTTTTTACCATTCATATTTAATTTAGTTCAGTAAAGTAGAGTCACTTATTTTCTATAGTATGGCTGAATATAGTAAGCACACCTACTCTGGCTCTCCTAAATTTTCTCCTGTCCCTGATGCCATGAAATAATGTAACCATAGACTTTTTGACATCTTGGTGCAGGAAGTAAGCACCTTTATTTTAGGTATCGTCCTGCTGGCTTCTCTGATTCCACATGGGCATCAAAGGCTACAAACAGTAACGTCACAGCACTAAGCTTCTAATTTTCTCCAAGAGCTCAAACTGCATTTCTCAGTTGGGAAATGATATTTCTCAGCATTCATAGTGATAGATAGGGAAGTCACACCTCTAAAGGGCAAATGACTCAGCATTAAGTCACTGAGTCATTGGTCCCCTGGGGAAAGAATTCCAGAAGCTCTCCGTCTCTGGACACAATCTCAGAGATTCCTCCCTGTGTCTGGGAGGAACCACCAAGATCCTCTGCTCCAGCCTGATTTTGTCCCCATCTTGCAGATGAGACCATCAATGCCCAGAGGTGTGAAATGATTTGTTCAAGGTCACAAGACTATTAATTACCAGTTCTTCTTTCCTTCCTTCCTCCCTTCCTCCCTTCCTCTCTTCCTCTCTCTCTCTCTTTCTCTCTTTCTTTCTTTCCTTGAGACGGATTCTCGCTCTCTCGCCCTCTCGCCCAGGCCGCAGTGCAGTGACGTGATCTCGGCTCACAGCAAGCTCCGCCTCCCGGGTTCATGCCATTCTCTTGCCTCAGCCTCCTGAGTAGCTGGGACTACAGGCGCCAGCCACCACGCCTGACTAATCTTTTTGTATTTTTAGTAGAGACAGCGTTTCACCGTGTGTTAGCCAGAATGGTCTCGATCTCCTGGCCTCACGATCCGCCCACCTCAGCCTCCCAAAGTGCTGGGATTACAGGTGTGAGCCACTGTCCCGGCCAATTACCAGTATTTTCATAATGCTTGAATCATGTTTCTCCAAGCTCAGCAAATACATGGAAATGACAATTCCAGAATCCTTACCAATATAAAGCAAGTTTCATTTAAATGGTAGATTATCCTGCAGCAACCTGTACCATTATCTTATTGATCTCCAGTCTTCTCGGGAAATGAGAGAGAGAGCATCACAACAACTAAAAAATCATGTTCACAGTTTCTACAGATCACAACGCCCCTCACTCCACTCTCTCCTTCACTTTGAGACTCTACTGATGGATGAGGTAGGCATGTAATGTATTTTGCAGACCAGACTTGACAAAGATTGAAAGCATCTGTCAAGAGAACCTGGTCCTCCTGTTTTGCCATGTAGGACATCTGCCAGATTTTGCTCTGTTAATTGGCTCCTATGCAGGCAGCTATTTTAGCAACAGTTCCGTGGGTCTTCTGTGGCACATCTTGATTTAAAGTGAAATGTTGAAAAGCATTTCTCAAATGCTCAAAGCTTCCAGGGTTGCTCAAGTTTAGCTGATTGGACAGAGAGGGAGGCAGCCTTCAAAACTGTTGTGTAGAAATAAAACTAGATTATTCAGGCTCCTCAAATTCAGAGAATAATTCTCCAAGAGTTGGTGAGTGAGGAGTCTGATTTCCTCCTAAAGAGATACTTTCCCTAAGGTCAGATCGAATTGAAAAGAGTTTATGAAAAAAAAAAAAAAAAGCCCACATGACCTTAAACACGCAGACTTTGAGTTGACACCATAATGAGGAATGGAGTGCTATTAAAATATACTGAACAATTTAATGACTCCACTAGCAGTATGCCAAAAAAAAAAAAAAGATTTAAGCTCTGAATAATTCTGGGAAGGAGGATTTTGCCAAGGAGATTTTAATGTCAAGAATATACGTGAAGCTAAAATAAGGTGTTCGCGCGCATACCGGAGCCGTGGGTGGGATGTATATATGATCAAATGAAATTATTTCACTTCCACTTGTGGAAAAATCTGATAGGAGAAATTGACTAGAAAACATTTAGTCATATTTCACTTGGATTATGCTCATAAGTACCAAACTCCAGATCTGTCAAAATAAGCCCCACCAGCACTTCCCGGCCGAGGTGCTAGACAAAGGCTGCGACAGGCAAAAACGATAGAGATCTTAGAGAAACATTAAGCCTGGAAAAGCCGCAGGAACCTAGCTCCTAACTAAAGAGAGTGTTCAGGGATTTAAAAACGGGAAGACTTGTCCTTGAGGTGTGAGGAATGGAGCCCAGAGTGGCCCAAGTGTTAAATACAGAGTGAGAGGTCTCAGAAAGCCTCAAGGACAGGCCGGGCGCGGTGGCTCATGCCTGTAATCCCAGCACTTTGGGAGGCCAAGGCAGGCAGATCACGAGGTCAGGAGATTGAGACCATCCTGGCTAACATGGTGAAACTCCGTCTCTACTAAAAATACAAAAAATTAGCTGGGCGTGGTGGCGGGCACCTGTGGTCACAGCTACTCGGGAGGCTGAGGCAGGAGAATGGCATGAACCCGGGAGGTGGAGCTCGCAGTGAGCTGAGATTGTGCCACTGCACTCCAGCCTGGGCGACAGAGCGAGACTCTGTCAAAAAAAAAAAAAAAGGCCTCAAGGACATGTGTGTTCTAGGGACCAGCTCTCAGAGGCTGGAAGTCAGGGGCCCATGGCTTTTTAACACAACTTGTTTTCTATCAGAACCAGTATCCCTTCATTTCACCTTGTTTTGGAGGGCCAGCAGCATGCCCTTTCCACAAATCATTTGTTGATGGAATAGGAGATGCACTTGGCTGCTGCCAGCACACCCATCTGCAAACCGAGGCTATCTGCAGAAGAGGTGCAAAGCACCAATGCCTGGAAATGAATTTGTTGGCATTTCAAGGACAAACACTTTCTTGGCTACAAGCACTGAACCTCCAATCCAAAACTGGGGGAAAAATATAGGCTTAATTAAGTCTTTTATTTTCTTCTATTATAATGAGAATATTCATGTATAACCCAGCTACCTTTGTCCCCTCTGCTTGCCTGTCTACTCACTGGCTCCAAGCCAGGACCCTGGACCACTGATGCCTGTGTTCACTGGGTTCAGGTGCTGGCCAGTGGGAAGGAGGGCTGGGAATGGTGGGGAAGGAAGGCGTTTCCTTCCTGGCTGGCATGAATAACTGGGGAGTTCGTGTTGGCCAATACTTAAGCAGTGCATGCAGTCATTAGAACATTTGTCTTGTGCATCTCCCAGGTAATGACGAGGGTGGGGTGAAGTTGGCTCGGGTTCCATGCACGTGCCCAAGCAGGTGACAAGGACCTGGGAGAGCTGATGGTGCTCAGCCTAGCACTGGCACTGCCCTAGGGTCTAGATGAATTCTGGCTTGGACAGAATCTGCATCTCATGCCTCTCGGTTCTCTCCCGGAACGTCATTCTGGAATCCTGTGATCTTCGCTCTCTGGAGAAAGTCAAAATAAAGCAGGGAGGGAAATAATTTGACCTAATGAAAAGGCAAGTAGACATGTTAAGAGACAATAGTTATGAAAAATGTATTAAATGTCAGACAACTGTGCCAGGCACTTTACATGTAATACCCTGACCTTCCTTCTCCATGACTCACAGCTCTCCTTCTCACTGGTCAGCACCAGAGCCCAGAGGACAGAGACATCACAGGCCAACAGGTAGACACTGCTATTAGCCCTGTTTTACAGATGAAGAAGCTGAGGTTTACAGATGTTAAATAACTTGCCCAAGGTCACACATCGCTACGAATAAACAATGGCAAGATATAAACTTCAACCACTGGCGTTAAGCCCAAGACTTAAATCATTCTCCTCTTGTATCTCCTATGGAATTCTCCACCTACCCTCTGTGGCTTATGCAGGAAAACAGCTGAAAAACAGCAGAAAAACAGAAGAATGACAATAACTGTGGGAGGGATTTAATTTCAGCTCTGCTAATTATTCATATAAACTCAATGATGCTATTAACCATGTAAGATTTACTTTGTTTATCCGTAAAATGGTAATAAGGCTCCATGTCCTATTATTGTCATAGAATTGTATTGAGGCAATTCATGTGAAGATGCTTTGAATAAAAGCAAGGTCTTCTAGATGTGTCATGATTAAGGCGGTTTCTATAGGAGGTGTTGTGGTATAGGAAAAAGCACATCAGCTGTGGCCTGGGCCAGGGTTTGAATCAGCCATGTTAGTGGAATCTTTCTGACTCTCAAGCCTCTCATCTATAAAAGGGGGATCCTGTAACCTGCTGGAGAGTTTGGACATGAGAAACCCACATGTTGGCAGAATCCCAGTGCAATGGTCATCAGTGTGTCTGACCCATGCAAGAGCTCCCCTTACCTGCAGGGGAAAGAGATGGAGCTGCTGAAGACACAGTAGATGAGGGGGTTGATGGCACTATTCAATGCTGGCAGGTTCTGAATGATCACAGAGGCATAGAAACGCTCCTGGGTGTCTGGAAGGAGGTTGAAATTGTCCAAAATGTCAAACAGGAAGTATGGACTCCAACAGCAGACAAAGGCTGGGGGAGAAGAGAGCCATTAGCATCACAGCAGGTAGCAGTTGAGGGGTCTCTTTTGGTTGGTTCTGACTGGACTTTTACCTGGGAGGTTCTTTGGGACCTGGAATTTCTCAGAAATATTGGAGTTTGATGTTGTTTGGAGCATTGATGTCATATTCACTTAAACACATACACACATATATATGGACACATCTTACAGACATGTTCCTAAAACTGAGAAAAGGTTGTAGAGCTTCTCTATCTGTAAAGAAGGGTCAAATTTCTACTGCTGTGGATTCTTTATAGAAACCCCAGGAACAAGTGACTATGGCCATAGCCTCTCATCAAACACAGGGATCAGGAAAAAACAGCAAAATACTTTGAAGACTCTCTAGGAAAAGACAGAAGAACAGGAAGCATTTTGACCACATAGTGACTACTGGTTTTAGGTTATGTCAGGGAGAAGGGGTGATCACAATATTTTCTAAGCACACCCCAGTTTAATGACAGTGTTCTCTTTCACCCCTAAGTTGGCCTCTCCAGAAAACACCCACACTATGCCCTTCTCTAAATCCATTAGTATGTGTGAGACACCAGTTTATTTGGCCCCAAATTCTCAAAAGAAATGGATGAAATGTGGGGATTCAGGTGTGATGGTTAATTTTGAGACTACTTGACTGGGCTGCGGAGTGCTCAGATATTCGGTTAAATGCTATTCTGGCTGTGTATGAAGACGTTTCTGGAGGAGAGTAACATTTGATCTGGTAGAGTAAGAAAAGCAGATTGCCCTCCCCTGTTTGTGGGCCACATCCAATCTGTTGAAGGCCTGAGTCATAGAAAAAGGTTAAGTAAGAGAAGATTCACTCTGCTTGCCTGTCTTCGAGCTAGGACGTTGGTCTTCTCCTGCCTTCACAATTGGAATCAAACTGAAATGTACACCATCCACTCTCCTGGTTTTCAGGCCTTTGGACTCAGACTTGGACTAGAACCTACACCATTGGCTTTCCTGGGTCTCCAGCTTCCAACTGCAGCTTGGGAATTCTCAGCCTCAGTAATCACCTGAGCCAATTCCTTCTAATAAACCTCTCTCTCTCTCTCTCATTTTTCTCTGGAAAGCACAGACTATGACACAGAGCTAAACACTCATAAGTTGACTGGAAATACACGCATCTCTCATTTTCTCACCATAAATTCTCCACTCTCCTTCTCCCACTTTCTCATCCATAGAATTTTTTCTCAGAGTAGAAGTTTGGCTTCCTTGGCTGTCTGCATGCAGGGACAAGCTTTCCGTCATAACTGTGTAATGTGGATTCTGTAACTTGTTGGGAATTTTGGAATGATAAACTGACTCATGGTTCCCCTCTCGACCCCAGACCTTGGCAATGTATTAAAGAGGAGCAATTCAAACACAAAACCCACTAAGTGTTCTGGATCCTGATTAATTAACCCAAACACTGGGGCTGAACAGTATTTGGGGCACTAAGGGGGCAAATGGCCTTGTGTGCTTGGGTGTTTGCATGTGTGTGTAAGTTGGGTTGGAGGATTCAGGTTTTCACAGGGATACCAGTCCTCTGGCATGGTACACGCAGCCCAGCCAGCAAAGATTTGTATCTACTTTGAATGTCCATTCATGTAGAGGAGAACCCTCTATATAGTTATCCCTGACTTTGTTTTACACATAAACACAGGTATTTTAAATAAATATTGAAATTTGTAGAAATGCAATTCTGTTGTAAGTGGAGGAAAGATTACTTTGTTTAATTCAAAATTTTACAAGGATTTTTTCTTTTTGCCGGCTGAGAAAATCAAGTCACTGACAGTAATACCGCTTACATTTTTTTATGTCTCCATGAAAATACACCTGTATTGGTTTTCATTGTGGCTGTTATTATGTCACGGTGTAGGTGTGACTACTTCATTATTCTTCTAGTGTAGCTGTGCTTATCTTTTTACACATTAAAATTGGTATACATTTTAATTAATAAAAATAGTATTGTTTCATTTTAGATTATTTTCTTATTCCTCTTTTATATTATTTTTTGGGCAATATATTAATGTTTAAATGATCATGGTAGGTAGTATAAGTAGGCATTTTATTTCAAGGTGGGAAAGGGACATTACAAAGTGTTTGCTATAGAAAGGGCCCTTTTGGTCTGGTAGGGCGGTCAATATTTGCTGACCCTCTAGAGGGTGTTCCTGCTTGCTGACTGAAGGGATCCCACAGGGCCTTGGAGTATGGTTGCTGATGATAAAGGGCTATGCAGGCTCTGGGACACACTTGTAAACATACGTTTTCCAACTCAACATCCAGGGAACGTGCATCTGTGCTTCTGACTATCTGAGAAGACAGAGGAGTCTTTGATCCACTTCAGAAGCCTCTCAGAAAGTTTTTGAGCCCTGGTGGGTTGTATATGTTTTATCCCAGTTCCGCCTGCAGTGTTGTTTTTTGCCTACGTCCTGCTGGTTGAGTCATGCTGCGTGTGGTCTGTTTGGCATTTTGCAGTTGTGTTTCAGAAAGGTGAGAAGACTGTTCTGGTGCTTTGACATGCAGCTAATGGGAGATCTATACTTCCTTGGAGCTTCAAGAGCTGCCAGAGGGGCAAGGAGGGGGTATTTAAGCTAAATAAAAAAGAAAATAGCACAAATCCCTTTCCTTCTTGCATAGTTTCATTCATTCATTCATTCGACAAATGTTAATTGAGCAGTGTGTAGGAGACCCTATTTTAGGTCTTGGTGATAATATAAGTAACACAAAAGCCAAAGTCATTGCCCTCATAGATTTATTACTCCAACAGGGGAGACAGACTATAAGAAAATCAATCTATGTCCTGTAGTGTGAGGTAGAACCAAGAAGAAAAATAAGGCAGAGTAAAGACTAGGAAAAGGATATTTAAAAAGACTTATCAAGGAGCCCTCAGGGAGGTGGCATTGTTGGGGAACAAATGAGGTTAGGAAGTAAGCCAGGGCACCACCGGAGAGCAGAGCATTTCAGACAGGAAACAGTACAAGGTGACTTTATGAGTCTTAAGAGTAGAGAGAAAGGAAAAGGAAAGGGCAGAAGACAGAAGGGTGGAAGGACAGGTAAGGTGCCATAAGGGAGAAATTTGTAGTGAACCTAACATCAAATATTCAGATAAGGTGGAAAGTCACTTCTATCTTCTTTTTCCTTGTGAACCCCAGCCCTGGGGAACAGTGTGTCTTAAAGGAAGTGACTGAGTTAGCTGGTGATGTGAGCATCCACTTCAGCTAGTTAGGTCCTAATCAGATTTTCTCCAAATTATTCAACCCATAGCCTTGGCAGGCAGCTGTATTCATAAGGAGAGGGATTAGGAACCAAATGTCAGCCCTTGAAGGAACCATGAATGGGCTGATGAGTTTCACACATTCCTTTCCAAGCAGACCGATGTAGAAGTGCCTGTTGGCAAATTCCTTTCTGTTACCAGGTCCCAGGAGCAAACTTGCTTTTGGGATGTTCATACCACTTTACAGCTCAAGGAGGGACATTGCTTACCAAGAATGATGATGATGCTATACTTGATAGCCTTGATTTTTGCCTTTGAGATGAGTCCTCGGTTATAGCTGCTGCACAGTTTCCCATCTGTAGATACAAGAGGGGAATAGTAAGATGAAGTGTTCAAGATGTGACAGTTTCTGTTTCAGCCAATAGGAACATTAAAGGTTAGACTCCAGTTTTCACTTACATCCTGTGCATTTATGCCCAGATGGCCTTCCTTGGAAATTTTTAGATTAAAGTTGGTTCTGGGCTGGTTTCTGGAGAATGCTCAGTTTACACCTTAACATTATATGAAAATGGTATGGAATGCTCAGACTCTCTCAAGAGACTTGGTCAGATGGCCTGAACAGCTGTAGCTGAAATTAGACTATGTGACCATGCAGGAGCTGAGGCCTTCCCTGAGGAGTGCTACTCTCTAAGCCCTGGCTATGCTGAGACACCCATGCGGCCACTTTAGCAACCTAGGCAAAGTTACTTTCTAAAATGGTTGCCCCAGACAAATACATTCGTCAAAAAAAAAAACCAAAAAACAAAAACGCTCTCAAGAAAAGCTCAAGCCAGGGGTATCAGAACTCTCCAAAATAGGAGCTTGGATATACACTTTTTTCATGTGGACTGTTGTCTGATGGTGAACACTGAGGGGTGAATATAAGAATCTACTAGATTGATGAGGACAGGGGCTTTGTTTTTTGCACTCCTGTAGCCTAAACACATATTCAATGACTAACACAAATATGTTGAATGAATCAATAACCACCTCTCATTAGTCGAGCAGTGGTAAAACAAAGAGATAGGATTAGGCTAGGCAGGATCCAGTGCAATAGGTCTTAGTTAAAGTAGTGATTACCTGTAAATTTGGGGATAAAAATGTCAGATGTGGTGTCCCTTTCCTCATGGAAGAGTTTCTACTGTCAGGGCTTCCACCAGCCCATATGCCACCTTTGTGAAGTTTTGGAAAAGGGGCCCTTGCTCTGATAAGCACAGGCCTGCCTAGAGCACACACTCAGTGAGGGAAATATGAAGAGAATGCCAGCCCCACACAACTCTCAGCCAGGAGCCACCCAGTGGGGCTCAATGGGCACAACCCTAGTGGTGGCCCTGGTCAGAGGCCCACTCAGTGCATCGAAGTCACATGGAGTAGGGCAGTTGTGCACTAGAAAGGCAAACTGCTGTGCTCCATTGTCTTCACTGCACTGCCCAGCTCTCACGTTTGAAATTTATTTTAATGCCCATGGAAACCAGTCAGATGTTTACCTTTGCAATATTCATTCAATCCCACCTCCAATCTGATCTAGTCCAACCCCACAAGTATAGCACATCTGCTAAGAGATAAGGGCTGACTAGAAGGGCTGAAATATAGTACTTGTTCTCTAAGAATTTTCAATCCAGCATGAAAGATCACACACTCTCCATAAAACTGGTTGAGATGAGCGAGATGCTGCTATGGTTTGAATGTCCCTGCGAAAACTCATGTGTAAATTTAATTGTCATTGTAACAGTATTGGGAGGTGGAGCCTTTGAGAGGTGATTAGGCCACCAGGGCTTGGCCCTTATGAATGGATTATTGCTATTATTGTGTTATTGTGGAAGTGGGCTTCTGATGGAATGGACGAGTTTGGCTTGACTTTCTCTCTGTCTTGTGTGCTCGCTTTCGCCCTCTGTTTTCTGCCATGGGATGACCTTTGCCAGTTGCAAGTGCCCTGCTCTTGGATTTCCCAGCCTCTAGAACCATAAGCCAAATAAATCTCTTTTTTAAAAAATAAATTTCCCAGTCTGTAGTATTCTGTTATAGCAGCAGAAGATGGACTAAGACAGATAGAAACCAACTGTGGACAGAGGAGAGACCCATCCTTCCACCACTGTGCTGGGGAGGCTGTGTGGGAGATGCAGAGAGCATCAAGTGAACTCAAATGACATAAGAAGGATTCCAAGACAAAGGCGGGGTGCAGCGTGGGATTAGGAGAGGTGGGAGGCAGAGAGTGAACATCCTCAGCCAAGACATGGAACAAGAAAATGTAGGATGCGTTTTAACCACAGTGAGTCATATTGCTTGGCTGTAGCCTACAAATGCGTGGGGTTTGAGAGTGGAGAAGAGAACTGAAGGCAAACTGGGGAGGCCTTGAATGTCTTTCTGAGGAGCTTGGGCTGAACTCCTGAGGCGGCCGCAGGCCATTGAAGTTTCTGAGTGTTTTTGTAGTGTGAACATTTACTCATTGCAGAGGACAAATGATTTTCAAGAGTAACAGGAATAGGGGCTCTTTAAGTACAAAGAAAAACTGCTAATTATAATTAATTCATAGTTCTTAAAGCATACCCTGTAAGGCCACTCCTAACTACTATTAGGGTCTTCAAATTATTCTGTGCATTTCATGGGACCACGAACCTCTGCCTTGTAAGAAAGCAAATGCTTCAGAACATTTAGAGCAGTGATTCTCCATTGGGGGTGATCTTGCTTTACAGGGAACTTTTGGCAAAGTCTGGACACATTTTTAATTGTCACAATTGTGTGTGCATGTGTGCTACTGGCGTCTAGTGGGTAGAGACCAGGAATGTTGCTAAACATCCTTCAATGCACAGGGCAGCCTCCACAACAAAGAATTATCCAGTCCAAAATGCCAAAGGTGTCAAAGGTGAGAAACCTTGATTTCTAGGATGGGATCTTGGGAAGGACACAGGCTTTAAGATCAGACTGGAATGCATCCTCCGTCTCTACCAATTACTAAAACTTTGTAAACTTAGGCAAATCGTCTAAAGTTCCCAGCTTCAGTTCTCCCATTTAAAAATTGAGGTGTAGAACACCTAACTCACAGAGTTACTTTGAAGATTAACATAAAATAATATATTCAAGGAACCAAGCCCCAAGCTGGGATGTTGGATGTCTTATCAGTTGAGATGAATGCAGTTTTAACAGTATTTCAGGTGGAAGGTGAGCCGTCTTTATGGAAGTGAACAGAAGGTATTATTACGTTTGATTGTCTATTATACAAGGTTGTTATCTGTGTAAGAATTATGTACAGCAGAAAATGATCTGGGTGAGATTATACCCATGGGGGGCAAGTAAAGAAGACAGTAGACCAAATTATATTCTTTCAAAGCGTCCCCACTGGCTGTTCCTAGGCAACAGCTGGCCCCTAAACAGTATGGCTCTGAAGACTAAGTTGGTCTTTCAGAAAAGTTTTCGAGAATGACATTTGTGCTCTGAAATCCCTTTAAAATGGAAACCCGCAGTGCTTCCCACAGGGCAACTGGGTGACAATATAATCATCTACCTGCCCAGAGATCAGTGAAAAGCATCTTTAATCTGACCATTCCAGGAAATGCAAAGCCTCTAGCTTCTAAAGATGGCCCTTCAGAGAGAGCTGAGCTACGAAATGCCGGTAATTCTCCTTTATTGGGAGATAAAAGGATTATTTCTACTCAGGCCTTGGTGCTGAGCTGCAGTGAAAAGCAGTTAAATTCAGCTGTCACTGTGCATTAATCGGGCTTGGGTAGCCTGAAAGTGGCACGTCCATTTGATTTGGGACTGGGAGAAGCACACTGATGTGGACTGTTTTAGGTCCACAGTATATCCCTAATGGGGACACATGCTGAAAATTTAGTCTCCAAATGGCCATTTCTGGCTCTTCACCTTCCCAAGACCACAGGCCTCTTACAGAGCCACTGGGAACCCATTCTTCATGCAGGCTGAGCACCTGAAGTGGGAGCAATTGGTACCTTGGGATTTCAAATGGAAGCAGAATTGTTTCCTGGGAGGTAGTGGGGGGAATTCATCTGTGGACCTATAATGAGTGCAGGTGATTTGTTTAGAAACATGGAAGTCTAACTGGCAATATTTTAAAATAAATATGCTTCCTATATTAGAAACTTTGTGTATGTTAGGTTGATTTTTTAAAACTTCAACATTATTTTTAGCAGTTTTTCCTGATTTCTAAAATTCTTGAAACTTGAAATTCATTTTGAACAGTAACATTCTCTTTACTAATATAGCTTGAATACCCCCTGAACTCATCAGTTCAGTATTTTAAGCACATTAGGTCTCATCTGTTTAGCTGCAGGACTGCAGTCAGTTTTTTCCCAGGGTGTCTTTGTCCCTCTAGTTTTTCTGAGAGACCCAAGGAGGTGTCTCAGTGTTCCAGGATCCACCCAGGCCACCGCCTGTGCCTCTATGGTGACGCTGTCTGGATCCTGCTTTCTAGGCTCGCTGCAGCTGCCCTGGGCTGCCCCAGGTCACTTCACCCAGACCTCCTCTTTGCCAATGACTGCATCTTGAGGGGCTCCGGCTGGGCACCAGATGCTCCACAGCCACAGTCACTTCAAAGCCACATTGTGAGTCCTCTTCATTATTGCTCTTGACCCTGAGCGGTTGCTTTGCTCTTCTGCTCCACCTCTCAGGGCCTCAGTTCCGTCCCTGGGCTGTGGGTTATTCAGCACTGCTGCTCTTCCCGGGGATACCTGCTTTCCAAGTTCTTTTGCCAGGAAGCAAGGGAATGGCCTCTCTCCTCTGTGCTGTGCTATTCCAGGAGCTTGCAGCAGACTCTCTTGAACTCCCAAGAGTTTCAGCTTCTTTAGCCCACCACACAGCGTTTTCCTCCCTAGATGCTGACAAGAGGCTAGAGTGGTTAGGTGGGAATGTTCTTCTGTGACCCAGAACTTACATTTCCCTTTGACCTTAAGGCACTCGTTGTGCCTGACTCTGTATTCTCCAGAATGTTTTCACATTCAGGGATCTTATTGTCCCTTTCTTGTCATCTGAGGTGCTCCCTCTCTCCCCATTAGCTGGGCATGCCTGCATATCTCTGAACCTTCAAGTAGGAAAGTATTTTGCATTCCTTTTCAGGAGGTTATTAGCCCAGAGCCAACCATAAATTGTAGCTAGATATGAGAAGATCTCACCTAACCCACCAGAGAGCCCTTTCTATACCTCAGCACCTCAGCTCAAGCAGAAGCAGGAGCCCTGACAACCTAAAATAATTATGCAAAGACAGATGAGCTGTTCACAAAACCCATTCCTGTTTCCCCAGGGCACACAACTAGACTACAATTCCCAGCCTGCCTTCCAGCAGTGTGTAGTCATGTGACTAAGATCTGCCTAAGGGACGCTGGGAAGAGTCAATGTCTACCATCCCAAACCTTGCTCAGATACCTCTCCTGAGCAGTCCTCCACTCTCTCTCTTCCCCTGCCCCTGCCTGCTGGAGGGAGGTGCTGAGGAGTACCTTAGCAGCCCTCTGTTAAGCGTGGCAGAATCTCCACCTGCTTGAATTTCTGAATGACTGTGTGGAACAATGCCTTTCCCTCTGGTCTTTATTGCCAACTGGATTTTAATTAAGACATAAACTTCTATGTGGTTAAGGCTACTGATATTTTGGGTTTACACAGCTGCTAGTGTTTCCCTTCTAAAGTAGAGATTGGTACCTCATATGCAGTGCTGTCTTAATGAAAACCTGAAACATGTAGCATTGGATTTGTGGGCAGGCAGCAGGTAGCAAGGAAACTGAGGTTTCCATTTGTCTATTGTGCCAATACCGCACTCTGACTTTACAATGCATTTCAATATTTGGTAAACCGAACTTTCTCTACCTTGTTCTGCATCTCTAGGAATGTCTAGGCTACTCATGTCTCTTGAATTTTCCTTGTCTATTTTAAAATAGGCTTGTGAAGCTCAATAAAATGTTTCAATTCAATTTTGGTTGGAAATTTATTAACTTGTAGATCAGCTGGGGAGATTCAACGTCTTTATGATATTGAACCTTACTATCCACGAACATGTCATAATCTTCATTTATTTGTATCTTTATGTTTTTCTGTCACATCTTTTATTAAATGTAGTTAATTGTAGAGAAGCCATTTTATTCACAGTTACTGATGAAGAAGCTGATATGGACAGCAGTTAATGGGCTTCTCTTAAATTTTTTAAGCTAGAAAGTGAATAGGGCTCTAACCCAATTCCTAATCCATAGCTTTTTTTCTTCACTCTAGTATGCCTCATTTAATTAAAAACATGGAATTTGGATATAGCATGGATTGTATCCACCAAGCCATGATAGCTAGACATAGTTATAACGAGAAATTTGTCTGTTCCATGGGTACACTTGCCCAATCTCCTGCTCCCATGCAGTAAATGTTCTGTTTGTACAAGTAAATCCTCCTGGACATCAATAATATGCTCATTTATGAAAGATAACATACAGGATTGGAAACCCCATCTCCTCCACGTCTTGCCCTCCACGCTTGTTTATGGGAAAGTCTTTAGATAATTTATGATACAGTTCTTTTTCTTTTCCTTTCTGTCAGCCTTTGACTGGGAGAAAATAGACATATTTGCCAGTAAGAAGAGTGGTTCTCGCACTAAGGATGGCTTGAGCTTTTTAGCCAGTGTTTACAAAGTGAGCTTCTGTTCACACTAATCATGGCTAATGTCCCCTTGTTGATGAGCAATAATCCTGGCATGCGGACCCAGCCGGAGATCCCATTTACCTGCCAACTCCAGAGCTGCTTGGCTGTAATGACAGATGGGAAATCAACTGTGTTCCATTTACGAATAAGATATAGAGAGCATATAAGCTTCTGAGAATACCACCTGCCCTCATTTCGGGATGAGGTCACTAACGGTAACTAAAAAATAGATATAATGGAGATATAAAACTATATTAAAGAATAAAAAGTGGTGGTAGCCATTTCCACCTTTGGGAGGGAGTAATGGCATACTCTATATCAGTGGGAAACAGATCTCCAAGTGGCTTTGTACAGTTTCAAGGACTGGAAGTCAGGGAGCCCAAGAGTGCAAGGACTGGCATATGTAGTAGCAGGAGACATGGGAACTTTGGAGAGAGCCAGGAACTCAGTCTCCCTGGGGGGAGGCGTGCTGAGGAAGGTGGTGAGCAAGGGCGGTGCTGCTGTGGGGGGAACAGGAGAGCTGTAGGAGGTGAGACAGTGAGAGTGAGTGCTCAGACGGACAAGCAGGGAGGAGCATGTCAGACCCACGGAATTGGCAGAAACCACAAGACAGGGGTTTACACCAATCTGATTCGTCTGAAAGTACAGGAAGACCTCGGCTACCTCCACAAAATTGGTCTCCACACTGCCAGTCATGACTCAGCCTTTAGATTTTAAATATATCAAAACAAAACCTTCAGGAGATGAGGTAGGAATAGCTCTCTGAAGGCAGAGCTCTGGAGGGAGTGTCCAGGAAAGGAAGCCACACCCAAGACCCTGAGTTTGTGTTTTTAATTTTTAAAAAGTCTTGTCTTTATGTGTGCATTCGATATGTGTGCATTTGAATACCAGTTGTGTCACATGCTACCCGTGAAAACAAGCAAACTGCTTAACCTTAGAGCCTGTCTTCTGTCTGTGAGAGACAGTTAATAACACCACCTCAAAGAGTTGTGGATTAACCCATTTACTGTTTAGAAAAAATAGTGCAACTCACTGCCTGTGCAGTATTCTCAAACGGGAAATGGGTTAAATGGGAAATGGGCAATAGGCCATGGGTGAAATGGGGCAAACAGGAAATGAGTTAAAGGGAAGAACACAAGGAAAGGACCTAGCAGTGGCAGACAGGAGCTGCTCCGTCTGTCCCTCTGACTTGTCTGTCTGTGTTGAGATGAGTGGACGATGGCTTTGAGTGGGCCTTAGAGGATCTAAGCATGACATTTATACAGAGAAGTGCATGGCAAATATATGTTTTATGGGGCCTGACTTGATGGTTTTAAAAAATGAATATACATATGTACATCTAGGATAATATTGGCTGTTTACTCAGGCAAAAGGGCCACAGGGCAATTGTTTCAATTGTATGATTTAGGTAACTGTAGAGAATTTTAACACATGGCTAAGTGGAAAATAGAAGAAAACAAAAATCAACTAAAATTCGACCACTCAGAGATAACTGCAATAACATTGATAACATTTAGCTTCTTGATATTTTCCATCTCCCTCTCTCTCTATCATCTATCTATACAGGCACATATATATTCCGCTAAGTAAAAATATGTGCACATATCTATAAAAGGGATACGATACTGCTTTCTTTTTCTTAATGTAATATATTGGAGAAATATTTCTATGGCAATAAGTACACTCTATATAATAATTTTTAGAGCTGTAGCATTTAATTGTATGGATATATAATTATTATGCTCAGTTCCCTCATTGTAGGATATTCAGATCTTTTCAGTTTTTCATGATTATAAACAATATTTCCTATATTTTTTTCTTTCTCTTTCTTCCCTCCCCCGCCTCTCTTCCTCTACCCATCTTTCCTTTCCTTTCTTTCTTTTCCTTCCTTCCTTCCTTTCTCCCTCCCTCCCTCCTTCTCTCTCTCTTTCTTCTTTTCTTTCCTCACTCTTTCTCTCTCACTCTTTCTTTCTCCCTCATTCTATCTTTTGTTCTTCATTTCATAAGGAGTGTATTTCCTTGTAGCATATGATACAACAATCTAATATATGATTGTTTCCATATGGGCAGTTGTCTCAACATTAGTAATTAAACAGTTTCTATTTCTCTATCAGTTTAAAATACTTCATCACATTCTACATTCCTGAGGTTTCCTTTAGCATTTCTGTTCTGTTGGATTTCCCTGTCCATATAATTCTCTTTCAATGATTTTAGTATTATAATTATAGTACTTACTGCATTTATTTGAGATCTGATAGAGGAAGGATGTCTTCATCCAATTTTTTTTCAGACAAATATTCTAACTTTTAACCAAAGCCAACTGCACTGAATAGAATGAATTCACTTGTGTTTATTCTCTCTGAATGCTTTTGCTCTTCCAGAAAAACCAGGGTGTGGAGACTGCACCAGTGGAAGGGAAGCACTAGGATCTGCATGGGGGCCGGAATTAGCCCCAAGCTGAATGACTGGGTCTTCGTGGGTTGAAAATTTCCAAGCAGCCTAAGCACATCTCTTGGTTACACTGGTCAGTCAGTGTGAAGGTCAGCCACCTATGACTCTGTGTCTCACTGGACCAGATTGTCAAACCTTTTTGAGCATTAAAAATGCCTGAAGAGCTTTTCCGAAATAATAAAATCCATGCCCCACTCCAGATGGAGTGAATCAGAATCTCTCAGGGAATGGTGTCTGGGTTTCAGTGCATTGTAAAAGCTCCCCAGGCGATTCTACTGTGTAGCCAGGGCCAAGACCCAAGGCCCTAGACTGTAAGCTGCCTATAGTCAGGAACCATGCTATTCATTCGTTTGTCATTTCCAGTCCCTGTACCACTCCTGACATGTAGAAGAGTACAGAAGAATTGAACTGAATTCAGGTGAAGAACCCAGACTTATGTATCTCCACTCATACTTCTAGGGAAAGAGACACAGGTTATCAGTGCCCAATAATACTTGTACATCCTCTTGGTGGCCTCACAGTCTTATTGGAAAAAGTAGCTTTAAGAGGGAGAAAACAAGCTCTGTCTTGGTCCAACAAAAGTTTAGCTCACAGTCTGAAAAGAGGAGGGCTTAGGGAGAATCCAGTCTATCCCCTTATTTTAACCTCTTGAAGTCCAGGGATTAGATAACTTTGCCAGGTGGCACAGCTCTTAGTGGTACATCTGGAACAGAAAGTAGCTCTTCTTATTCCAGATATTTGTGGTATAGCTTGTTGTCCTTGTGTGAGTGCATATAGGTGTGAGTATGCATTGTTAGTGTGTGTGAGACTGAGTGTGTGAAGGTGTGTGTATTTGTGTATATGAGCCTATGTTTTGTGTATGTGTGTGCACAAGGAATGGGAGGGGTGTGGAAGCTGAGCGGAGCCAGTCTTCTTCTGCAGACCTATCACATTATAACAACAGAAAACTAGAAGCCCTTTCTTCTTTTGGCCCCTTGGTTTGCTGTGTTTTCTCCAGGTTGACCTTGGTCAGGTCCAGTAATGTTTTCCTGGGAAGCAGGGTAGGCTTCCAGGGCTCAGAGTCTATTGCATACGAGAGGCTCTGCATTCAGGTTTACTGAGAAGGAATGTGGGGAAGAGTTGTAGTAGGTGGTCTTAGGCTTCATCTGGTTTAAATTGGTGTGTCAGTTGGGACAGCATGGACCACCGTGCCTTTACTGGCTTAGGGTCCAAGATTGTTCTATGGACAGATGGCAGCTTTATGTATCTGAAAATTCAAGCCAATCAGAAGAGCCTATCCTCATCTTTGCTGAAGGTGTGATGTCCTCCTTGGACAGTCTGTCTTTTCTTATCTGTGTCCTCCAAGGTGCTTCTTTGCCAGACCTGAGGCTGGGGTAACCCTTGGATCCTAGGTCAAAGGCTAACTCTCTGCTGGCATAGCTTGACCAGGTCCAAAGTGCCCCCTTCCTTCTCCCAGATTTCAGGGAGGTCACATGGGGGAAGACAGAGCCCGCCTGTGACAGCCTTTGGTGGGTCTGGTCTGCCGGCTGGGTCCTGATATGATCCTGTATGCTTGTGTATCAAGGAGTCCCTAGCTCACATTTGCTAGAAGAAAACCTCTGGAGAAGCAAATTAGCCAAGAATTGGGCCATGCAAAGTAGAGACTTACCTGAGCAGTTGGAAATCACTGTTTCATAGGTTTTGCTTTTAATCCAAATAGTTCGGATCACAATGCCATACATGATGCTGCAGAAAGAACCAAAGGTAGTATTAAAGTGGCTGGTGGATCCCTACTGTGAGGACACAGAGAAGATCACTCCCACCTCCCCGAGTGCAAGGTGTGAAGGGACAGATCTTTTAACCATGCCTGCCCCCCTATACTTGCTGTTCATAGAATCGCAACTGAAAGTGACCATGAGGATCCATTGGATGGAGTTACTTCTTTCTTAAGTGAGGAGGCTAAGACCTGGTAAAGTTATGCAGTTTCCTCAAGGTAGCCCAAATGGTTTGAGGGAGAGCTGTGATTAGAATTCAAAAACAGGCCTTAGAGTCAGAAAAACTTTGGTCTCCTCTACTACTTGTCTGTTGTACAGTCCTGACTTTAGACAGTCTTTTAAATGACATCTATGATCCCTGATTCTGGCATTCATGGCTTTGTTGATCCTCACCCCTTTAGTGTGGGAAGAGCAGGTGACTTGCCTCTAATCAATCCAGTGTGGCAAAGGGGATGGGACTGATTACATAGAATGTAGTGCCTGTCTTGTTGGTGTCTCTATGCATTGCTGGCTTTGAAGAAGCAAGGTGCCATGAATCCCACAGCTGCAAGAAAATGAATTCTGCTAAGGACCTGAGGGAGCTTGGAAAAGAGCCTCTCCCAGTCCAGCCTCTGATGACCCCTGCCCTGGATAAACAACTTGAATGGCTGCCTTGCATGAGCAGAGGACCTGGTTAAGCCGTGGCCAAATTCTTGACCCACAGAAACTGTGAGATAACAAATGTATCTTGATTTAAGTCACTAGGTTTGTGGTGATTTGTAATGCAGTAATAGATAACTACTACACTGAGCCTCAGTTGAGGTTCTACAAAATGGTGTTAACAACACAGACCTCTCGAACTTTTTGAGTATCAGATGTGACAATATTTAAAGTGCCAAGTACGGTGCTGGAAAATTAGTAGAGACTAATTTCCTTTCTCCTCTTTTTTGCCTATTTTTTATACTATATCACACCAATTCTTACATGATTTAATCTGTGCCTAACAGGAAAACAAAGTGTTAAAGATTCAAAAGTGTCAGCAAGTTTTGTATCCTAGGTACTCTTTGATAAATATAAAAACTACTCTTCTTTAATATTACTTGATATTTTGACTACGTTAAGCACCTTGACTAAAAACTTTGGGACAAAGCAATGCTTTATTTTAAAACTGCGTATCTTCCCTCTTGAGAATTATTTAAAAAAATCAGAGCTTCAGTTTGCAGTAGCCGACAAAGCACTAATTGCTTTTAATGATCTTTAGAATATAACTTAATTAATGGCAATGTTAAAATCTCTGCTTCTTACTGCCTTTTCCCATTCTTGCTGAGCAAACCCCTCCAAGTGCTCCAGGAAAGCTCAGGGACTTTCTTGGAGCATCTCCATTCTTTCTTATATAATTGCCTAGGGACTATTTTTGCAATTTGTATGCCTGCAGTAAAGAAAAAATGAGAAAAATGTTATTAGTGAGTTCAACCCTAAGTTGAATATTTGCTAGAACAGGGAAACTTCTTCCCCAGAAAGTGAAATACTGTGCAAGGTAAGGTTACACCCACCATGGAAAGTTAATGGTTATGTCAATTGCAACCCCAGTATTTAATTGACCAATAATTCAAATATTTATGGTTATCAACCATGTACACAGGGGAAAAGTTAAGAAATGTCTTATGCTTTAGGGATTTGGGCCTAAGTCACCCCTCTTTTTACTTAGGGCCAATCAGATGAGTGAGAACCAGTACCAGCTTTTCTGTTAGCATGGCGAACACCTAATAACTAGGGTATTATTGCCAAATCAGACTACTTCTTGGAGCGTAGCGATCAAGCATCAAAGAGACATCTGCGTTGCTGTGTGTCCCCATTTTTTTTTGGACACAGGGTTTTGCTCTCTCACCAAGGCTGGAGTACAGTGTCAGGATCATAGTTCACTGCAGCCTTGACCTCCCACCTCAGCCACCTGAATAGCTGGAACTACCACTGTGCACCACTATGCCCAGCTAATTTTTGTATATTTTATAGAGACAGGGTTTCACCATGTTGCCAGGCTGGTCTTGAACTCCCAGGCCCAAGAGATCCACCTGCCTAGGCCTCCCAGAGTGCTGAGATTACAGGTGTGAGTCACCACACTTGGCTTTGTCTCTTTTCCTTTTTCCTTTATCTGATCAATCAGATTGCAGATAAGTTTCGTGGATTGTCCCTGCAAAATGACTCCATAATCTGTACCTTCCTCTCCATCCAGGTTTTCAGCATTAGTGGAGACCCTTACAATCTCTCTTTATTCATTTTGATGACTACTTTTATTGTGGGCCCTGTGATCCTCTTTGACCTTGGACCTTATGCCCATGGCCAGTGCTGGCCAGGTCCCTGGGGCGCTTTTACCCACCATGGCCATGTATTCTATCCACAGGGCTGCACCAACCTGGCATGGGGCTTTCCCACAATGTGATCCCATTTCCTAAGCAAAATAAATGAATTTTTCTCACATATGACAAATCAATGATCCATGACTAATGTGCTTTTTCCACTTTTTTTTTTTGCAATTGTCGGTTGTGAATCTCTTCTGCTTCTATCTTTATCTTACAGAGATGAAAATGATAAGAGAATGAAAAATCAATTAGGTAGCAAGAAAATAAGCACAGCTAAAGTAAAGCAATTACACCAGGGCTAATAACCTCCCCAGCAACAATTAGACAGTTATGTCAAGTGAATTTCAAAACAACTCCTGTTGTTTTGACCCAGAAAAACAATGTATTGCCTTTGCTGTCAGTCACTATGGTTTCAACTCCTGGGAGCCTGATTTAGTGGATGATGGAACAGCTACATCTTTATTCATACACAGCTCTCATGAGAGTTTGCCACCAACAATACAACTGCCTCTCTCTCTGTCTCTCTCTCTTTCCCTCCCTCCCTGTCTTTCTTCTCCCCTCCTTTCTTTTCTCCCTTTCTTCTTTCCTCTCACATATATTTATGGAGGAGCTATCATATGCCAAAAACTGATCTAGGCATTAGATAGCCAGAAATTTCTATATTAGCAGTATGTGTACACGTGTGTTTGTGTTTGTGTGTGTGTGTGATGTGTGTGAGAGGCAGAGAGAGAGAGAGAATGAGAGACGGAGAGAAAGAGTGGAGAGAGTGACATGACACATCTGTTGTTCGGTGCAATTTATTGCGTTATTCATTCAATCTAATATTCACCAACTGTTTAGTGTGTGCTGGATGTGAAATCCAGAAATGAAGAGGCCACAGTCCCTGCACTCATGAGATACAGTCAAACTGCCATGAAGTCTAGATGACGACATGGACAAAGTGAGGTTGGAGGTTAGGGAGTGAGGACCTGAGGTGCCTCTTGGTCCAGGGTTGGCAAGGGAAGCTCTACTGTGGAGTTGGTATTGGAAATAAGACACAAGGGATGTGAACTAGTTGGGTGAAACAAGGCAAGGTGAGCTTGGCAGAGTGTTCAGGCATGGGAGTGATGCACATGGGCCAGAGGGGTGTTTGTTCCATGGCTGGAGCTGGGAGTGCAGGTGAGGCATCAGCAGCTCACCATGAAGCAGCCAGGGAATCTTCAAAAAAAAAAAACAAGTAGATCTTGTCCTAGCAGATACTTAAATGCATACGAAGCTGGGCAATAAGTAAAACAATGAGGTATTTGTGGCAGAAAAGCCACTGAGTTAGTTATTTGTGCTTTTTCTTTTTTTCTTAATTACGTCAATCACTACTTTTAATAATCAAAAACAAAATAAAACCATACTCAGTAGAGAGGCAAATGACAAATTAGGAGAAATATTTGCAACATATGCAAAAAGAAAAAGGTTATTGTATGAATAATTTCTAAAGATAGAGAATAGAGAAAATAAAAACATTTAAACAAGAAAAGTGGCATTACTTTCAATGGCAAAGTCCGCAACTACTTTTGCACCAACCTAATAAGTACTTTAAAAAAAACAAAAATGGCAAAAAGCATATAAAATATATTTAATCTCATTTGTAATGAGAGAACTGCAAAATAAAATAACTAAGATATGGTTTTTTTTTCTGTCAATTTGGTAAATGTAGCATATGTAGCATGCATGAAGGAGAATGAGGCATGGTGAACACGAGTGAACACTTTCCTTGAGCTGTTTTCCTTGTCTATTTAAGCTTGAAATGAAGAATTTAACCTTACTTAGAGAATTGAGCCCAGGGGGCCAGAATATAGGTAATAAAGAAAGAATAAGAGTTGAACCTTATCTCTGAGATGAAGTTGTAGCACCTATGCCAGGTACTAGTTGGAAACAAGTTCCTCACAAAACTCGCACCCCCAGGGCCTGGTCTTGTTTGAGAAGATAGTTGTTGCTGAAGGAGGTGGAGGATGTTAGTCCCCAAGAGATAAGTTCTTTCTTCAGCAGCAGGGAGCCACGAAAGAGGGAAGGTGATGGAAGAGTAGCCTCTTATCAGGTAGGAAATGCTTCAGAGAAGCTCAAGGATGGCTGGAGGTCATGGCTGAGTTTTCATGACTGTCACGGGCTGGAAGCAAGGAGCTAGGATCTGGCCTTCCAGAGGCTTTAGCTTGGTGAGAGCTGAGGGAAACCAGTTTTTGAAATCATTTCCCTCAATCAGCAAACACATTGTATTTTGCCCTTTCAAGGACATGAAAAAAACACACTAGCTAGCCCATAGGCAAGTTTGAGGAGAAGTCCTGGTGGAAAAAGCAGCCCAAATTAATGGGGAAATCATAGATACAGGATAACCTGAGCTGCGTGGTCCACGTGCTGCAGCATCCACTCTGCTGAGCAGGGACTTTGATTGGAGTTCATTTCTTGAGTTGATGGGAAATCAATCAGCAGTGAAGCCAGGACATGCACTGCCACTGAAATCGATGCCTCAGTTGCTCAGGATGACACAAGCCACTTTCTTCCAAATGCTCTCTGACCTCTGTGGCTCACTTGCCTGTCTCCTCTGCCATGGGCCCCTTCCCATGTGCTGTGACTTACCTTGGATGGTTGTCTAAATAACCTTTTCTCCTTCAAACTTTCTCTCAAGCTCAGCTTGATGGAGTGGAGGGCAATAAGTCAAAATAAAGTGTTGGTGTTAAGTTGTCCATTCAGCAGAGATGACTGGACAACACCCCATTTTGGAAAGGCTGCTGGGTTGGCTATTGAGGTCACTCTGTGCTTGCCCATCTCAATCTCTGATGAGGGGGTGGGGGCAAGGCAGTTAACTTCTTTTAGTCTTAATTCTACTCTTATGAAAAATTCAGGGGTTTGACCATATGATGGATAACGTTTCTCCCAGCTATAGTATTTTATTAGACTAAAGATGAATAACGAGCAGGAAAAGGTGACTCCCACCATATCAGAAAACACTTGAAAAGCATGCCACCAGCTTAGTAATTAAAGAAATGCATATTAAAACAATGAAATACTTTTTAAACTCTTAGGTTGGCAAAGATTTAGTAAGGTAATAGTGCTACCTTCCATTGGATCAGGGGAGCAGAAAACAAGAGCCCTTGTATGGTGTTGCCCAGGATATACCTTTTCTACAAGTGATCTTAGCTAACAGGCCAAGAAGCAATACAGCTTTTCTCAAGGGCAGCTTGTGACTATGCATCAAAAGTTTTAAAATGTGCATCATCTTTGATCTATACCTTTGATCTAGTAATTCCACGAGAATGAGTTATGAGGAAATAACCAGAGACTCATGTACAGTTTTAAGTACAAGGATTTTTATCACAGCTCTCTTTACACTATCAAAAACAAAGGCTGATGATCTTCCTTTGCTTACAATGTGTTATATGACACACTATGGCAGGCTTAGATGTACCCAAAAGGTGCAGCATCATCATGGCTCAAGGATACACACAATGTGCCAGGTCTCTTCCTGTAGTCTCCCACCCCATCTACACATTCAGAGCCCATTTCAGAGGGTGATCCTGCCACATGGCATGGCCAAGTGAGACCCTACCTTGACCAGGTTGTTGTGCTAATCTCTGTTGAAAGACCCTCTACAGCTCACCATTAGCTGCAGGACAAAGGACTTCCTATGACTTTTTTGCCAAGGTCATTCAAAACTGAGCCTCCCCCAGTCACTGGGAGGAGCTCACTGCCAACTTCTGTCCCATTGGCACTGTGTACCTGTCCACTCTGCCTCTACACTTACTCTGATTTCTGGTCATCACAGACTCTGCTTCCTCCCCACTTCTCCCTTATCCTACCTGAATCATTTCCTCCTTCAATGGTGGCTTCCAAAATATATTCCCTGCCATTATCTGACTCCACTGCATAGACAGTTTAGCATATTAGTGCATACTGAGTTTTGTGTTCAGTTTGTTTCAAGTATGTCTATCTTTTCATTTACAAAATCCCTGAAACTGGTAATTTGCCTCATATTTGGAAGGCTGCGAGATATAAAAGAAATAATATGGTATGAAATCAGAAAAACCTGGATATCAATCCTGTTTGATGTTGAGTAAGTTACTTAATCACTCTGAGCTTGAGTTTCATCATTCATTAAATTGGGGCAATGGAAATTATTTCACAGGGTTATACTGTGGCTAATGTGAAATTGTTAGCTATTTAGCACAATGCCTGCCCTATATACCCAGTAATTGTTAATTCCCTTCTCCTTACTCTACTTTGAAGAAATTGGGCTTAGCCTATGGTAGCTACACATAAAATCTTGTGGCCTGGTCAGTTCCCCCAAGGGCACTAGGAAAAATGGGTCTGTCGGGGAGGAGAGCAGCAGCTGGAGAAACAGGAAAGCCCCCCCCGCCCCACCCCCCCGTGTGGTCCTGTCCTGACGGCTTCTTACCTGATGATTGTCAGAGGGATGAAGTACACCAGGAAGGCCACAATGGTCATGTATGGGGTCCAGTAGGAGTCGTCAGGCCACAGGGCCCAGCACTGCACTTCACCGTTGGACAGTGTCCTCTTCCCAAATATGATCAGGGTGGGAATGGAGAACAGGAAAGACAGGATCCAGGCAATCACAATGAGGACCCTGGCTTGCTTTTCTGCCCAAAGAAAAGAGAGGAATGCCTGGGTATGTGGCAACCATTTTTGGGAGCACAATGGAGTCTGCTATAGAAAAGGATCACTGTGGGGCAGCCACCCTGGACCTCACAGAACCTCCCAGAGCCTCAGTTTCCTACTCTGTAAACAGGGAGACAGTATCGCCATACAGAGTCAATGTGAAGATTACAAAGGGAAACTTGAACAGAAGGCAGCACATTGCCTGGCCTAAGGTTGGTGCTTTTTCTTTCCTGATTTACCCATCTGACTTGAGATGCTGACGCATCCATTCCTGCAGTACTAGGGAGCTCAGTTTGTACCATGTACATTTGGTAAGTTGCGGTGCAAATGCTGAGTTGTGTCTACCCATATGCAGTCTCTTGTTACCAGGCAGGGCTACAGCCTTTGGTCCACGTGGCATCTTTTCACTGTACCCAGCACTGCAAAGCACTGGGACAGTTTTTGAGAGTTATTTGCCAAATGGGAAGGAACCTTCTTTCTTTTTTTTTTTTTTTTTTGGTAGGAACATGGGTGGACTTACAAGGCAGAGAAAGAACACTGAACTTCGTTCTGGAGAGTAGGGTGCATTCAAAACCAGCCCAGAAACCTGGTAGCTATGTCTGCACACTGGACTTTAGTTGCAATATTCTGACCTTGGCTAAACCATGCAGTCTCAGCCTTATCTTTTCTTTAAATTGGTATAAAAAATACCTGCTCTGGCCACCTCAGCAAGTTATGATGGGGCTGGAGAGAGACAGTTAATACATAAGCAAGTACCTTTAAAATACACCCGTTGTTATGATGTGATGCTTTCTGTCAAGCTGTTGTTGAAACTCTCATCTTAATCCCTCACCTAGCTGGGCTTTCTGTGCTCATTGGCTCTGGGACCTTCTTCCAGAAATAAGAGGCCACCTTGCTCCCCTACTTTCAACTTGGAAAGCAGGTGTGTGTCTTTGGGTGGGGTTGGAATGTAGAGTCAGGTGGTGTTGTTCGACAGTGTGTTGACTGTGGTCGAGCTACAAGAAGTGAGAAAAATCTAGAGGAAGCTAGGGACTCTATTAAAATCCAAACCCAAAATATTTAGGAGAATAATATCTAGGGTTCTGTTCTTCCTGAATTGCATGCACTGAAAAGAGATATTAGATTCATGTAGAAAAGAGTTGTTATTGGCCCACTGAGCAAGCAGGAGTCTTGGGGAAGAATTATAATAGCAATCTGATTAAGGTCTTTCCTGTTCCTTACATGCAACCAGTAATCCACTGGGGACAGGGGGAGAGGTTTTCCTGCCTGCATTTGGAAACTCGAGTCCCTTGATGTTAGTGATGACTCATAGGTGACTGACACATTAAGTGGTAAACATTGGTCAATTTAATAATTACATGAAAATTAGTAATTAAAATCCTAGATAACAATAAAAAAACCCCAAATTCCCAAGAAGATTTCAAGTTAAGTCTTTTCTCCCTAGGTGGGCTTGCTTCAAGTAGGAAGTCCAGCAGAGGTACCAGCCCTTCTGCTTTCTATCCTTGTCTGCTATTCCTCCTCCTCCCCCAGGTTGCTATCCACATTGGGGTCTCTCTGGAGCTGGGGTACAGGGAACCAGGAGGAGGAAGAAGACAGAGTTCTTGCTTGACTGCTGCTGTCATCAGAGGGCTTTGTGCTCTCTGTGCCTGGCTGCATCCAAAGCTGATTCTTGGTCCCCTGAGGAACTTCTCTGGGTCCTTTGGAAATTCTCCTGTGGGGTCTTGCTGGTGGCCACTTCCTTGACTTGGGCAGTGACCTTCCACCCTCCCTGGTGACCTCCAGGGAGGCCTCTTTCTCTGGCAGAAATGTCTGGGGCAGGATCTTTTTTAACACAGCCTCAGGCAAACTTCATGATGCAGGTTTTACATCAGCCCCCTGGGCTAGGACCACAGAGCCAACCAGCTTCTCTTCAACATTCTCAGGTGTGATGTAGTTATTGGTCCACAATGCTCTCAAATGCAGGGAACATATCAAGCTCTGTGAGTCATCATGTGAAGCCCTCTCACTAGACTTAGTTTATGTAGACATCGAGTCACCTGTGATTAGGACAGTATGAAAGGTGAGAGACTGAGAATAGTGTCAACATCTTCACTGGATGAGGGCCATGGCCATATGGGCACAGACATATGGGGAGGTGTTGTAGAAGGTAGTCTAGACTGATAGCATGAGCATCAGAGAAACAGAGCGGGCATGCGTATGCAATACTGAAGGAGAAATGGCCTGGAGGTGGTCTAGAAAGGTAGGAAAATGTCTTCACCACCACCAGGCCATGAGGTACCTAAAAAGGAAGGTAGAGGAGCATCCTCTTGAGATGTCTTAAGGGAATCAGCCACCTCAGGAGGCAGGAGGTGGAGGGAGCCTCCCATTAGGAGTTTGATGGCATAGGGGAGCTGGTCCCTAAAGGAATAGAGAAAAACCAGGCGTGGAGAGAAGCAGTGGGAGTTCAGATTAGGAAAGAAGCAGGGTGGGATGAAGAGGGCAGGTAATAGGACTGGAGGGGGTTCTTCTTGATGGTGGGGGTGTGAAGCCTGATAGGTTTCTATGGTCCTGGGTGACATTAGTAGCTGCCCCCTGTGCTCTTGTTCTTTCAATGGTTAGAATTCTAATGTCATCTTCTTCTATAGGTCCCAGGGCACTCTTAAGGGCAACGTGTGACTCCTGGGCCCCACAAAGTTTCCACTTGATGGATGAACAGTGCATTCACTTTTGAGAGGGATGGACAGGGAAGAGAGTATAGAATCATACTTTAGAATCAATTCTACCAAGGTCTTCGAAGATGTTTCCCCAAAGGCCCAGCAGGGTATAGGCTTGGAGCTGTTTTTCTCATACTGGTGCTGGGGCTACACTGTGAAAGCCCCACTCTCTTAGGCTGTGATGCAGCTGCCACAGCAGGGAGACTGATGGCCTTCCAGGCAGCTGAGCCCATTTGCCATGAAGAGTGACTTCTCAGGGCTGAAGGATCCAGGATCGAACAGATGAAATGCAGGTTTGCATGTAAGGTAGACTGTCTCATGTTTCTCACCCTCGGAAAGTCAGACTCCCTCTTCCATGTGCTCTTGTCCATTTCTGTACTTCTCTGCCGCTTAGCCTTCCTCTTTTCCATGTAACTCATTTACCTTTTTATAAAATCGTATAAGTTACACACATTGATTATAGAAACACTAGCAAATAAAAATAAGTGAAAAGGAAAAAAATCCATAGTGGCACCAACCAGAAACGTCAAGCTTAAATTTTGATAACGCATGCATATATAATACATAGATTACACATTTAGAAATGAGATCATGATACAGATGCTACCTTGTAACCTAATTTTTTTCCTCTGAAAAGCCTGTTATGACCATCTTTTCCTGTTAAGAAATATGAACTTGTACAAGTGGCATTTTTTCAGGTAGTAAGATCCTTTCTTCAAATGTAATTTTATCTCGAACCCAGTATAGGAAAGTGTTGAAAGCTCAGGTATCTGGTTGAAACTGAGACAGCCAGCAGCTCCCAAAGCTGCCCTGGAGCAGGCCAGCAAAATGAGCCCTCTGGGGGTCACTGTGGGAAGTGCAATTGGAAAAGCACTGATAAATAATATTTTTTCCGATGGGTATACTGTACTCCAATTTTATCAATAGCCGATTATTATCTAAGTTGTTTTCCATTTTTTATTATAAATAATTTATATTCATCTATTTTTCTCAGTTCTTGTTATTCCTTAGGATAAACTCTTAGAAACAGAAGATTTATAAACTTTTGACAAATATTGTTACATTTCCCTCAAAAGTGCCTACTATTTATGGCTCTCACTGTAACAACAAAAGTACCAATTTCCTTATACTCTCCTAATAGTTGGATAATTCTTCCTTTTAATCTTGTTATGTGGTTGGTAAAATTTTGTATCCAAATGTTCAATTTTGCAATTCTTTAATTAGTAGTCAAAATGAACATTTCTATACATTTTCTATTCATTTATGGTGGTTTTTTTTTTTTTTTTTTTTTTTTTTTTTTGGTGAAGTCTTGCTCTGTTGCCAACGCTAGAGGGCTAGAGTTCAGTGGTGCCATCTCCACTCACCGCAACCTCCGCCTCCCAGGTTCAAGCGATTCTTGTGCCTCAGCCTCTTGAGTAGCTGGGATTACAGGTGCGTGCCACCATGCCCAGCTAATTTTTGTATTTTTTTAGTAGAGACAGGGTTTCACTATGTTGGCCAGGCTGGTCTCAAACTTGTGACCTCAAGTGATCCACCCACCTCAGCCTCCCGAAGTGCTGGGATTACCGGCGTGGGCCACAGCACCTGGTCTCATTTATGTTTCTTTGTTTCTTGTTAGTCTGTTCATGCCCTTTGCCCATTTACTCAATTAGAATGTTTTTATTTCTTTGCCAGACTTCTTTATAAAAAGGATATTTTTCTTTGCCTGTTACATAAAAATATTTTCCATTTATAATTTTGCTTTTTAAGTTTGTTTATGGATATTTATTATTTACATAAATAATTTAAATTTTTATGTAGTAAAAAACTATATTTTCCTTCTTGCTTCTGCTTTTGATATGGTTCCTGGAAAGGCCTTTCCCTCACTGAAATTATGAAGGTGTTACCCAAATATTCTTTTACTCCTTTTATGTTTGAAGTGTTAATTTTTTCAATCCAACTAAAATTTACTTTGTTATTAGCTATGGTGGGTGGTGATCTAATATTCTGAAAAAAGGCCAGACAGCTATTTCAACACCGTATACTAATTCATTTTTTGCCAACTGATTTGAAATTTTGTATGATTCATATGTGTTATTCTGGTTCCAGTATTATATTGTTTTAATTATCAAAGTTTTATATTACATTTTAATATAACACTGCATATTTCTCTTTATTATTTTGATATTTTTCTAATTATCCTCATATTCATTTTTGGTGAAGAGCTTTAAAATTGTCAACTTTTCTGGAGTTGCTGGCTAAGAAAAATACTGCTTCAGTAAATAGCAGTAAAAAATAAATAAAATATGGCCTCCCCTCAGTTAAGCGGCCATTGCCTTGTGCCTGCACAGCTACATTTGACTCCCTCCTGGTTTCTCCCTGCTCCATGACTCTCCCAGAGAGCCCTGCCACTCTCGGGGAATCTCTTCTTTCTACGGCTTTCTCTCAGCTGAGCCGCATAAACTCCGAACCCTGCCTCTCAGCTGCCCTTAAATTCTGACAAGCTGCGGTACTAAAATGACTCCCGCGTTGGGCTTCCTGGAACCTCTCGTGTCGCGTTCTCACCGGCTGCCCTCACCCTATAAACTTGTGAGTATCAGTTCATCCTCTACAAGGACAGGGAGTTCTCCCGGGGGCTGAATTATACATTATACACTTGGCTTCCGTGTTTCATCTGCTCCCTCGTGTGCTGGGAATTCTTAGAAGTTTCTGGTATTTGGATGGCTTCTTTCCTTGGCTCTCATTCCAGATGCAGATCTCCCCCTGTTTTTACATTTCTTCAGTGACTTTCGTTGGGACTGGGCAGAGGAAGGGAGCTGGCTAATGTGTTTCTAAGCTTTCATCTTTCCCAGAAGCTATTGATAATGAGGATTTTCCAAGCACCTTATGTTGAGCCTCTCTTAATTTTGTAGTGAGGGAGTAAGTTGTTTTACATCTTTAGAAAAGCACTATAATATTAATTGCTGCCTTTCTGATAATTTAGGACACTATTGATGATATTACACAGTGTCTCCCAGAACTAGTCATATTTTCCACGAGCAAACAGCTAATTTTTTAACCTAGTGAATATGGTGAAACATGTAATTCATCATGTCACCCTCTGGCTATGGGTCTCAAGTCTGTACCTCTAACAAGTTTCCTGGGACTTCCCTCCTGCAATTTCCTATACTTATTTTTCCTTCACTTATATTTCTTCACCTTAAAATACTTTGGCGTCAATGTCCTTTTGTCCACCACATTCAACCGTTTCTAAAGTCGGCTAGGCATAAACAAATAGATGGATAAATAAGTGTATCACGGGCCAGGTGCAGTGTCTCATGCCTATAATCCCAGCACTTTGGAAGGCCAAGGTGGATTGCTTGAGCCCAGGAGTTTGAGACCAGCCTGGCCAACACAGTGAAACCCCATCTCTACTAAAATACAAAAATTAGGCAGGCGTGGTGATGCACACCTGTAATCCCAGCTACTCGGGAGGCTGAGGCACAAGAATCACTTGAACCTGGGAGGCAGAAATTGCAGTGAGCTGAGATTGCGCCACTGCGCTCCAGCCCGGGCAACAGAGTGAGACTGTCTAAAAAAAAAAAGAAAAAGTGTATCACAAATCCATGAATGTAAACCAAAAATAAAGTTATAAGGCCCCCCAACCATCTGAATGGATTTCCTCCTCAGCCAAGGCTCTTTTAAGATTTAACCTGAGAGGCTGTTTCAAGCCATGATGGGCAGTGCGGGTTCAGGTGTGTCTCATTATACCTCTCCAGCGTTAACATCAACACAGACTTTAAGTCTGATGAGAAACATTTTACAACATAGTCTCCCTGAAGAGGAAACCTAAAAGTTTCCTCTGCAAATAAGAAGTTTGGTCTCCACAATTCTTTATCTTACCTCAGACATTCCTTTCTGTTGATCCCAGGTCTTTAGATAAACTCAACCAATTGTCAACCAGAAAAAATTTAAATCTAACTATAATCTGGAAGCTTCGCCCACCCCATCCCCCCCTACCCAACCCTGCCATTTCGGACCAACCCTATGTATTTCTTAAATGTGTTTGATTGAAGGCTCATGTCGCCCTAAAATGTAGAAAACCAAGCTGCACCCTGACCACCTTGGGCACATATTCTCATGACCTCCTGAGGGCTTTGTCCATTGTCACTGATATTTCACTCAGAATAAATCTCTACAAATATTTTACAGAATTTGATGCTTCATTGACACATTTTTGCATACCTATGTCATGAAATGTCTCTCCTATCTCCCCTGCCTCATCAATTTCCTGCCTCCCCTATCATAATAACTAGGGCTTCACAGTGCCCAGAAAACTTGGTACAGGTCTCAACCCTTCACAAAACAGACACACCAAATGACCGAGAAGAAACCCAGGAAACAAGTATACTTTCTATTTTTAAAATTAACTTCTAAACCACTTTATTGATGTATAATTGGCATATAAAAAGCTATACATATTCAATGCATACCACTTAATGTGTCTGGAGATATGTATACATTCCTGTAACCATCATTACAAGCAATGCCATAAATGTATCCATCACCTCCAAAGGCTTCTTCCTGTCCCCCTTTAGTATTGTTTTGTTTAGTTTTTTCCTTTTGTGGCAAGAGCACTTAACATAAGGTTTATCTTGTTAGCAAATTCTTTTTTTTAAATTATCATTATACATTAAGTTCTAGGGTACATGTGAACAATGTGCAGGTTGGATACATAGGTATACATGTGCCATGTTGGTTTGCTGCACCCATCAACTTGTCATTTACATTAGGTACTTCTGCTAATGCTATCCCTCCCCCAGCCCCTCACTCCCTGACAGGCCCCGGTGTCTGATGTTCCTCACCCTGCGTCCAAGTGTTTTTGTTGTTCAGTTCCCACCTATGAGTGAGAACATGCAGTGTTTGGTTTTCTGTCTTTGTGATAATTTGCTGAGAATGATGGTTTCTAGCTTCATCCATGTCCCTGCAAAGGACACAAACTCATCCTTTTTTATGGCTGCATAGTATTCCATGGTGTATATGTGCCATATTTTCTTAATCCAGTCTATCATTGATGGACATTTGGGTTGGTTCTAAGTCTTTGCTATTGTGAATAGTGCCACAATAGCAATAGACATACGTGTGCATGTGTCTAGCATGATTTATAATCCTTTGGGTATATACCAGTAATAAGATTGCTGGGTCAAATAGTATTTCTAGTTCTAGATCCTTGAGGAATCGCCACACTGTGTTCCACAATGGTTGAACTAATGTACACTCCAACCAACAGTGTAAAAGTGTTCCTATTTCTCCACATCCTCTCCAGCACCTGTTGTTTCCTGACTTTTTAATGGTCACCATTCTAATTGGCATGAGATGGTATCTCATTGTGGTTTTGATTTGCATTTCTCTGATGATCAGTGATGATGAGCATTTTTTCATGTGTCTGTTGGCTGCATAGATGTCTTCTTTTCAGAAGTGTCTGTTCATATCCTTTGCCCACTTTTTGATGGGGTTGTTTTTTTTCTTGTAATTTTGTTTGAGTTCTTTGTAGATTCTGGATATTAGCCCTTTTCAGATGGGTAGATTGCAAAAATTTTCTCCCATTCTGTAGGCTGCCTGTTCACTCTGATGGTAGTTTCTTTTGCTGTGCAGAAGCTCTTTAGTTGAATTAGATCCCATTTGTCAATTTTGGCTTTTGCTGCCATTGCTTTTGGTGTTTTAGTCATGAAGTCTTTGCCCATGCCTATGTCCTGAATGGTATTGCCTGGGTTTTCTTCTAGGGTTTTTATGGTTTTAGGTTTAACATTTAAGTCTTTAATCCATCTTGAGTTAATTTTCGTATAAGGTGTAAGGAAGGGATCCAGTGTCAGCTTTTTCCATATGGCTAGCCAGGTTTCCCAGCACCATTTATTAAATAGGGAATCCTCTCCCCATTTCTTGTTTTTGTCAGGTTTGTCAAAGATCAGATGGTTGTAGAAGTGTGGTGTTATGTCTGAGGGCTCTGTTCTGTTCCATTGGTCTATATCTCTGTTTTGGTACAAGTACCTTGCTGTTTTGGTTACTGTGGCCTTGTACTATAGTTTGAAGTCAGGTAGCTTGATGTCTCCAGCTTTGTTCTTTTTGCTTAGGATTGTCTTGGCAATGCAGGCTCTTTTATGGCTCCATATGAACTTTAAAGTAGTTTTTTCCAATTCTGTGAAGAAAGTCATTGGTAGCTTGATGGGGATGGCACTGAATCTATAAAATACCTTGGGCAGTATGGCCATTTTCACTATATGGATTCTTCCTATCCATGAGCATGGAATGTTCTTCCATTTGTTTGTGTCCTCTTTTATTTCCTTGAGCAGTGGTTTGTAGTTCTCCTTGAAAAGGTCCTTCACATCCCTTGTAAGTTGGATTCTTAGGTATTTTATTCTCTTTGTAGCAATTGTGAATGGGAATTCACTCATGATTTGGCTCTCTGTTTGTCTCTTATTCGTGTATAGGAATGCTTGTGATTTTTGCACATTGATTTTGTATCCTGAGACTTTGCTGAAGTTTCTTATCAGCTTAAGGAGATTTTGGGCTGAGACAATGGGGTTTTCTAAATATACAATCATGTCGTCTACAAATAGGGACAATTTGACTTCTTCTTTTCCTAATTGAATACGCTTTATTGCTTCCTTTTGCCTGATTGCCCTGGCCAGAACTTCCAACACTATGTTGAATAGGAGTGGTGAGAGAGGGCATCCTTGTCTTGTGCCGGTTTTCAAAGGGAATGCTTCCAGTTTTTGCCCATTCAGTATGATATTAGATGTGAGTTTGTCATAAATAGCTCTTATTATTTTGAGATACGTTCAATCAATACCTAGTTTATTGACAGTTTTTAGCATGAAGGGCGTTGGATTTTGTTGAAGGCCTTTTTTGTATCTATTGAGATAATCATGTGATTTTTGTCATTGGTTCTGTTTATGTGATGGATTACGTTTATCAATTTGCATATGTTGAACCAGCCTTCCATCCCGGGGATGAAGCCGACTTGATCATGGTGGATAAGCTTTTTGATGTGCTGCTGGATTCAGTTTGCCAGTACTTTATTGAGGATTTTCGCATCGATGTTCATCAAGGATATTGGTCTAAAATTCTCTTTTTTTGTTTTGTCTCTGCCAGGCTTTGGTATCAGGATGATGCTGGCCTTATAAAATGAGTTAGGGAGGATTCCCTCTTTTTCTATTGATTGGAATAGTTTCAGAAGGAATGGTACCAACTCCTCTTTGTACCTTTGGTAGAATTCAGTTGTGAATTGGTCTGGTCCTGGACTTTTTTTGGTTGGTAGGCTATTAATTATTGCCTCAATTTTGGAGCCTGTTAATGGTCTATTCAGAGATTCAACTTCTTCCTGGTTTAGTCTTGGGAGGGTGTATGTGTCCAGGAATTTATCCATTTCTTCTAGATTTTCTAGTTTATTTGCATAGAGGTGTTTATAGTATTCTCTGGTGGTAGTTTGTATTTCTGCGGGATTGGTAGTGATATCCACGTTATTATTTTTTATTGCATCTATTTGATTCTTCTCTCTTTTCTTCTTTATTAGTCTTGCTAGCAGTCTATCAATTTTGTCGATCTTTTCAGAAAACCAGCTCCTGGATTCATTGATTTTTCGAAGGGTTTTTGTGTCTCTATCTCCTTCAGTTCTGCTCTGATCTTAGTTATTTCTTGCCTTCTGCTAGCTTTTGAATTTGTTTGCTCTTGCTTCTCTAGTTCTTTTAATTGTGATGTTAGGGTGTCAATTTTAGATCTCTCCTGCTTTCTCTTGTGGGCATTTAGTGCTATAAATTTCCCTCTACACACTACTTTAAATGTGTCCCAGAGAATCTGGTACATAGTGTCTTTGTTCTTATTGGTTTCAAAGAACATCTTTATTTCTGCCTTCATTTCACTATGTACCCAGTAGTCATTCAGGAGCAGGTTATTCAGTTTCCATGTAGTTGTGCGGTTTTGAGTGAGTTTCTTAATCCTGAGGTCTAATTTGATAGCACTGTGGTCTGAGAGACGGTTTGTTGTGATTGCTGTTCTTTTACACTTGCTGAGGAGTGCTTTACTTCCAATTATGTAGTCAATTTTGGAATAAGTGCAATGCGGTGCTGAAAAGAATGTATATTCTGTTGTTTTGGGGTGGAGAGTTCTCTAGATATCTATTAAGTCTGCTTGGTGCTGAGCTGAGTTCAAGTCCTGAATATCCTTGTTAACCTTCTGTCTCGTTGATCTGTCTAATATTGACAGTGGGGTGTTAAAGTCTCCCATTATTATTGTGTTGGAGTCTAAGTCTCTCTGTAGGTCTCTAAGGAGTTGCTTTATGAATCTGGGTGCTCCTGTGTTGGGTGCATATATATTTAGGATAGTTGGCTCTTCTTGTTGAATTGATCCCTTTACCATTATGTAATGGCCGTCTTTGACTCTTTTGATCTTTGTTGGTTTAAAGTCTATTTTATCAGAGACTAGGATTGCAACCCCTGCTTTTTTTTGCTTTCCATTTTCTTGGTAGATCTTCCTCCATCCCTTTATTTTGAGCCTATATGTATCTCTGCACATGAGATGAGTCTCCTGAATACAGCACACTGATGGGTCCTGACTCTTTATCCAATTTGCCAGTCTGTGTCTTTTAATTGGAGCATTTAGCCCATTTACATTTAAGGTTAATATTTTTATGTGTGAATTTGATCCTGTCATTATGATGTTAGCTGGTTATTTTGCTCGTTAGTTGATGCAGTTTCTTCCTAGCCTCAATGGTCTTTACAATTTGGCATGTTCTTTCAGTGGCTGGTACCAGTTGTTCCTTTCCATATTTAGTGCTTCCTTCAGGAGCTCTTGTAAGGCAGGCCTGGTGGTGACAAAATCTCTCAGCATTTGTTTTTCTGTAAAGGATTTTATTTCTCCTTCACTTATGAAACTTAGTTTGGCTGGATATGGAATTCTGGATTGAAAATTCTTCTCTTTAAGAATGTTGAATATTGGCCCCCACTCTCTTCTGGCTTGTAGGGTTTCTGCCAAGAGATCTGCTGTTAGTCTGATGGGCTTCCCTTTGCGGGTAACCTGACCTTTCTCTCTGGCTGCCGTTAACATTTTTTCCTTCATTTTAACCTTGGTGAATCTGACAATTACATGTCTTGGGGTTGCTATTCTCGAGGAGTATCTTTGTGGTGTTCTCTGTATTTCCTGAATTTGAGTGTTGGCCTGCCTTGCTATGTTGGGGAAGTTCTGGATAATATCATGAAGAGTGTTTTCCAACTTGGTTCCGTTCGCCCGATCAGTTTCAGGTACGCCAATCAAATGTAGGTTTGGTCTTTTCACATAGTACCATATTTCTTGGAGGCTTTGTTAGTTTCTTTTTAATCTTTTTTCTCTAACCATGTCTTCTCGCTTTATTTCATTAATTTGATCTTCAATTACTGACACCCTTTCTTCAACTTGATTGAATTGGCTATTGAAACTTGTGCATGCCTCACGAAGTTCTTGTGCCATGGTTTTCAGCTCCTTCAGGTCATTTAAGGTCTTCTCTACACTGTTTATTCTAGTTAGCCATTCGTCTAACCTTTTTTCAAGGTTTTTAGCTTCCTTGCAATGGGTTTGAACATGCTCCTTTAGCTCGGAGGAGTAGTTTGTTATTACCGACCTTCTGAAGCCTACTTCTGTCAACTTGTCAAAGTCATTCTTTATCCAGCTTTGTTCCATTGCTGGCGGGGAGTTGCAGTCCTTTGGAGGAGAAGAGGCGCTCTGATTTTTAGAATTTTCAGCTTTTCCGCTCTGGTTTCTCCCCATCTTTGTGGTTTTATCTACCTTTGGTCTTTGATATTGGTGACCTACAGATGGGGTTTTGGTGTAGATGTCCTTTTTGTTGATGTTGGTGCTATTCCTTTCTGTTTGTTAGTTTCCCTTGTAACAGTCAGGTCCCTCAGCTGCAGGTCTGTTGGAGTTTACTGGAGATCCACTCCAGACCCTGTTTGCCTGGGTATCACTAGCAGAGGCTGCGAGTAGCAAATATTGCAGAACAGCAAACATTGCTGCCTGATCCTTCCTCTGGAAGCTTTGTCCCAGAGGGGCACCCACCTATATGAGGTGTCTGTTGGCCCCTACTGGGAGATGTCTCCCAGTTAGCATACACAGGTGTCAGGGACCCACTTGAGGAGGCAGTCTGTCCATTCTCAGAGCTCAAACGCCATGCTGGAAGAACCACTGTGCTCTTCAGAGCTGTCAAACAGGGATGTTTAAGTCTGCAGAAGCTGTCTGCTGCCTTTTGTTCAGCTATGTCCTGCCCACAGAGGTGAAGCCTATAGAGGCAGTAGGCCTTGCTGAGCTGCAATGGGCTCCACCCAGTTTGAGCTGCCGGGCCACTTTGTTTACCTACTCATGCCTCAGCAATGGTGGACGCTCCTCCCCTAGCCAGGCTGCCACCTCACAGTTCAATTTCAGACTGCTGTACTAGCAGTGAGCAAGGCTCCAGACCTGCTGAGCCAGGCATGGGAGAGAATCTCCTTGTCTGCTGGTTTCTAAATCCTTGGGAAAAGTGCAGTATTTGGCAGGAGTGTCCCAGGTACAGTGTGTCCCAGCTTCCCTTGGCTAGGAAAGGGACATCCCCCAACCCCTTGTGCTCCCCAGGTGAGACGATGCCCTGCCCTGCTTTGGCTCACCCTCCATGGGCTGCACCCACTGTCCAACCAGTCCCAATGAGATGAACCAGGCACCTCAGTTGGAAATGCAATCACCTGTCTTCTGCATTGATCATGCTGGGAGCTGCAGACCAGAGCTGTTCCTATTTGGCCATCTTGGAACAGATCCCCAGCAAATTCTTAAGTATACAATTTAGTATTGTTACTCATATGTCTTATGCTGTACAGTAGGCATAACAAGCATGATCAAAATAAATTAATTTTAATTGCACACAACACATTGATATGTTCTTCATGTAAAAATTACCGCCTTGCATGTAAGTTCCTGTGGTGGTCACACCACTGGTTTAACTCCCATAACTAGAAGTGAGGTCAAATGTCAAGTTTTGTGTGTTTTTGCAAATAGTTTTTTATTTTTCCTGGAGTTTTCTTTTGTGTGTTCTCTCTTTCTGCTCCTCTCTATCTTTCTGTACACAATATCTAGCATTGTTTTGAGTTTTTGACTTTAATGTTATTGTTCACATGGATTTTTGTGCATATTGTTTTTGTCACTCAGCATACAATATGGATATGTTCATGTTGATGCATATTACTGCCCATGGCTCTACCACTTCCACATTGAGAGGCAGGCTATATAGCATTTGAGGGCACTGGAGCTAGACCCAGACTGTATGGGTTCAAATCCTGTTCCTGCACTTAATAGCTGTGACCTTGGGCAAATTACTTTCACTCTTGGAACAACAATTGCCTTACCTGTAAAATGCAGATAATAATAGAGCCCACCTCACAGAGATATTATGAATATTAAAATATTTAATATGTATAAATCAGTTAGAATCATGAATGACACCTAGTATGCAATCAATAAACATAAGCTACTGAAACTTCTTCCATAGACTAGTTAGCCATTCCTCCACTGAGACACACCAAGGTTAGCAATGGATTCCTGCTATTGTAGGCAGTGCCACAATATACATCACATATGTATACATGCACACGTGTGGGTGTTTCTCCAGAGCAGATACCAAGAAGTCATATCAAAGGGCTGCACATTTTATATTTCAATAAGATGTGTTTACTTATACCCCTGTCAATAGTAAATGAAATTACCCTATTTCACTCCACTTCTTGTAGATCCTTGATGACGTTAATTATATTTATCCTAAAATTCTGCTACTTCTATTAAATTTGCTTTCCTAGATCCAAATTGTGTGGAATGAGATTTTAAAGGTATTATCTGTTTTCTACAGTTTGGATTTTGTCACTTTTTAAATAATATTTGATTACACTCATTTTTGTGGTCAAGATTTTTTGTTAGGTTCTTTATCAGTTTTCGAAGTTATCTGGAGGAAGGGAGAACAGGTTGCTAAACAATGGCTTTGTATTTGCTTTCAGGGTGTATGGAGGAGAGTGGTCTCTGATTGTGGGCAGAGCAGTAGGCAGCTAGTCTTGTGAATATGTACTTACCCTTCCTCTAGGGCATTACTGCTCCCCAGGGCCCCTCTCTGCCTCTTCAAATCCAGGGAAACTTGCTGTGATTAATCCTCTGTGTTGTACTTCAGAAATCACCTTGTCAGTTGCCTCGAGTCCTCTCCTACACTCCACATTGATGCAGCCTGTTCAGGAAGTGCTCTTAAGGCCTCCCATCCCACTTCAGCATCTCCTAGGGGTTTTGTGGGCTGTGTGGTCTCAGCCTTCCCTCTGACCCATCTGCTTCCTTTTCTTAGGGATCCCTAACCATTTCTGGATCAAGGAGAGTTTCCTTATTTTTTTTTTCCCCAATACGATGATCAATTAAAAACATCTTTCCAATTATTTCTATGGTTTTGGATAAGGAGGACAAGGTGTTTGTTTCTGGAAAATGAGAAGTTAGTGTGGGAGAGTTCATTTCTTTGGACAGGTATGCATGTCAACACTGCTCTAGAGGAAAAAGACAGAAGCATCAGCATCAAGCTGAATGGTCACAAAGTGGGTCAGCCACCCACCTTCCTTAGTGGCTCTGGGCTGTCCATGGGAACCGTCGGCATTTTTCCAGGCATCTAAGTTTTCTTTTGTACATCTTTTTAGACAATCAGACCCATGAAGTGAGGAAAGAGGTGGAAGAGGAGAATGAAGAGAGGAGAAGAAAGAGAAGGAAAGAGGAGGAAGATCACTATTATTAAGAGTAAAACATTAGTGAAAATGATCCTACCCTCACTCAAGGACAGTTCTTTATGAAAGAGCACCTGGTAAAGCCAGCTCACCTCCTTGAAGGAACTTCATGGGGTAGACGATGGCATGGTATCTGTCTATGCTGAGGGACACCAGGACGTAGGTAGAGGCGTAGAGCAGCACAACCTAAAGACAGAAATGAGAGGAAGCTTATGACTTCAGAGAGGTGAGGGAAGGCACATAATGGAAAGAATAGCACCTTGTGTTATTTAGAAATCTGAGAGGTGAACCAAAGAAGGGGTGAGTGTTGGGTTAGGAAGGGAAATAACTCTCTTACATGGACAAGAGAAAGGGAAATACTGGGTGAAAGAGGGCAGTTTCCCAGCAAAGACGCCACCCTCAAGCCTGGAAACCAGTGGTCCTAAATGAGAACAGGTATTCCTGTTTTTGTGCCCCAAAAGTTGCCTTTTGGCCAGCTACATGCCCCTATCCTGTACCCATATAAACCCCAAATCCCAGGCTCCAGGAGGAGTTGAGCAGACGAATGGCAGAACAGCATGGCAGAGAAGGAGAGAAGAGAAGGAGGGTCTGAACACTAAGAGGAGTTCAGCTGGGGACAATCAGACAGGAGAATGGCCCTGGACAGCCAAACTCCAGGGGAAGATCATCTTCCCACTCCATCCGCCTTCCAGTTCCCCATCCATCCCACTGAGAACCACCTCCACCACTCAATAAAACTCCTGCATTCATCCTTCAAGTCTGTGTGTGACCTGACTCTTCCTGGACTATGGACAAGGACGTGGGTACCAAGAGGGCACTGAGCTGGTTACCAGTTAAGCCATCTGCAGATGGCAGAGTTAAAACAGCACTATAACACTGGGGCTTCAAGAGTCACAGGCACCCACCCCAGACACTACTGTGGGGCTGGAGTTCAATGCACTTGCCCTGGCTCCTGCACCTACCCTTCTGCATGCTCCCCCTCCTATAAGGAGTTTGAGCTTGAGGAAGCTGAACAGAGAGCCATACCCCTGTCCCATGTCCTGTGATGGATGGACCAGGGAACTCTCCCTTTTCATCTCCACACCAGGAAGCAGAGTTTGGTTCCTGGTGCTAGAATTTGTACTGCTGGCCATCATGAGTGACAATGCTTCAGTTCTTTCTTGCTCACTTATTCCCTTGGCCTCTTGGAAACTCCATATTTCAGGATCAGTCCTTGACATTTGCATGGTACATTTGTTTGTAATTGACTTTTAAAGCTAAACTAATTTTCTCTGCCACAATTGACATTCCAGAATAATTAGAAACAAAAGTTCATTTGCTTTTTATCAGTGGGAGCCAAGAGATGATAGAAGGGTTCCGGTTTTAGGGAGACTATGTGTGGTGTTGGATCATTTATCATCATCAGCACTGACACCATCAGAGAGCTCCCCTTTTTCATCCACTTCATTAGGCTCAGGATCTGGGTCTCCTCTTCCTTCCCACTGTCTCTTTTATTAACTTTACCCACACCTTTTAATTATCTGTGTACAATCTTTTTTTGCATAATTAGCAGAAAGGGAAATTGGGATTTAAGAAGTTAATTTCTCTTATGTGAAGAGCATATTTAGAATGTGATTAAATGAAATATATTTGAAGGGATGATCAAGGTGGACATTTTTCAGGTAACTTGGAGCCTCATTTCTATCAAGAGTCTGGCTGTATCTCCACTTTGTAACATTAGGATCAAATCCAGAGGGAGTAGAAGAGTAACTTGTAGATTGAAGTCTAATGGAGAGCATTTACTTCACTTTCTTCTTGGCAGTTATCTTTGTTCTGAATTCGTGCCTTTTTGTTCTTTCTCTGGCTCAGACAAATAACAGTCAAGCACATTGTGGTTCTTTATGATTTGTTATTTCTACAAATGCATCTCAGCACTAATGTTGTGAAAGCCACCATAGGGAGGAGGTTCTGAGGAATGATTAGAAATTGAAGGCTCATAAGAAAGAATGAGATAATGTGCTTTGCAGGGACATGGATGGACATGGATGGAGGGCGTTATCTTCAGCAAACTAATGCAAGAACAGAAAACAAAATACTGTATATTCTCACTTATAAGTGGAAGCTAACTGATGAGAACACACAGATACATAGAGGGGAACAAAACACACTGGGGCCTATAGGAGGGTGTAGGGTGGGAGGAGGGTTAGGATCAGGAAAAATAACTAATGAATATGAAGCTTAATACCTGGGTGATGAAATAATCTGTACAACAAACCCCCATGACACAAGTTTACCTGTATAACAAACCTGCACATGTACCCCTCAACTTAAAATAAAAGTTAGAAAAAAGGTTTAAAAAAAGAAATTGAAGGCTCCCCTGAAAACTATAAGAAAAAATTATCTCTTGGGAAAAGGTGATAAATAGAGAAAGAGAAAAATAGAAGACTAGGTTTAAGAAAAAAAATCGATCGTCTACTTAGACAAAACTGGGGTTTCTACCTGTGATCCATGAATTTAGAATTATTAAGGCTGGCAACAAACAGAGGAGGATGTGGCATCAGAGGAGGATGAAGAAGAAAGCACACAATGGCAGAACCCTGTGGAGTGGAACATCATGGTGAGGTTATAAGGATCTTGGGGCTCTGTGGCTGTCTTGAGGGAGGTGACAGGCACAGTTCAGAATCTGGAGCAGGAGGAAGAGCCATAAACAAGAATGTCCAGAAGAGCAGTCAATGTTGATAAAAAGATGCTGACTTTGAGATACAATCAAAAGAGTATTTAATTTCAGAGATTAACCATCTTCAGGCATTTAAGGCAGGGTAAGAAAAATTAAAAGTTACCTAAAAGAAATGCATCTGAAATTATCATACCTCTTTCCCACAAAAAGTAATGCCAGAAAACAGTATAACAACATGTTCAGAGTTTGGAAAAAAATTGTGATTCAAGAACTTTGTAAATATGATTTCTGTGCCAAGGCACAGAACAGTTTTCTCAGATATATAAGAAGGAAGAAAATATAATATTTTATAGTCTTCCTGGCATACTTCAGCTAATTGAGAATTGAATTAAAATTAAGAATTCAAGAAGAGGGAAGAGCATAGAATAATAACAACTATGGTAAGCAATGAAGTTAGAAACACATGAAATGCTTACAAAATAATTATAAATATGACTATGGAACATTTCAGGAAAAACTTAAGGGAGTTGAGTAAAGGGACAGAGTACAAAGAAAGACATCATGTTCAATTTTGTTACGTATTTTGGGTATCTCTTTTGTTTTTTAACCTTGATAGAGATATATTAAAGCTAAAAGTTAAAGATAAGCTATGATAGAGTAAAATAAAAATGGAGAAATTTTAATTAGTTTCCTATGGTGGCTGTAACAAATTACTACAAACTATGGCTTAAAACAACATAAATTTATTCTCGCACAGATCTGGAGACCAGAAGTCCAAAATTAGTTCTACTGGGCAAAAATAAAAGTTTGGCAAGCCCATGAGTCCTCCAGAGACTCTAGGGGAGAATCTGCCCCTTGCCTCTTCTGGCTTCGGGTTACTGCCAGTCCTTGGCGTGTGACCATATCGGCCCAAGCTCTGCCTTTTCCTCTTCTGTCTGTGTGTCACACTCCTTTCTACCACCCTGTTATGATTACATGTGGGAATCACTGGGATAAACCAGAATAATCTCCCAGTTTTAAGATCTTTAATTTGATTACATTTGTGAAGTTCCCTTTTCTTATATAAGGTAACATCACAGGTTCCAGGGATTAGGATACGGATTTTGTGGTGGTGGTGGTGGGGGGTGAGGGCGGGGAGCTTTTTTCAAGCCTACCACAATTGATAATCAAATAAAAAGAAAAAACAAGTAAATAGCAAAAAACAAACAAAAAACCCTTAATATAGAAAGACTAAAATGAGGTAACTGAAATTACACCAAACCAAAACACTATTTGTCGCAATACATGTGAATGACTTAAGGTCTTTCATTAAGAAAATAACTTATTTTAAAACTTCCCTAAAATCTAATTCTATGCTGTTTAAAAGAGAAAAATTTTAAACCACATCACTTAGATATCTAAGTGTGGAAATAGAGGGATGGCCAAAGGTATATCAAGAAAGTAAAAATTAAAGAAGGCATTCATTACAACATTGCTATTAGACAAATTAAATTCAAAGCAAACAGCATTTCATGTGATAAAGGATTATTTATATTGATAAAAGATACAACACATGATGGCAATAGGATATTCACAAAGTTATATGTAACAAGTAACATAACGCTAAATATATAATGAAACCATTCAAAGTTTTACAGAAGAATAAACAAAAATATACAGATAGAAAAAAATAGACTTCATAACATAAGAATAGTACACATTGCTATAAAATATCTAGACATTTCAAAAATTGGCGATATACTAAACTACCAAGAAAAAAAACCCTCTCAATAGCTCTAAAAAGTAAGACTTACGCAAATCACATATTTAAAACAATGAGCAATGAAGCAGAAATTAGTAACATGTTTTTTAAAAAAATACCACTTGGAAATTTAAACACCCTCATAATTAACTCGAGTCAAGAAGGAAATCAAAGTACAATTATAGTCAATTCATAAATGTCAACAATGAAAACTCTACACATCAACAACATATGGGATACCATTTGGAGAACAGATGGCAGCTTGAGGACATATGTCTGAATTCTCACTACCCCACCCCTTAATTCTGACAGAAATGACCTAGGAAATATAAAACTAAAGAAAATCTTGCACAGAGAAGTGAGACTTAAATGCTGGAAACAGAGAAATTTTACTTAGCAAAATGCCAGATTGTATTCATATAAAGGAGGATCCCTGGACTGACTTTAAGAAAATAGACTTTATTTTTCAGAACAATTTTATATTTACAAAAAATTGCAAACAACACAGAGGGTTTCCCTATGACTCCCTCCCATCTATATACTTTTCCTTGTCATTAACATCTTGTAGTTCATTTGTTAAAATTGATGAACCAATATGGATATATTATCATTAACTAAAGTCCATCGTTTATATTAAGTTTCACTCTGTGTTGGACAGTTCTATGGGTTTTGACCATTGCATAATGTTATGTACCCACCATTATAATATCAGAAGAGTTTCACTGTCCTAAAAATCCACTGCTTTTATCTATTCATCTCTTTCCTACTCCAAATCTCTGGCAACACTGGTTTCTTGCTCTTCTACAGTTTTGCCTTTTTGAGAATGTAATATAGTTGAATCATTTAGTATGTAGCTTTTTCAGACTGGCTTCTTTCACTTAGCAATGGGCATTTAAGATTCCTCCATGTCTTTTCATGGCTGGATAGCACATTTTGTTATATCACTGAATAATGTCCCATTTAATGGATGTACCGCAGCTTATCCATTCAGCTTTTGAGGAACCTCTTGTTTGCTTCCAGTTTTTGGTGATTATGAATAAAGCTACAATAAACATTCTTCTGTGGATATAAGTTGTCAACTCAACTGAGTAAATACGTAGCCTTACAATTGCTGGGTTGTATGGTAAGACCATGCTTAGTTTTGTAAGAAACTGCTAAATTATCTTCCAAAGTGACTGTACTATTTTGAATTCCCAGCAGCAATGAATGAAAGTTCCTGTTAATATTCATCCTCATCAGCCATTGGTATTTTCAGTTTTTTTTGAATTTTAGTGATTATCTAATAGATGTGTAGTGTTGTCTCATTGTTGCTTTAATTTGCAATTCCCTAATGGCATATGATTTTGAGCTTCTTTCTATCTGTTTACTTGCCATCTTCTTGGTGAAGGGTTTATTCAGATCTTTCGGCCGTTTTTGAAATGAGTTGTTTTCTTATTGTTGAGTTTTAAGAGTTCTTTGTACATATTTGGATACAAATCCTTTATGAAATATATATTCTGCAGATATTTTCTCCCATTCTGAGGGCTGTCTTTTCATTCTCTTAAACAGTGTCCTTTGCAAAGTTGTAAATTTTCATAATGTCCAACATTTCAATCATTTTTCATGGATTATGCTTCTGGTGTTGTATCTAAAAACTCATAGACAAACAGTAGGTCCCTTAAATCTTCTCCTATGTTATCTTCTAGTCGTTTTATATAATAGTATTGAGCATTATATTACATCTGTGATCTAAACTGAGTTGGTTTTTGTGAAAGGCATAAGGTCTACATTAAGGTTTTTTTTTTTTTTTTTTTTTTTTGCATGTGGATATTCAACCACTCTTTCAACTAAGACAGCCATTCTTGAAAAGGCTATCTCTCAATGCCTTTGCTCATTTGTCAAAGACTAGTTGACTATCTTTTTGTATGTCTATTTCTGGGCTCTCTGTTCTGTTTCATCAATCTACTTGTTGATTCTTTTACCAATACCATGCTGTCTTGATTATGAAGCTTTATAGTAAGTCTTAAAATCAGGTAGTGTTGGTTGTTCAAACTTGCTCTTTTTCTTTAATATTGCATTGGTTATTCTGTGTCTCTTGCCTTTCCATATGATTTTAGAGTTTGTTTATATTGATAAAATATCTTGTTGGGACTTTGATTGGAATTGTATTGAATTTATAGATCACGTTGGGCAGAATAGACATCTTAACAATATTAAGTCTTCCTATTCATGAACATGGAACATCTCTTCATTTATTTAGATATTTGCTTTTTTTTCCATCAGTTTTGTAGTCTTCTTCAATAGATCTTGTATATATTTTGTTAGATTTACACCTAAGTTTCATTTTTTGGTGTTCACATAAATGGTATTGTGTTTTTAATTTCAATCTCAACTTGGTAATTGCTGGAAAAAAACAACTGACTTTTGTATATTAACCTTCTATTCTGCAGTCTTGCCATTTTTTTGCCTACTAGGTCTGGAAGTTTCTTTTTTGTTTGTTTTTATTTTTCTTGTCTATTCTTTCAGATTTTAATATAGACAATTACAAATTTATTAACAAAGACATTTTTATTTCATCTTTTCCAATGTATAAACTTTTTATTTACTTTTCTTGTCCTGTTAAATTATCTAAGACATCTAGTTCAGTGTTGAATGGGAGTGGCGAGAGAGGACATCTTTACCTTGTTCCCAGTCTTAGGACAAAAGCACCTAATTTCTTGCCATTAAATATGAGGTTAACTGTATGGTTTTTTTAGATGCTGTTAATGAAGTAGAGGCAGTTTCTCTTTGTTTCCAGTTTGCTGAGTTTTTATTATAAACGGATGTTGAATTTTGTTAAATGCTTTTCCTGTGTCCATTGATGGAAAAATCACATAATTTTCCTTCTTTATCTTGTTTGTGTGATAGATTATATTAATTGATTTTTAAATATTTAACCAGATTTTCATGCCTGGAATAAATCTCACTTGGCCACGGACTATAATTCTTTCTATACATGATTATACCTTTAAACAAAAATTTAAGTTGCTAATATTTATTGAGAATTTTTGCATTTATGTTCATGAGGGATATTGTTCTGTAGTTTTCCTTTCTTTTAATGTCATTGGTTTTAGAATTAAGGCAATTCTGGCCTCATGGAACAAGTCAGCAAGTATATGAATTAGGAATGGTTCCCTTTTCATCTGTTTTCTAGAGAAGACTGCAGATAATTGTTACCATTTTTTACTTAAATGATTGACAGAATTCACTAATGAACCCATCTGGGCCTGGTGTTTTCTTTTGTGGAAGATTATTAATTATTAATTCAGTTTCTTAAGTAGGTATAGGCCTATTCAAATTATCTATTTCACTTTATGTGAGTTTTGGCAGATTGAGCTTTTCAAGGAATAGGTTCATTTCATCTAAGCTATCAAACTTGTGGGCATAGAGTTGTTTATGGTATTTATTTATCATTCTTCTAATGTCCACAGAATCAGTAGTGATGACCCCTCTTTCATTTCTGATATTAGTAACTTGTGGCTTCCCTCTTCTTTTTTTTTCTACTCATGCTATCTTTTTTTAAATTTAATTTTATTATTATTATACTTTAAGTTTTAGGGTACATGTACACAATGTGCAGGTTAGTTACATATGTATACGTGTGCCATGCTGGTGTGCTGCACCCACTAACTTGTCATTTAGCATTAGGTATATCTCCTAATGCTATCCCTCCCCCCTCCTCCCACCCCACAACAGTCCCCAGAGTGTGATGTTCCCCTTCCTGTGTCCATGTGTTCTCATTGTTCAATTCCCAACTATGAGTGCGAACCTGCGGTGTTTGATTTTTTGTTCTTGCGGTAGTTTACTGAGAATGATGATTTCCAATTTCATCCATGTCCCTACAAAGGACATGAACTCATCCTTTTTTATGGCTGCATAGTATTCCATGGTGTATATGTGCCACATTTTCTTAATCCAGTCTATCATTGTTGGACATTTGGGTTGGTTCCAAGTCTTTGCTATTGTGAATAGTGCCGCAATAAACATATGTGTGCATGTGTCTTTAATAGCAGCATGATTTATAGTCCTTTGGGTAAATACCCAGTAATGGGATGGCTGGGTCAAATGGTATTTCTAGTTCTAGATCCCTGAGGAATCGCCACACTGACTTCCACAATGGTTGAACTAGTTTACAGTCCCACCAACAGTGTAAAAGTGTTCCTATTTCTCCACATCCTCTCCAGCACCTGTTGTTTCCTGACTTTTTAATGATTGCCATTCTAACTGGTGTGAGATGGTATCTCATTGTGGTTTTGATTTGCATTTCTCTGATGGCCAGTGGTGGTGAGCATTTTTTCATGTGTTTTTTGGCTGCATAAATGTCTTCTTTTGAGAAGTGTCTGTTCATGTCCTTCGCCCACTTTTTGATGGGGTTGTTTGTTTTTTTCTTGTAAATTTGTTTGAGTTCACTGTAGATTCTGGATATTAGCCCTTTGTCAGATGAGTAGGTTGCCAAAATTTTCTCCCATTTTGTAGGTTGCCTGTTCACTCTGATGGTAGTTTCCTTTGCTGTGCAGAAGCTCTTTAGTTTACTTAGATCCCATTTGTCAATTATGGCTTTTGTTGCCATTGCTTTTGGTGTTTTAGACATGAAGTCCTTGCCCATGCCTATGTCCTGAATGGTAATGCCTAGGTTTTCTTCTAGGGTTTTTATGGTTTTAGGTCTAACAATTTAGTCTTTAATCCATCTTGAATTGATTTTTGTATGAGGTGTAAGGAAGGGATCCAGTTTCAGCTTTCTACATATGGCTATCCAGTTTTCCCAGCACCGTTTATTAAATAGGGAATCCTTTCCCCATTGCTTGTTTTTTTCAGGTTTGTCAAAGATCAGATAGTTGTAGATATGCAGCGTTATTTCTGAGGGCTCTGTTCTGTTCCATTGATCTATATCTCTGTTTTGGTACCAGTACCATGCTGTTTTGGTTATTGTAGCCTTGTAGTATAGTTTGAAGTCAGGTAGTGTGATGCCTCCAGCTTTGTTCTTTTGGCTTAGGATTGACTTGGCGATGCGGGCTCTTTTTTGGTTCCATATGAAGTTTAAAGTAGTTTTTTCCAATTCTGTGAAGAAAGTCATTGGTAGCTTGATGGGGATGGCATTGAATCTATAAAATACCTTGGGCAGTATGGGCATTTTCACGATATTGATTCTTCCTACCCATGAGCATGGAATGTTCTTCCATTTCTTTGTATCCTCTTTTATTTCATTGAGCAGTGGTTTGTAGTTCTCCTTGAAGAGGTCCTTCACGTCACTTGTAAGTTGGATTCCTAGGTATTTTATTCTCTTTGAAGCAATTGTGAATGGGAGTTCACTCATGATTTGGCTCTCTGTTTGTTATTGGTGTATAAGAATGCTTGTGATTTTTGTACATTGATTTTGTATCCTGAGACTTTGCTGAAGTTGCCTATCAGCTTAAGGAGATTTGGGGCTGAGATGTTGGGGCTAGATATACAATCATCTCATCTGCAAACAGGGGCAATTTGACTTCCTCTTTTCCTAATTGAAAATTCTTCATTTCCTTCTTCTGCCTAATTGCCCTGGCCAGAACTTCCAACACTATGTTGAATAGGAGTGGTGAGAGAGGGCATCCCTGTCTTGTGCCAGTTTTCAAAGGGAATGCTTCCAGTTTTTGCCCATTCAATATGATATTGGCTGTGGGTTTGTCATAGATAGCTCTTATTACTTTGAGATACGTCCCATTAATACCTAATTTATTGAGAGTTTTTAGCATGAAGGGTTGTTGAATTTTGTCAAAGACCTTTTCTGCATCTATTGAGATAATCATGTGGTTTTTGTCTTTGGTTCTGTTTATATACTGGATTACATTTATTGATTTGCGTATATTGAACCAGCCTTGCATCCCAGGGATGAAACCCACTTGATCATGGTGGTGACGCTTTTTGATGTGCTGCTGGATTTGGTTTGCCAGTATTTTATTGAGGATTTTTGCATCAATGTTCATCAAGGATATTGGTCTAAAATTCTCTTTTTTTGTTGTGTCTCTGCCAGGCTTTGGTATCAGAATGATGCTGGCCTCATAAAATGAGTTAGGGAGGATTCCCTTTTTTTCTATTGATTGGAATAGTTTCAGAAGGAATGGTACCAGTTCCTCCTTGTACCTCTGGTAGAATTCGGCTGTGAATCCATCTGGTCCTGGATTCTTTTTGGTTGGTAAGCTATTGATTATTGCCACAATTTCAGAGCCTGTTATTGGTCTATTCAGAGATTCAACTTCTTCCTGGTTTAGTCTTGGGAGGGTGTATGTGTCAAGGAATTTATCCATTTCTTCTAGATATTTGTGTAGAGGTATTTGTAGTATTCTCTGATGGTAGTTTGTATTTCTGTGGGATCGGTGGTGATATCCCCTTTATCATTTTTTATGGTGTCGATTTGATTCTTCTCTCTTTTTTCTTTTTTTTATAGACAACTCATTTTTATTATTTTTATAACCACAAGCAATTCTTTTATTTTATTATTATTATACTTTAAGTTTTAGGGTACATGTGCACATTGTGCAGATTACATATGTATACGTGTACCATGCTAGTGTGCTGCACCCATTAACTCATCATTTAGCATTAGGTATATCTCCTAAAGCTATCCCTCCCCCCTCCGCCCACCCCACAACAGTCCCCAGAGTGTGATGTTCCCCTTCCTGTGTCCATGTGTTCTCATTGTTCAGTTCCCACCTATAAGTGAGAATATGCGGTGTTTGGTTTTTTGTTCTTGCGGTAGTTTACTGAGAATGATGATTTCCAATTTCATCCATGTCCCTACAAAGGACATGAACTCATCCTTTTTTATGGCTGCATAGTATTCCATGGTGTATATGTGCCACATTTTCTTAATCCAGTCTATCATTGTTGGACATTTGGGTTGGTTCCAAGTCTTTGCTATTGTGAATAGTGCCGCAGTAAACATACGTGTGCATGTGTCTTTATAGCAGCATGATTTATAGTTCCTTTGGGTATATACCCAGTAATGGGATGGCTGGGTCAAATGGTATTTCTAGTTCTAGATCCCTGAGGAATCACCACACTGACTTCCACAAGGGTTGAACTAGTTTACAGTCCCACCAACAGTGTAAAAGTGTTTCTATTTCTCCACATCCTCTCCAGCAAAGTGGGCGAAGGACATGAACAGACACTTTTCAAAAGAAGACATTTATGCAGCCAAAAAACACATGAAAAAATGCTCACCATCACTGGCCATCAGAGAAATGCAAATCAAAACTGCAGTGAGATACCATCTCACACCAGTTAGAATGGCAATCATTAAAAGTCTTTTTTTCTTTATTAGTCTTGCTAGCAGTCTATCAATTTTGTTGATCCTTTGAAAAAACCAGCTCCTGGATTCATTAATTTTTCGAAGGGTTTTTTGTGTCTCTATTTCCTTCAGTTCTGCTCTGATTTTAGTTATTTCTTGCCTTCTGCTAGCTTTTGAATGTGTTTGCTCTTGCTTTTCTAGTTCTTTTAATTGTGATGTTAGGGTGTCAATTTTGGATCTTTCCTGCTTTCTCTTGTGGGCATTTAGTGCTATAAATTTCCCTCTACACACTGCTTTGAATGTGTCCCAGAGATTCTGGTATGTTGTGTCTTTGTTCTCATTGGTTTCAAAGAACATCTTTATTTCTGCCTTCATTTCGTTATGTACCTAGTAGTCATTCAGGAGCAGGTTGTTCAGTTTCCATGTAGTTGAGCGGTTTTGAGTGAGTTTCTTAACCCCGAGTTCTAGTTTGATTGCACTGTGGTCTGAGAGACAGTTTGTTATGATTTCTGTTCTTTTACATTTGCTGAGGAGAGCTTTACTTCCAAGTATGTGGTCAGTTTTGGAATAGGTGTGGTGTGGTGCTGAAGAAAATGTATATTCTGTTGATTGGGGTGGAGAGTTCTGTAGATGTCTATTAGGTCCGCTTGGTGCAGAGCTGAGTTCAATTCCTGGGTATCCTTGTTGACTTTCTGTCTCGTTGATCTGTCTAATGTTGACAGTGGGGTGTTAAAGTCTCCCATTATTATTGTGTGGGAGTCTAAGTCTCTTTGTAGGTCACTCAGGACTTGCTTTATGAATCTGGGTGCTCCTGTATTGGGTGCATATATATTTAGGATAGTTAGCTCTTCTTGTTGAATTGATCCCTTTACCATTATGTAATGGCCTTCTTTGTCTCTTTTGATCTTTGTTGGTTTAAAGTCTGTTTTATCAGAGACTAGGATTGCAACCCCTGCCTTTTTTTGTTTTCCATTTGCTTGGTAGATCTTCCTCCATCCTTTTATTTTGAGCCTATGTGTGTCTCTGCATGTGAGATGGGTTTCCTGAATACAGCACACTGATGGGTCTTGACTCTTTATCCAATTTGCCAGTGTGTGTCTTTTAATTGGAGCATTTAGCCCATTTACATTTAAGGTTAATATTGTTATGTGTAAATTTGATCCTGTCATTATGATGTTAGCTGGTTATTTTGCTCGTTAGTTGATGCAGTTTCTTCCTACTCTCGATGGTCTTTACATTTTGTCTTGGTTTTGCAGTGGCTGGTACTGGTTGTTCCTTTGCATGTTTAGTGCTTCCTTCAGGAGCTCTTTTAGGGCAGTCCTGGTGGTGACAAAAATCTCTCAGCATTTGCTTGTCTGTAAAGTATTTTATTTCTCCTTCACTTATGAAGCTTAGTTTGGCTGGATATGAAATTCTGGGTTGAAAATTGTTTTCTTTAAGAATGTTGAATCCTCTTCTTTTCTTGATTAGCCTGGCTAGAAATTTATCAATTTTATTATCTTTTTAAAGAAACAGCTTTTGGTTTCATTGATTTTCAGTATTGAATTCCTGTTTTAAATTTAATTATTATTTTTTTCTGATTTTAATTAAATTTTTAATTGAAAAACAAAATAGTATACGTTTATGCTGTATAACGTGTTTATGTATACATGTGGAATGTCTAAGTAAAGCTAATTAACATATTCATTACCTCACATACTTACTCTGCAGAGAAAATTTAAATTCTACTTCAATTTAATAATTTATGCTCCAATTTTTATCATTTCTTTTATTCTGCTTTCTTTAGGCCTACATTTCTTTTCGTTCTCTAGTTTCCTAAGGCATAAGATTAGATTATTAATATCACATTTTTTTCTTTTCTAATATATCCATTCAGTGTTATAAATTTCCCTCAAAGAACTGCTTTTACTGCATCCTACAAACTATGATGTTACATTTTCATTTATTTCAAAATATTTCTTGAGATATCTTCTTCAATTCACTTATTACTTAGAAGTGTGTTGTTCAATCTCCAAACAGTTTGAAAATTTTCAGCTATCCTTCTGTTACTGATTTTTAGTTCTATTCTGTGTGTTCTGAGAGCATACTTTGTGTAATTTCTATTTTTTTACATTGTTAAAATGTGTTTTATGGTCCATATGAAGTTTCTCTTGATGGAAATCCCATATAAGTTTGATAAGAAGATATATTCTGCTATTACTGGATGAAGTATTCTATAAATGCCAATTAGATCCATTTAATTAATAGTTCAGTTCACTTTAACTGATAGCTGTTTAGTTAAATTGTATTTCTCTTTGCATTCAACCCCCCGCCCCTTTTTTTTAGACAGAGTCTCACTCTGTCACCCAGGCTGGAGTGTAGTGGTACAATCTTGGATCACTGCAACCTTTGCCTTCCGGGCTCAAGAGATTCTCCTGCTTCAGCCTCCCGAGTAGCTGGGATTACAGGTGCGTGCCACCACATCTGGCCTATTTTTGTATTTTTAGTAGACACGGGGTTTCACCATGTTGGTCAGGCTGGCCACAAGCTCCTGACCTCAAGTGATCCACCTGCCTCGGCCTCCCAAAGTTCTGGGATTACAGGCATGGGCCACCCGTGCCTGGGCTGCATCTCTTTTAATATTGTCATTCAGTTCACTTATCCTAATAAGTGGTAATAATGATTACCAATGCATTATTGCTATTTTTATGTCGAGCAACTATCTATAGGTCAATTAAGAGTAAGAAAAGTAGCTTTAATTTGCCTTCATTTATTCCTTCTCAATTGCTCTTCCTTTATATTGATTTGTGCTTATTATTTTATCATTTCCCCCTTTATCTGAAGAACTTCTTTTAGCATTTTTTGTAAGAAAAGTTTACTTTTGAGAAATTTCCTGTTTTTGTATGTCTGAGAAAGTCTTTATTTCTTCTTCACTTTTGAAGAATAATTTCACTTGATAGAGAATTCTAGGTCAGGGGGATTTGTATTCTTTTCCCACTTTAAATATTTTATTATACTATCTTCTTACTTGGCTGATTTCTGATAAGTCAGAGGAAATTCTTATTATTGTTTATTTATCTGTAAGTTTCCCCCTCAACTTCTATCAGGATTTTATCTTTGTCTTTGGTTTTCTGCAGTTTGAATATAATATGCCTAGAGGTACATTTTTTCTGACATTTATTTTGCTTTGGTGTTCTCTGAGCTTCCTGGATCTCTGGATTGGTGTTTGTCATTAATTTAGAAAATTTTTCATCTTTTATTGCTTCAAATACTTCTTCTGCTCTTTTCTTTTTTTGGTATTTCTGTTATATGTGTGTGCTACACTTTGTGTAATTGTCCCACAGTTCTTGGGAATTCTATTAGATGTTTAAAAGTAGATTTTATTATTAGAGCAGTTTTAGATTAATAACATAATTGAGCAGAAGGTACAGATTTCCCATAAACCCCCTGTCCCCCATACACAGAGCCTCACTCACCATCACGCTTCCATGCAAGAGTGGTATATTTGTTACAGTGGATGAACCTACATTGACACATCATTATCACCCAAAGTTCATAGTTTACATTAGGATTCACTCTTGGTGTTATACATTGTATTTTGACAAAAGTATAGACATGTGTCCACTGTTATAGTATAGTACAGAGTAGTTCTACTGCCCTTTGTTCCCCCTCTGTGCTCTGCCTCCCTCTCCCCAAGCCCTGGCAACCACTAATGTTTTCACTTTCTCCAGAGTTTTGCCTTTTCCAGAATGTCATAAAGTTGGAATCTACAGTATGTAGCTTCTCAGACTGTCACTTTTGCTTACTAATATGCATAAATTTCTTCCATGTCTTTGCATGAGACATGTAACCTTTAAATAAGCTTGACAGCTCATTTCTTTTTAGCACTGAATAATATTTCATTGTATGGATGTACCACAGCTTATTTCTCCATTTACCTACCAAAGGACATCTTGGTTGCTTCCAAGTTTGGAAAATAGGAATAAACATGATATAAACGTTTGTATGCAGGTGTTTGTGGGAATATATGTTTTCAACTTATTTGGGTAAATACCCAGGAGCACAATTGCTGGAATGCATGGTAAGAATGTAATTTTGGAATAAACCACTAAACTGTCGCTGAAGTGGCTGTGCTATTTTGTATTCCCACTAGCAATGAGTGAACGTTCCTGTTGCTTCACATTCTCAATAGCATTTTGTATTGTTAATGTTTTAGATTTTGATTATTCTAATAAATATGCAGTGCTATATCGTTGTTTTAATTTGCAATTCCCTAATAACAAAGATATTCATAAGTATATGAGCATCTTTTCATTTACTTATTTGCCTTCTGTGTAATTTTTTGGTGAGGTGTCTGTTTTTTTGACCATTTTAAAATCAGATTGTTCATTTACTTTTTGTTGTGCTTTAAGAGCTCTTCTGCATATTTTGAATAACAATCTTTTATCAGGTATGCCTTTTGCAAATATATTCTCTTTAGTCTGTGGTTTGCTTCTCATTTGCCTTTTGCAGAGCAGAAATTTTAATTTTAATTTTAATAAATGCCAGCTTATCAGTTCTTTTTTTCATGGATCATGCCTTTGGTGTTGTATCTAAAAAGTCATCACCATACTCAAGGTCATCTAGGTTTTCTTTTATGTTCGTTTTTGTCATGGATATAAGATCTGTGTTTAGATTTATTATTAGGCGTGTGGATGTCTTCTTGTTTCAGCACCATTTGTTAAAATTATGACCTTTTCTCCATTGTATTTTGCTTTTTTGTAAATATTGGTTGACTATATTTTTGCCAGACTATTTCTGGGCTTGCTATTCTGTTCCATTGACCTGTTTGTTCTTTCACTAATAGCACACTGTCTTAATTACTATAGCTTCATAGTAAATATTGATTTGGGGAAGTATCAGTCCTTCAAATTTGTTCTTCACCTTCAATATTATGCTGACCATTCTGCATGTTTTGTCTTTCATATAAAATTTAGAATCAGTTTGTTGATATCCACAAAATAAGTTGCTGGATTACTGACTGGGACTGTGTTGAATCTACATAGAGTAAGTTGAGAAGATCTGACACCTTGACAATATTGAATCTTCCTATGTATACATGGAATAACTCTTTATTTAGTTTTTCTTTGATTACTTTCATTCAAGTTTCGTAGTTTTCCTTGTATAGATCTTGTACATATTTTATTAAATTTATACCTAATTATTTCATTTTCAGGTGTGCTAATGCAGATAATATTGTTTTTTAATATCAAATTATACTTGTTTATTGCTGTTATATAGGAAAGCAATGAACTTTTGTATATTAACATATTCTGTTATCTTGCTTTAATTGCCTATTAGTTCTGGGAGAGTTTTTTTGGTTAATTATTTTGGATTGTCTGCATAGACAATCATGTCACCTGCAACATTTTATTTCTCTCCTCCAATTAGTGTGTCTTTTATTTCCTTTTTTGTCTCATTGCACTAGCTAGGACTTACTGTACAATGATGAAAAGGAATGTGAGAGGGAAATCCTTGTTTTCTTCCTAATCTTAGCAAGAAAGCTCATAGTTTCTCACTATTAAATATGATGTCAGATGAAGGCTGTTTTGTAGATGTTATTTTTCAAGTTGAGGAAGATTACTTTCTATTCCTAGTTTACTGAATTTTTTTTGAAATCATAATAGGTGTTGTAATTTGTTAAACACTTTAAAAAAATCTGTTGTTATAATCTTGTGACTTTTCTTCTTTAGCCTATTGATATAATGGGTTACATTAACTGATATCCAATGTTGAACCAGTCTTACTTTTTTGGGATAAGCCTTACTTGTTTGTGGTGTATAATTCTTTTTTCTTTTTTTTAAGAGATAGGGTCTTACTCTGTCACCCAGGCTGGAGTGCAGTGGCACAATCATAGCTCACTGTAGCCTCTAACCCCTGGGCTCAAATAATCCTCCTGCCTCAACCTCCCAAGTAGCTAGGAGTACAGGTATGCACCACCATGCTTGGCTAATTTTTGTATTTATTGTAGGTACAGTGTCTTGCTATGTTGCCCAGGCTTATCTCAAGTGTATAATTATTTTTATAAATTTGTTGGATTGACTTGCTAATATTTGTTGAGAAATATTGCATCTATATTCATCAGATATATTGACGTGTTTTTTTCCTTGCAATATTTTTGTCTGCTTTTGGTATTAGTGTAATGCTGACCTTATACAATGAGTTAGAAAATATTGCCTCTGCTTCTATATTTTCAATGCAACTGTAGAGACTTGGTGTAGTTTTCTTTCCTAAATGTTTGGTGGAATACTCCAGTGAACCCATCTGGGCTTGATGCTTTCTGTTTTGGAAGTTTATTCAATAATTAATTCCTTTAATACAATTAACAGTATTTAGATTGCCTATTTCTCCCTGTATGAGTTATAATAGACTGTATCTTTCAAGGAATTGGTCCATCTTAACTAGGTTATAAAATCTGTGAGATAAGATTGTTCATAATATTCCTTTCTTAACCTTTCTAAAATTTTATTTTATTTTCAATTGAGCCAGAATAATTGTAATATTTATGTGGTACAATATGATGTTTTGATATGTGTATATATTGTGTAATGCTCAAATCAGGGTAATTAGAATATCCATCATCTTAAACATTTATCATTTCTTTATGGTGAGAACATTTAAAATCCTTTCTTCAAGTTATTTTGAAATATATAATACACTATTGTTTTTTATATTCACCCTGATGTGCAATAGAACACTAGAACCCGTTCCTCTATTTAACTTTAACATTGTACTCATTGACCAGTGTTCTCCCATACCCTCTTTCGCTTACCCTCACCAGCTTCTGCTAACCACCATTCTACTCTCAGCTTCTATGAGATCAACTTTTTAAGATTCCACATATCAGTGAAATCATGTAGTTTTCTTTCTGTGTGTAGCTTATTTCACTTGACACAATGTTCTCCAGGTTCATCTATGTTGTCACAGATGAAACAATTTCTTTCTTTTTTATGAATGAATAGTATTGCATATTATGTATATACCAAGATTTTTAAATTCATTCATCCGTTGATGGACATAGATTGTTGCCATATCTTGGCTATTATGAATAGTGCTGTAAAAAACACAGGACAGCAGATGTCTCTTTGACATACTGATTTCATTACTTTTGGGTTTATACCCATTAGTGGGATTGCTGGATCATATGGCAGTTCAATTTTTAATTTTTCAAGGAACTTCCATACTGTTTTTATAGTGACTGTTCTAATTTACATTCCCACCAACAATATGTAAGAGTTTCCTTTCTCCACATCCTTGCCAACACTTGTTATCATTTGTCTTTCTGTAGTAGCCATTCTAACTAGACTGAGGTGGTATCTTACTGTGGTTTGGATTTGTATTTCCCTGATGACTAGGGATGTTAAGCATATTTTCATATACATGTTGCCCATTTATATGTCTTCTTTTGTATATATATTTTTTGAGAAATGTCTATTCAGGTCATTTGCCCATTTTTTGGATTGGGTTTATTTTTTGTTTTTTGCTATTGAGTTGTTTGAGTTTCTCATATATTCTGGATATTAACTCCTCATCAGATGCATAGTTTGCCAATAGTCTCCCATTCTGTAAACTGTATCTTTACTCTGTTGATAGTTCTTTTGCTGTGCAGAAGCTTTTTAGTTTCCTGCAATCCCATTTGTATACTTTTGCTTTTGTTGCCTGTGCTTTTTGTTTTCCTAGATGGGGGTCTCACTATGTTGCCCAGGCTGGTCTTGAACTCCTGGGCTCAAGCAATCCTCTCACTTCAGCCTCCCATGTAGCTAGGACTACTAACTCATGCCAATATGCCTGGTTATTCATTGTTATTTTTACTTTTTGTAGAGACAGGGTCTTGCTATGTTTCCCAAGCTGGTCTCAAACTCCTGGTCTCAAATCCTCCTGCTTTGGCTTCCCAAGGTGCTGGTATTATAAGCATGAGCCACTGCACACAGTCTATGTTTTTGTTTGTTTGTTTGTTTTGAGACAGTGTCTCTCTCTGTTGCCCAGGCTGAAGTGCAATGGTGCTGTCATGGCTCACTGCAGCCTTGACACCCCGGATTCAAGCAATCCTACTACCTCAGCCTCCTGAGTAGCTGGGACTACAGACACACACCCACCATGCCTGGCATATATATATATATATATATATATATATATATATATATATACACACACACACACACACATACACACACACACATATACACATATATACACACACATATATACGTATATATACACACACACTTATATATATGTACATATATATGTGTGTGTGTATATATGTACATATATATATGTGTGTGTGTATATATGTACATATATATGTATATGTGTGTGTGTGTGTTTTTGTAGAGATAGGGGTTTGCCATGTTTCCCAGGCTGGTCTTGAATACCTGGGCTCAAGCCATTCACCAGCCTCAACCTCCCAAAGTACTAGGACTACATGCGTGAGCCACCATGCCTGGTACTATTTTTTAAATTGAGTTGTAGATGTTTCTAATATATTTTGGATATTAACCCTTTATCATACGTATGGCTTGTAAATATTTACTCCCTTTCCATAGGTCACCTTTTCATTTGATTCATTGTTTTCTTTATTGCACCAGAGTTATTTAGTTTAATGTTGTCCCACTTGTCTATTTGTGGTTTTGTTTCTTGAGTTTTTGGTGTCTTATCCAAAAAAATCACTGCCAAGAGAAATGTCAAGGAACATTTCCCCTGTTTTTTATCTAGGAATTTTATAGTTTAAGGTCTTACATTTAAGTCTTTAATCTGTTTTGAGTTGATTTTTTTCTGTATTGTATAAGTTAAGGGTTAAATTGCACTCTTCTCATGTAGATGTCCAGTTTTCCAACACCTTGTTGAGGAGACTATCCTTTCCCCATTGTTTATTTTTGGCACCACTGTTTATTTTTGGCATCACTGTTGAAGATCAGTGGACCATACATACATGGATTTATTTCTGGCTTCTTTATTCTGTTTCATCTGTCTATATGTCTGCCTTCATGCCAGTACAACACTGTTTCGATTACTGTAGCTTCATAATATATTTTTGTAAGCAGGAAGTGTGATGCCTTGAGCTTTGTTCTTTCTCAAATTAACACTGGCAATTCTGGGACTTTTGTGATTTAATTTGAATTTTTGATTTTTTTTTAATTTCTGTAAAACATGCTGTTGGGATTTTGATAGGGAATGCATTGAATCTGTAGATAGCTTTGATTTATAGACACTTTAAATGTATTAAGTCTGTATGTTTATGAAAACAGGATGCCTTTCCAATTTTTGTCTTGTTTAATTTCTTTCATCAATATATTATAGTTTTTTTGTATATAAGTCTATCACCTGCTTGGTTAACTTCATTTCTACGTATTTTATTCTTTTTGGAGTTATTGTAAATAGATTCTATTTTTTTTTGGATAGTTCATTGTTAGTGTATAGAAACATTACTGACTTTGCATGTTGATTTTGTATCCTACAACTACAGTAAATTCATTTGTTAGTTTTAACAGTTTTTTGGTGGTGTTTTGTGTTTTGTGTATATATATTATATTATATATTTTATATATTATATATATTTTAATATATAACATATATTATATACAATATATAACATATATTATATATGATATATATAACATATTACATATTATATATATGAATTATATATAATATATATATGTAGGATCAGGTCATCTTCAAACAGAAAATTTAAGTTTGTCCTTTCTGATGTGAATGCCTTTCTTTTTTCTTTTCTTTTTTTCTTGCCTTACTTCTCTGGCTAGAACTTCCAGTACTATGTTGAATAGAAGTTGCAATAGTGAGCATTCTTATCTTGTTCCTAATCTTAGAAGAAAAGCTTTTAGTTTACCACTGTTGACTGTGATGTTAGCAGTGGACTTGTCATATGTGGTCTTTATTTGTTGAAGCACTTCTCTTCTGTACCTAATTTGTTGAGCGTTTTTACTACAAAAAGATATTAAATTTTGTCATGATCTTTTTCTGCATCTATTAAGATGATCATATGCCTTTTATCTTTCATTTTGTTAATGTGGCATGTCACATTTATTAATTTGTGTATGTTAAACTATTGTTGCATTCCAGGAATAAATTACACTTAATCATGGTGAATAATATTTCAAATGTGCTATTGAAATATGTTTGCTAGTATTTTGTTGAGGATTTTTAAACCTATGTTCATCAGGGTTATTGCCCTGTAATTTTCTCATAGTATCTTGTCTGACTTTGTTATCAGAGTAATGCTGACTTTGTAACATGAGTTTGGAAGTAAACACTTTTTTCACTTTTTTGGGGGAAGACTTTGAGAAAGATTGCTATTAGTTCTTCTCTAAGTGTTTGGTAGAATTTTGCAGTGAAGCCATCTGATCCTGGTCTTTTCTTGGAATGGAAACATTTTATTACTGATTAAATCTCCTTAGTATTGGTGTGTTCAGATTTTCCATTCCTTTAATACTCAAAGTCTTGGTAGTTTTTGTGTATCTAGGAACTTATCCATTTCCTCTAGGTTATCTATTTTTTTTTTTTTTTTTTTTTTGCTCACTGAAACTTCCGCCTCCTGGGTTCAAGCGATTCTCTTGCCTCAGCCTCCTGAGTAGTTGGGATTACAGGGGCCCGCCACCACACCTGGCTAATTTTTGTATCTTTAGTAGAGACAGGGTTTCTGCATGTTGGTCAGGCTGGTGTCAAACTCCTGACCTCAGGTGATCTGCCTGCCTCAGCCTCCCGAAGTGCTGGGATTACAGGCATGAGCCACTACGCCTGGCTGACATTTAGTTTTTCATAGTCGCCTGTTATGATGCTTTTTGTTTCTATGGTATCAGTTGTAATGTCTCCGCTTTCATTTCTAATTTTATTTGAGTTTTCTTCTTTTTCCTAGTTATTCTAGCTAAAGGTTTGTCAATTTTATCTTTTCAAAAAACTAACTCTTCATTGATCTTTTCTATTGTTTTTCTATTCTCCATTTGTTTTCTTTCTTCTCTAATTGTTATTATTTCTCCCTTCTTATGAAAGGGAAACCCTGACTCTTCTTCTAGTAACTTAAGTAGTAATATTAGGTTATTTATTTTAAATCTTTTGTTTGATGTAGGTATTTATTGGTATAAACTCCCCTCTTAGACCTGCTTTTGTTGCATCCCATAAGCTTTGTTATGATGTGTTTTCATTTTCATTTATCTTAAGATATTTTAAAATTTTGCTTTTAATTTCTTCTTTGACCTATCGATTGTTGAGGAGTCTGTTGTTTAATTTTCACGTTTGTAACATTTTTGAAATTCCTTCTATTATTGATTACTAGTTTCATGTCATTGTTTTTGAAAAAATAATTTATATATTTCAATCTTAATTTTGTTGTGACTTGTTTTGTGGCTTACTCTATGATTATCCTGGAGAATGTTCCTTGGGTGCTTCAAAAGATTATATATTCTGCTGCCACTCGGTGAAATGTTCTATATGTGTCTATTAGGTCCATTTGGTCTAAAGTGTAGTTTAAATCCAATCGTTCTTTACTGATTATCTGTCTAGATAATCTGTCTATTAAAAGTGGGATTTTGAAGACCGATGATTTTATTGCAGTCTATTTCTCTCTTCAGGTCTATTAATATTTGCTTTATATATTTAGGTGATCCAGTGTAGGGTCCATATATATTTATAACTGTTATTTCTTCCTGATGAAATAATCCGTTTATTATTATACAATGACCTTATTTGCCCTGTTTTACTGTTATTGACTTAAAGTCTATTCTATGTGATGTAAATGTAGCAACCCCTCATCTATTTTGGTTTCCACTTGCATGGAATATCTTTTTTCCATTTTTACTTTCAGTTATATGTGCCCTAAATTGCCATTTTAATAATTATATTCTGGCTATCATATATTTTTTTTCTGTCTTCCACTCTTTCTGCTTTGTATGTTTTTTTCCCTTTCTTCTATTTTTCCTGTCTTCTTCTGTGGTTGATGCTTTTCTCTAGTGGTATGCTTTGATTCCTTACTTTTTATCTTTCATGTATCTACTACAGGTTTTGCTTTGTGGTTACCTTGAGACTTACAAAGGAATGTCTTATACTTATAACCAGCGATTTAAAAATGATAACTTAACTCTGATTACACACAAAAACTCTACACTTTTACTCTACCACCCCCATTTTAGTTTTTGATGTCACAATTTAAATTTTTTATATAGTATATCCCTTAACACACTACAAATATACCTCATTTTGTCATGATTTACTTTATTGTTCTTCACAGATAGTGCATTTTTTTTTTACAAATTGAAGGTTTGTGGCAACCCTGTGTTGAGCAAGTCTAACTGTCATTTTTCCAGCACTATGTGTTTATTTCATGTCTGTGTCATATTTTGGTTATTTCGAGCTTTTTCATTATTGTTATTATTACGTCCATTAAGGCTATCTGTGATCAAGTGATGTTTGATGATACTATTGTAATTGTTTTGTGGTGCTGTAAATCGCATCCATATAAGGTGACAAACTTAACTGATAAATGTTGTGTGCATACTGACAGCTCCACCAACTGGTTGTTGCTCCATCTGTCTCCCTCTCCTCAGCTGTTCCTATTCTCTGAGACACAGTAATATTGAAATTAAGCCAATAAATAGCCCTGAAATTGTCTTTAGGTGTTCAAGTGATAGGAAGAGTCACACATGTCTCACTTTAAATCAAAAGCTAGAAATGACTTAGCTTAGGGAGAAAAAGCATGTCAGAAACCAAGATAGGCCAAAAGCTTAGTTTTGGGCCAGTTAGCCAAGTTGTGAATGTAAGGGAAACTTTCTTGAAGAAAAGTAAAATGACTACTTCAGTGAACACACAAATTACAAGAAAATGAAACAAGCTTACTGCTGATATGGATAAAGTTTTAGTGGTCTGGATATATGATCAAACTAATTGCAACATTAAGCCAAAGCCTAATCCAGAACAAGTTCTTAAACTCTCTTCACCTCTATGAAGGCTGAGATAGATGTGAAAGCTGCAGCAGAAAAGTTTGAAGCTAGCATAGTTTGTTTCATGAGGTTTAAGGATCGAAGTTGTCTCTGTAACATAAACATGCAAGGTAAAGCATCAAGTGATAATATAGAAGTTGCATTAAGTTATCCAGAATATTGAGGTTAGATAACTGATGAAGGTGGCTACAGTAAACGATAGTTTTTCAGTGGAAACAAACAGTAAAATACTAGAAGAAGATGCCATCTAGCGCTTCTATAGCTAGAGAGGAGAAGTCAATGCCTGGCTTCAAAGCTTCAAAGGACATCATGATATTCTTTTTAACAGCTAATGCAGGTGGTGACTTTGAGTTGAAGCCAATGCTCATTGATCATTCTAAAGATCCCAGGGCCCTTAACAATTAGACGAATCTACTGTGCCTGTGCTCTATAAATAAAACAACAAAGCCTAAAGGGCAGCACATCTGTTCACAGCATGGTTTACTGAATATTTTAAGCTCCCTGTTGATATCTACTGCTCAGAAAAAAAGATTCCTTTCCAAATATCACTGCTCATTGACAATGCACAGTGTTGCCCAAGAGCTTTGATGAAGATGAACAAAAAGATTAAACTTGTCTTCATTTCTGCTAACACAACATCCATTTTGCATCCCATAGATCAAGGAGTGATTTTGACTTTCCAGTGTTATTATTTAAGAAATACATTTTGTAAGGCCATGGCTGCCATAGATAGTAATTCCTCTGCTGGATCAGGACAAGAGAAATTGAAAACCTTCCAGAAGGACTCACTACTTAGATGTCATTAAGAACATTCATGATTTATGGGAGAAGGTGAATGTATCAACATTTACAGGAGTGTAGAAGGTTGATTCCAACTCTAATGAATGACTTTGATGGGTTCAAGATTTCACTGGAGAAAGGTACTGCAAAAGTGGTGGAAATAGCAAGAGAAATAGAATTAGAAGTGGAGTGTGTACATGTGACTGAATTGCTTCACTTTCTTAATAAAACTTGAATGGATGAGGAGTTGCTTATTATGGATGAGCAAAGAAAGTGATTTCTTGAAATGGAATCTACTCTTGGTGATAATGCTGTGAACATTGCTGAAATGATAACAAATAATTTAAACTAGTACATAAATGTATTTGATAAAACAGTGGCAAGATTTGAGAGAATTGATTCCAATTTTGAAAGAAGTTCTACTCTGGGTAAAATGCTATCAAACAGTATTGCATACTACAGATAATTTTTTATATGTAAGGAAAAGCCAATTGATGCAACAAACTTTATTGTTGTCTGATTTTAAGAAATTGCCACAGCCACCACAACCTTTGGCAACCACCACCCTGATAAGTCAGCAGTCATCAACATCAAAGCAAGACCTTCCAACAGTAAAAAGGCCAATATTTGATGAAGGCTCAGATGATTGTTAATCTTTTTATTTTAGCCATTAAGTATTTTTAAATTAACATGTATACTTTTTAGACATATTATCACACATTTAAAAGGCTGCAGTAAAATGTAAATATAACTTTTATATGTACTGGGAAACACAAATATTGTGATTAGCTTTATTGTGATATTTGCTTTATTTAGGCATTCTGGAATTGAACCCACAATATCTCTGAGGTATACCTCTATTGTAGCTATTATTATTTTTAATAGTTTTGTCTTTTAGCCTTTATCCTAATGATATCAGTGGTTTCCACACCACCATTACATTATTAGAGTATTGTAAATGTACTTACTTTTAACAGTGAGTGATATACTTTTATATATTTTCTTTCTTTTTTTATTATTGTTATACTTTAAGTTTTAGGGTACATGTGCACAATGTGCAGGTTAGTTACATATGTATACATGTGCCATGTTGGTGTGCTGCACCCATTAACTCATCAATTAGCATTAGGTATATCTCCTAATGCTATCCCTCCCCCCTCCCCCCACCCCACAACAGTCCCCAGAGTGTGATGTTCCCCTTCCTGTGTCCATGTGTTCTCATTGTTCAATTCCCATCTAAGAGTGAGAACATGCGATGTTTGGCTTTTTGTCCTTGCAGTAGTTTACTGAGAATGATAATTTCCAATTTCATCCATGTCCCTAAAAAGGACATGAACTCATCCTTTTTTATGGCTGCATAGTATTCCATGGTGTATATGTGCCACATTTTCTTAATCCAGTCTATCATTGTTGGACATTTGGGTTGGTTCCAAGTCTTTGCTATTGTGAATAGTGCCACAATAAACATATGTATGCATGTGTCTTTATAGCAGAATGATTTATAGTCCTTTGGGTATATACCCAGTAATGGGATGGCTGGGTCAAATGGTGTTTCTAGTTCTAGATCCCTGAGGAATTGCCACACTGACTTCCACAATGGTTGATCTAGTTTACAGTCTCACCAACAGTGTAAAAGTGTTCCTATTTCTCCACATCCTCTCCAGCACCTGTTGTTTCCTGACTTTTTAATGATTGCCATTCTAACTGGTGTGAGATGGTATCCCATTGTGGTTTTGATTTGCATTTCTCTGATGGCCAGTGATGGTGAGCATTTTTTCTGAGGAACTGGTACTATTCCTTCTGAAACTATACCAATCAATAGAAAAAGAGGGAATCCTCCCTATCTCATTTTATGAGGCCAGCATCATCCTGATACCAAAGCCTGGCAGAGACACAACAAAAAAAGAGAATTTTAGACCAATATCCTTGATGAACATTGATGCAAAAGTCCTCAATAAAATACTGGCAAACCAAATCCAGCAGCACATCAAAAAGCTTATCCACCATGATCAAGTGGGCTTCATCCCTGGCATGCAAGGCTGGTTCAATATATGCAAATCAATAAATGTAATCCAGCATATAAACAGAACCAAAGACAAAAACCACATGATTATCTCAATAAATGCAGAAAAGGCCTTTGACATAATTCTACAACCCTTCATGCTAAAAACTCTCAATAAATTAGGTATTGATGAGACGTATCTCAAAATAATAAGAGCTATCTATGACAAACCCACAGCCAATATCATACTGAATAGGCAAAAACTGGAAGCATTCCCTTTGAAAACTGGCACAAGACAGGGATGCCCTCTCTCACCACTCCTATTCAACAGAGTGTTGGAAGTTCTGGCCAGGGCAATTAGGCAGGAGAAGGAAATAAAGGGTATTCAATTAGGAAAAGAGGAAGTCAAATTGTCCCTGTTTGCAGATGACATGATTGTATATCTAGAAAACCCCATTGTCTCAGCCCAAAATCACTTTTGTATATTTTCATGTCACTAATTAGCTTGCTCTTTTTTTTTCCTTTAGTTTGAAGATTCTGTGTAAAATTTTTGGAAAATAGGTTTGGTGGTGATGAACTCTTTCAGCTTTTGTTTGTCTGGGGAAATCTTTCTCTCTACTTGATTCCTAAAGGACAGCTTTGTTGGGTAAATATTTTTGGTTGGCAGTTTGTTTTTCTTTCCTTACATATGTTCTTCTAGTCTCTCCTGTTCTGCAAGGTTTCTGCTGAGAAATTTTCTGCTACCCTTGTTATAACTCTCTTATATGTGATTTGCCTCTTCTCTCTTGCTGTTATCAGGATTTTCTCTATGTTTTTGATTTTTGACAGTTTGATTATAATATGTCTTGGTGTAGTCTTATTTTCATTAAATCTGATTAGAAACTTCTGACCTTCTTGTACACCTGGATATTTGTATCTTTCCCCAGATTTGCAAACTATTCTGCTATTATTTCTTTAAATAATCTCTATTTTTTGTCTCTCTCATCTCCTTCTATAACTCCTATAACTTGTATAAGATAGTTTGGCTATGTTCCTACCCAAATATCATCTTGAATTTTAGTTCCCATAATCCCTACATGTCATGGGAGGGATTCAGTGGGAGGTAATTAAATCATGGAGGTGGTTTCCCCCATGGTATTCTCATGATAGTAAGTTCTCATGAGATCTGATGGTTTTATAAGGGGCTTCTCCTTTTGCTCAGTTCTCATTCTTCTCTCTCCTGCCACCTTGTGAAGGACATGTTTGCTTTCCCTTCCACCATGATTATAAGTTTCCTGAGGCCTCCCCAACCCTGTAGAACTGTGAGTCAACTAAAGCTCTTTCCCTTATAAATTACCCAGTCTTGAATACGTTCTTATAGCAGTATGAGAATGGACTAATGCATTGCACATTTTCTCTTTTGATGCTGCCTCATAAATCTCTTAAGCTTTCTTCATCTTTTCTCATTCTTTTTTCTTTCTTCTTCTTTAGTTGTATATTTTCAAATAACCTGTTTTTCACTTCACATATTCTTTGTCTACTTGATAATTTCTGCTGGATGCTGTCTAGTGCATTTATTATTTCATTTATTATGTTTTTTAGCTCCAGAATTTCTGTTTAATTAAAAAATAATTTCAGTCTCTCTCTTTAATTCTTTGTTTTGGTTGTACTGTTTTACTGATTTCATTGAATTGCTTCTCTGTACTTTAAGTTCACTAAGCTTTCCTAAAAAAATTATTTTGATTTTTTTGGTCAAGCATTGCATATATCTCTATTTCATTGGGGCCAGTTACTGTAAAATTACTGTGTTCTTTTGATGATGTTATGTCTGTTTTTTTATGTTTATTTTTGCCTTATGTTGATGTGTGTGCATTTGGTAAAGCAGTCAAATGCACACACATCAATATAAGGGAAAAATAAACATCAACAAAACCAAAAAGAATCACCTTCCAGATTTTATGAACTAGTTCACTATGGAAAGACCATACCCTATGAGGGAGGGTTTATTGGGTGGGATAGCATCAGTGATGGTGCAGATTTGTAGTCTCTGTGTAGCTTTTTCAGCTCAGGTCAGAGTTGATAAAGATCATAAGGATCCTCAGTGGCCAAAGCAGTGGATATTGGCAGTAGCAGCAAGAATTGATAGGGTCTTCAGTGGTGATGGCTGCTAAGGTTCTTCTGATCTTTCCCCCCACCAGGGAAGCTGGAGCTGAGAAGATTTCTCTTGGTACTAGATCTGGCTTGTAGGGCCTCTCTTAGTGGCAGTATCACCAGTGTCTGATGGGTGACACTCATGGAGTAGCCATGAAACTGAGGTCTGATGCATGGGCTCACATGGAGAGATTATGGCTCTGGGATTAGAATGGTAATGACATTGGTGCTCAAGGTGCAGATGCCCCTTCTGCTGCATGGTATAGTATGTGAGGCATGAGTGCACATGCAAAGTAGTGTGGGAGCTGAGAACACAGTCTTTCAGTGGCTTCAGGGTTGGGGCAAGGCGTAGCTTTCTATGGCTGAGCTGTTGCCCAGGGCACAGGTGCCCCTGCTGTAATGTTGGTAATAGTATACATATAAATTAGTCAAGGAGACAAGAATGAGAGCACAGGTATGCACAGAATTATAATGGCTCTGAGGCCTGGGTGGGGCTAGCTCTCTATGGTGGTTAAGTCAGTGTCTGGAGTGTGGACACATGCAGGCAGAGTTTAACATTGGGGCTTGGAGTGTTAACTAGCTTACTATGGTGCTGGCTGTGGTGTTAAAAACATGGGTGAGCCCAGTGTAGTCAGACTATCAGTCTGGAGTGTGGGCATTCTCAGGGTGGCCATGGCTCCAGGGCTGGAGCTTACACATGGTTGGGAGAGGTGATGACCCCATTCCCAAAGCAGCTCGACAGCAACTGCTTCTTGGGGGATAGGAGGAAGGTATAGCCACATCTCCCCCTCTGGGGTTCTCTTGCAGGAATGACTGTTGGTTACTCAGTGGGAAAAGATGCTAGTGTCTCCTGTGGAGCAGGCCACTAGAGACAATGTTGGTCCTTTCTGTGTCTAATACTGATAGCTTCCACCTTTCTTCTTTGTTCCTAGCCAAATCATCGCCTCTTAGGTGTGCCAATCACACCAGCAATTCTTTCTATGTGGTTATTCTCCATTTTTTCCTTCACGATGTTGCTGCAAATTCTTTAATGGGCCCTTGAGTCCTCTCTGGGCTATTTTAGTTTGTGAATAGCTGTCTATACTTGAATGCTTTGGAGGGATTAATATCTGCTACTCCATGATCTTGATGATAGGTCCTAAACAGAGATTTTCTTACATTCTAGAAACTATTAATTCCCCCATTCATTGCAGAGGAAGTCTGTGTGAATGTTGGAGCATGATTTTGACACTTAGCCAGGCAACTTACAATTCTGTCTTTGCCCTCACTTCCTGCTTGCACAAAGCCTCAAGATCATTCACAGGTTACAGCTCAGTGCCTTCTCTATTTTTTCCTTAGGATGAGCATAGTCCTGGGCATATACCTGGTCTTCTAGATTTTTGGGAATATGTCAGAGATTTTCAAATCCCCTACGGATATCTCATTACTCAGCTTATGTTCTTAAGCTTTGGTTAGTCTATTGTTTTCCCTGACTATTATCCAATACCTTAGCCATAAGCAAAGTTAATCAATTGCCTGTAACTGTTTTGATGAATGCCCAGAGGAGAAAGGTTTTTCACAGTGGGTGAGTTCTGATTTAAGTAAAATAAAGACAGCCTTGCAAGTGGAGTCTTCCAGAGAACTGCCAGACGTGTCAAATAATGGCAATTTCTTGGGAATTTGAAAGGGCTCTATCCCTGTTTTGCTTTCTGCAGTGGCTGTCAGACAATTTGTTTTCACTATGAATGAGAGCTATTACTTTTAAAGGCTGTTACAGAGTTGGATACTGGGGGCTGAGAATAATGCAAGCCAAAGCACTGCAAAGCTCATTTTTCTCACTGAGATTCAGCCATTTTCCTGAATAAATGCTCCCTGAGTAATTGCAAGTGTTTGGTTAATTTCCAGAGTTTTACAAATTTGATTCTGACATTTTTTGCCAATTTTCTTGCTTTCTTTATAGAAGAGAGAATTATCAGAATTTCTTTCTCTATCGTTTTCCCTATGTCAAAAGATATATTTTATATATAGTCTTAACATTTATTGTAGATACAGTTAGAAAAAATTTTACTGACATGAATATTTCTAAATCAAGAAGACATTTTAAAGTTAACAATTGGGAGAAACCATAGGTTATCAAATGCTTTGGAAAAATATGAAGATAGTGTGGTTGCCAACCTCCAACATGTCGAAAATAATCCTTACTTCCTAGTTTTGTGGTTCTTCTTTTCCCATACTAAATCCAAGTTGATTTGTACAACCAAAATAATCATATGAAAGTGATGGTGTATGACCTTTGAGACTAGTTCATAAATACGTTGCCACTTCTACCTCGGTCACTTGAATAGGTTATTCTTGGAAAAGCCAGCTACTATGTTGTGAGGACACTAAAATGTACCTATAGAGAGGCCCATGTGGAGAACTGAGTATTCCACTAAAGCCAGTACTAATTTACCACCTATGTGAGTGATCCATCTTGTCCAGTCCCAGCCAAGCGTTCTGATGACTACAGTACCACAAAGCATCTGACCGAACCTTTTGATAAGCCTTTATCCAGATCTGCCTAGCCAAGCTGTTCCTGAATTCTCGACTAATAGAAACTGTGAGATAATAAATGTTTATTGTTTTAAGCCACCAAGTTTTGTCATAATTTGTGTCTCAGCAATTGATTGCTAATATAATAAGCAATTGAAAGCATTTATTTACAAGGAAGCAAATATCCTCAGAAAGAAATTGAAATATGTTTTTAAAAATTTCCCCTGAGAAAATACTAGCCGTACATAATAGTAAAGGCTCTTTCAGACATACCAAACTTTCAAGGTTATATTCAGAGCACAAAAGAAGATTGTAACTATTCCATATTCATTTTCTGAATATGGAATAACTTCATTACCATGACCTGAAAATAATAAAACCAATGAAAAAAATTATAATTTTGCTTAGTGAAAGATTCTACTAACAAATGGAATCTAGCAGGATAAAGCTTTCTAGAAGTGCATTATATACACATAAAGCTATAATAATTTAGACCAGAAGTACTAGCATCAGAATAAAAATATATTAATAAAAAATAATTGTAAGAACTCAGAAACAGCACATCAAACCTAATACCAGTTATGAAATAATCCATTCCTTCCAGACTTAGTTGAAGTGTCTAAATCTACATTATAAACATCTAATGCATATTAACAAGTATGTATATATGTAAATATGTATATATAATATTTTAAATCAAATATACATATGATACATAAATATGGCTTACAATGAAGCAGATTGACATTTGAAGCATCAATATCTTTAATCTAAAAATAGATCTTAGAAAAACTAAAAAAAGTCTCTCAGTTATAAAATCATTCAAAAAGGAAAATAGGAAATTTGAGAGGAAGAAATTCAAATGCCAATAGATACTTTAAAAAGTATAATTTAGGCAGTAATTCAATAGGTAATGGTTATGTTCTAACAAATTCCCCTTGGTTTACAAAAAAGAGCAGTAGCCAGCGCTGAGTTCATTTGAGAAGTGAAAGGTAAATATAATTAACAAACTTTTTGGAGATTATCCACAATATGCCAAAATCCTTAGTATTGACCCAGACATTTTATTTAACATTTGAAATATGAATGCTTTACATCCTTAGCATTGCTCATTTGTGGCTCATTCGTGTTTTCTTTATATAGATACTATTTTTAGCAAAGGAAATACATTAAAAATCAAATTTTCATTGCCCTTCTACCTAGGAGAAAGCGGGCAGTTTGATGCATAGGAATGCAAGGTTTTATATGATTTTCCTTAGATAAATCTAAAAGCTAACTCTGGTATCAGTTTGTCTCATCACATTTGGAAGGTGTGACATACCTGCAAATAGCGGACCACTCGGCAAACCAGGTCAGGTGCCATGAAGTCTCCAGTGAATCGCCAAATAATATCTGTCAAGATGTTGACCAGTCCTGTGAAAGAATCTAACAAAAACATACAAGTGCTTACATTCAGGGTTTATTTTTATTTTTATTTTTATTTTTCACATTTGCAGCTAAGCCACAATAGAAATGAAATCCTGGGGAGGTTCATTTTTAATTTTTTTCCTTCCTGCTTTATCAGATGGCCACTGAGGAAATGCAAAGCAAGGTAGGAGTTCTTTGACTTATATTATTGAAGCTTCCTACCACTTAAATGTAACCACCTAGGAAGAATTTCAGTAATGACTGAAGAGGAATCATGCTAATCATAGAGTTGACTTTTTAAGTCACAGAACAGAAGTTTTCAGGGTATGTAGGTCTGTACTAAAGAAAGCACTGTGTGAGAATCAAGAGGACAAAATTGAGAAAAGCAAAATCGTTATCTTTGGAGAATACTTCAAAATTCCCCTTACTACACCCATTATTTTGCAAATTGGACCTCTTGTTTCTCCTTATGCCCAGTCTTAGTCGCCCTCCTCCCAGGTTTCTTTGCTTTCTTCTCCTTTCCACTTTCAACCTCTACACTTGGAAAACAGCAAGTGTATGATCTATCCATTTAATTAATGTACTTGGTTGAATTACAGAGGCACTAAGGCCAAGGTCAGGACATTTTTCCTCTTGTGGGCAGGTCATCTGTACTCCATTCTATAGTTACAGATTGTACAAGCTGTGCAGATGTTTATAGCAGAAATGGCAAAATAGGCTATATGTCTAAAAACTGCCCCTCACCCCTCCATGACAGACATCACTAATTTATCACGTAATCCAGAATCTTTCTCAAAAGAGTGCTGCAGGCAAGGTTGCAGAATAGAAGGTTCCATTGATCGTTCCCTCTTCCTCCCTCAGCAAGGACACTAATTTAGCAACTATCTACACATAAAAAAAGTAGCTTTGTAAGCACCAAAAATCAGGTGAGCTCTCATAGTGCTTGGTTTTAACTTCATATTGCTGAAAGAGGCACTGAAGAAGTAGAAAAAAAAAAAAAAAACAGTTTTAAATCTCTGACGCCACCACTCTCCCATCCCCCAGCAATGGCAGCAGGGTGTGGAGAGCATTCCTAGGTGCCAGGGGAGAAAAGCACAGCAATTGTGAGGCATTGAACTTAGTGCTGTCCTATTATAGCATAAAAGAAAACTGGGCCAAACTCAGCTGATGCCCCACCCCATGGAGACAGCATTTATATTAGCTCTAGCCAGAAGGAAATCACCAATCCTGGTGGTCAGAACTTGAGTTCCCACAAGCCTTACCACTGCAAGCTAAAGTGCTCTAGGGCTCTAAATACACTTGAAAGTCAGTCTAGGCCACAAGGAGTGCAACTTTCAAGCAAGTTCTAGTTCTGAACTGGGCCCAGAACCAGTACACTGGGGAGGCACATGGCCTACTGAGATACCAGCTTGGGTGGCTAAGGGAGTTCTGGCACTACCCCTCCCCTAACCCCAGGCTGCAATTCTCACAGCTCCAAAAGAGGTCTCTTTCTTCCACTTAAGGAAAGGAGAAGAAGGAGAAGGAAGGAGTAGGAAGGATTTTGTCTTACATCTTGGATACCAGCACAGTCACAAAAGGAGAGGGCACTAGTCAGCTCTGAGAGGCCCCCTTTCCAAGCTCTAGCTCCTGGATGGCATTTCTAGACATGCCCTAGGCCAGAAGGGAAACTACTGCCTTGAAGGGAAGGACATAGTCCTGGCAACATTCATCACCTGCTAACTAAAGAGTCCTTGGGCTCAGAATAACCAGCAGCAATACCCAGGTACATTGAAGACTTTGGATGAGACTCTGAGACTTGCCAATCAAAAGTCACCAAGTGGCTGAACGGATTGAAAAAAAAAGGGATTCAATGATCTGTTGCTTACAAGAAACACACTTCACCAATAAAGACACAAGGCACATGTAGGCAGAAAATAAAGGGATGGGAAAAGATATTCCATGTCAATGGAAACCACAAAAGAGCAGGGCTAGTTATGCTTATATCAGGCAAAATAGATTTCAAGACAAAAACTATAGGAAGAGATAAAGAAGGTTACTATATAGTGAAAAAGGGGTCAATTCAGCAAGAGAATATAACAATTGTAAATATATATGCACCCAACACTGGAACACCCAGACATATAAATTAAATATTGTTAGAGCTAAAGAGAGATGTAGACCCCATACAATAATAGCTGGAGACTTCAACACCACAATTTCACCATTGGACAGATCTTCCAGACAGAAAATTGGTAAAGAAACACGAGAGTTAATCTGTGCTATAGACCAAACAACAGCTGTAGAATACACATTATTTTCCACAGCACAGGGGTCATTCTCAAGAGTCGACTATATGTTAAATCACTAAAAAGCCTGAAAACATTAAAACAAAACAAAATAATATGAAGCATCATCTCTGACCATAATGGAATGAAACTAGAAATCAATAACAAGAGGAATTTTGGAAACTATACAAATATATGGAAATCAAACCATATGCTCCTGAGTGACTAGTGGGTCAATGAAGAAATTAAGAAGAAAATTTAAAAATTTCTTGAAACAAATGATAATAGAAACACAACATACCAAAAGCTATGGGATACAGCAAAATCACTAAGAGGGAAGTTTATAGCTATTAGTACCTACATTGAAAAAGAAGATAAACTTTAAGTAAACAACTTAATGATGCATCTTAAAGAACTAGAAAAGGAAGAGCATAACAAACTCAAAATTAGGAGCAGAAAATAAATAATAAATATCAAAGCAGAAATAAATGAAATTGAGATGAAGAAAACAATACAAAATATCAATGAAACAAAAAGTTGGATTTTTGAAATGTCATGCAAAATTGACAAACCTTTAGCCAGACTAATAAAGAAGAGAGAAGACTCAAATAAATAAATTGTAAATAAATTGGAAATTACAGAAGAAAGGAACAAATTCCTAGATGCATACAATGTACCAAGATTGAACTATGACCAATAACAAATAACAAGATCTTATAATAAAATGTCTTCCAATAAAGAAAAGTTCAGGAACTGATGGCTTCTCTGCTGAATTATACCAAACATTTAATGAAGAACTAATATCTTACTCAAACTATTCTGAAAAATAGAGGAGGAGGGAATACTTCCAAACTCATTCTACGAAGCCAATATTATCCTGATACCAAAACCAGACAAAGACACATCCAAAAAAATCAGAGTCTGTATTCACATGAAACAGACAATAATATTCATTTTCTGCTTTGCCCATGGCTATGTTACCTCTTCAAACATCTGTCATAATAAGGTCTGAAGAGACATGGACCATCTGAACATTCTGTAGAATATCACATTGATCCATTTACATCAAAGATGTCATTAAGAGTCAACAAGAAGTGTCTAATACATTTGAGGCATTGGTAGGACACATACACTCTGGAGGGTGAGAGACAAACCCTGTGAAAATTCAGGAATATGCCACATCGGTAAAGTTTTTAGTGGTTCAGTAGTGAAAGTCTGCTAGAATACCACTCCCACCACTGCATTTTCAAGTAAAAGTTAAATTGCTGTATCTTACATTCTCAATCTCAATAAATAGAGCAAGATACCTGGTAGGCCTCTTTGTGTTTTGGAGGCAACACATTCCACATCTAGGAATATTTTTGTTCCCATATACTGAACTACATAGAAGTCTCACAGCTTTGAGTGGGCCTGGAGCAAGAAAGCAAGAAAGGGCTCTGCAGCATGTATGGGCTGCAGTATAAGCAACCCTACTACTTGGGGCATATGATCTGGCTGACCCCATGGTGCTGAATGTGTTAGTGGGGAAAGATACAGTTTGTAGTTGATGGATGCCCAAGTGAAAGAATCAGAATGCAGGCCCCTAGGGCTCTGAAGCAATGCCATCCATTTTCAATATAAAGTTATACACCTTTTGAGAAACCCTTCCTAGAATGTTGCTGAGCCTTGGTCAAGATGGAACAGCTGATAATGGGGCACCAAATGTATTTGGAACTGACCATTATGAGCTAGATTATTGCCAATGCACTAAGTCATACACTCAGACGTGTCCCACAGCCTTCTATTGGAAAATGGAAATGGCACATCTGGGATCAAACCCATATGGGACTAGATCGGCATGAGGAGGCTGCATGAGCAAGTAGCACAGATGCCTCCATGTCAACCACCAGGGTTGTACCAGTGCCCTTGCATAGCTCACACTTATGGCTATATGGGGGTTCTCTATGACTAGCTGAAAGGGAGGTAAAAGGCCAATCCTGGCTGACAATGGGTTAGTTCCTTAAGTAGCTGTAAAGCAAAAATAGATGGTCACTGAAGTACAGCTGAATTATGGGGTAGCCTTGGAAGACAGTGGAGAAGGAAGATCTTCCCAATGAATGAAGCTGCAAGCAATGAATATGGTTATCTATTCGTGTGGAAGAAAAATTGTCCTAAGGTGTGAATATATGTATAGGTTTCTGCAAGTAGCCAATAGTCTAGCTGTGTGGACAGGGACCTGAATGAAAGGGACTTGGAGATTGGAAACAAGAGTCTGAGACAGAGACATGTGGTTGGGACTATGAGAGTGGGCACAATGTGTGAAGATTTTTGTGTCATGCATTTAACACTAATTGGAAAGCATCAAGTACACAAGAAGCACTGAAAAAACAAATAGACAAGATAACTTGTCCAGTTGACATTATCCAGGCTTTGTCATTGGATTAAGTACTGGCATGATGGGCACATGAATAGAGTGGCCACAGTGGCAGAGAGCAAGACTACTCATTAGCCAATACAATGGACTACCAATTATCCTGGCAAATCTAGCTACTGCTGATTTTGAATGTCCAACTTGCTAACAAGAGAGACCAACAAGGAGCCCTCAATAGGTTACTAGGTCTTCAGGAGATTCGACTGGTTGATTTGTGGCAAGTTGACTACATTGGGTCCCCTCTGTCCTGCATCAGCCAGCTGTCCATCCTTCCAATGATGCACTTATTCTGGGTATAAGCTTTCCTTTCCTGATCTCTGAGTCATAGTCAACACAGCTAACTATTATCTGGGGGCTTTTAGATTACCAAACAAGAAGGGAAATCCACACAACATAGTATGTGATCAGGGGACCCACTTAATTGTGAAGGGGGTGTAGGATAGCTCATGATCCTAGAACCTACTGTTTGTATTACATACTACAGCAGACAGAAGTAGCTGTACTTTTAGAGCCCTAGAATGAACTACTGAAGGAACATATGAAGTGCCACTTAAAGGTAATGCTCTGAAAGGTTAGGGTCCCATCCTTTAAAGTGCAGCATATGTGTTAAATCAGAGCCCACTTCATGGTGTTGGGTCCCTAACAGGAAGTATACATAGGACTTAGAATCAAGGGGTAGAGGAAGAAATGGCCTAAGTTAACATCACTCCCATTGACCCACTGAAGGGCTTTGCACTTCTTCATCTGCACCTCTGTGCTCTTCAAGTTGGAGGTCCTGGTCACCAAAGGAAGTGTACTTCAGCCAGGGAACATAGCAAAGGTACCATTGAACTAAAAGCTATGGCTGCCACCAGGGCACATTGGACTCTTTGTGTCTAGGGACTAGCAGGCAAGAAGAGGAGTCACCATCTTGGCAAGAGTGATTGGGAGTGACTAGCAGATGGAGGTAGAGCTGTTTTTACACAATGAGAAAGGCAGGCATATGGGGAGAACACAGGCAGTTTACTTGTAACTGTCAAGTTGTGATTGATGGCAGACAATTAGTGGATGGGGCCAGGGATGTTAAGCATCTTCAGCAGGCCCCCAACACAGGGTTGTTCAGATTATTTATGCTCTAGGGTGCCCTGCCCCTGCTGTTGTGGAAGGGTGAATGGGGGCTGAAATTGAGTCTTCATTATTGTCATGCAGACATACATCCTGGTTGTACAAAGACAAGGCAAATATTGACTCTTTTCTGTACTACCCATGGGCTGTACCCTAGTATTAAATTATCCAGCTCAGAATTCCAATCATGCCTCTGTTGAGAAGCACCATTAGGCTTTATGAGAGATTTGTGGTTTCTGTGCGATTCTAGTCAGACAGAGAACTGGGCAGAACTCTGCTCAGAAATAGAGTATGCACTTGGCTGGGTTCAGGCTCTTAGAAAATCAAACAGCTGAACAACAAAAGAAACTGCAACTTTGGGGATTAATCTAGGATACTCATAATTTCATTTCCAATAGTTTATTTTTATTGCTATGTTTCTGCTAAAGAGCAATAGTAAAAATGGAAAGTCACACTGTCATTTGGTTAATTGCTTTCTGAATATTGGAAAATGAGGTTTATTAATGTTAGAACAGAAGGAGCTCAGGGTATGGCATGCAGCAAGTGCTGAGCACATGCTTGAATGAATTGCCATTGTGGTTTGAAAAGGCTTTAAGAAAAACAAAACAAAATAAAACTTTTTATTTTGAAATAATTAGAGACTCACAAGAAGTTACAATAAATGGTACAGAAAGGTTTCATGTGCCTACCACACAGCATCCCCCAATGGTGACATCCTACATAACTCTAGGTAGACTTCATGGTTTAAAAGAGAATTACTACCCTTAACCTGACTTCTCTAGAACACAGAACATGATTGTGAGGGGTTATTAAGCGGTTATTATATCCTTGGCAAGGTTCTAAGTAGTTAGAATCATTAACTTATTTAATCTCACAACAAACTGAGATAAAGTCTCCATTTTATAGATGAACAAAATAAGAAAGGTTAGAACATTTTAAGATTTCAGAGAAAGTTAGAGGTGAAGCTAGGCTTTAACCCATACTATAGAAGTCAGTGTTTGACTGCCTTCAACACTGCCTTTTATTGTTTTCATTTATTTCTTTTTAGATTGATGTTGTGTCTTTTCTTCTTTATTCCCTAGACTAATGTGCAGACATGAGTCCCTGTCTTCTTCTCATCCCCTCATTCCCTTCCTTGGTTGCCCTTTTTATCTTTTGGCCCCTTCTACTTACAGGGCTATTCCACCCACAGAAGTTGCTTTTACTCCTTTAGAAAACTAGGGAGATAAATCTCCCCTTAGTGCATCTTTTTTGGTGGGGAAGTGGTACAGGGTATTGCTGTCACTCAGGCTGGAGTGCAGTGGTGTGATCATGGCTTACTGCAGCCTCAACTTCCCAGGATCAAGTGATCCTCTTGCCTCAGCCTCCTGAGTAGTTGGGAACAGTACGTGACACCACACCTAGCTAACTTTTACTTTTTAAAAATTTTCATAGAGACGGGATCTCACTATGTTGCCCAGGCTGGTCTTGAACTCCCGGGCTCAAGTGATCCACTCACTTCAACCTCTCAAAGTGCTAGGATTACAGGTATGAGCCACTGCATCTCACCCTTTCTGCATCTTCACTGTTAACAGAATAAAGCTGAGTCCCACAGCTTAGAATAAAAGCCTTCCACTATTTGGCTTTGCTTACTGCTACAGTTTGAATGTGTGCCCAAGAATTGGTGTGTTGGAAACTTAATTCCCAATGTGACAGTGGGGCCTAATGGGAAGCATTTAGGTTGAGCCCTCATGAATAGATTAATGCCATTATAAAAAGTGAATGGGCTCATACTCTTTCTCCCTTTGGCCTTCTGCCACGTGAGGATCTAGGCAGCATGCAAGGCACCATCTTGGAAGGGAATGACCTAACCAGACACTGAACTTTCTGGCACCTGGACCTTAGACTTCCCAGCCTCCAGAACTGTGTCCTAATAAATTTCTGTTTATAAATTATACAGTCTGTGGCATTCCATCACAGCAGCACAAAACAAACTAATACAACTACCTCTTGTCAGGTCCCCATATGGCATTTCAATGTTGAACACCATATTGATCATACATTTGTGCATCTAGATAGGCGTTCCCTCTGCTTGGAATACCCTCCCTCCATTTTCCAGCCTATTGAATTCCTATTTTTCTTTCAACACCTAGCTAATATGTCCCATGCTCCAGAAGCTTTCCTTGACCATTCACATGGTATAGTTCACCATACAAGGTTATGTGACCCTCTGAGTCTTTCGCCTGTCTGTATTTGCTTTTTATTTTTCTATAGTTAACAAAAAAAGCATTGGCAAGCACATGGGATCTATAATCCAAAGTGTCAAAAGCTTGGAGAGGAAAAATCCTATGACTGTTCTAAGCTATAAGAGAAGTCCTTACTGAGAAGGTCAGATGTGAGCAGTCATTGAGAGCTGTGGGTTGTCATTGATCAAATAGGAATGTCATGAAGATTTTCATGGCACAAATGGACTGGATGAATGAATGGAATGGACTTGGGAGTTACTTGGGTATTCTCTTTTGGCTTACTGATTCCTTAATTTAAAAAAACGGAAAGATTATTTTGTTTCTCTAGACCTAAGTGGTTATGTAAATAACAATAATCTATTCTGTTAGAATCTATTTTTCCCCTGGAGCTCAATCTTAAATAAGCCTATTTCTGAAAGTAGACTATCAGTGGAACTCTGCCACCGCATTTGTTAGTTGCTATTAAGCAAATGATGTTCAATGCTGATCAGTAAAAAGCTATTTAGTTACCTAAGTAATTGAGCACATTGCAGATAAACTGCTCCTAAATGATAATTAACAAGACCTTGGGAACAAAGGGTACACTTTAAAGGCTTAATCACCTCCATGTATTACTCTTGCTTTTAAAAATTTGTCCTGTGAAAGATCTTAGGAAATTTTAATACTCAGAAAAGCCGAAGTAGAGTCACAACAGGCTTTATTGTCCTTTGAGGGTTTCTTGTAAACATGAATGGGGTTCCAGTTGGAGCACAAAAGCAGGTGGACAGGGAAGAAGTCAAGAATGGGGCAATAGCTGAGCTTTTCAGTGAGGATTGGTCAGGTGAGAAAGGAATGCAGAATATTGATTCTAGGCACATATAACAGCATGAACAAAGTTATGGAGATGAGAAACTACTTGGCTTGTGTATATTAAACATCTGTGTGTTGTTGCTGAAGCCTAAATAGGAGCTAGGAAGTGGCAAAAATGGGTCTGCAGAAACAAGAAGAATCCAGACTTCTGGGTCTCACATGCCAATTAAAAGAGGATGTATTTTTTTATACTGTGAGAGTTGTTGAATGTTTATGTCTCCAAACATGTATTATAAATAGATTTCTTTAGTTGCTGTGGTGCGGATCAATTTGTTAGGTCCAATACTGGAATTACCATTTAATTAGGAAACTATGCAGAAGTTCAAGGAAGAAATGTATGTTAAGTAACTGTAGGAATGTAGAGAGGATGTACATTGTGAAGCCTAGGACAACATTAAAAGAAATAGAAAAAGAGGCATAATTAATAAGCTAATAGTGGAGACAAAATGAAATCATAAAAAGCTCAATTAATCCAGGCTGAAATAGAAGGAAAAAAGGAAGAAAAATATAGATGGAACAAATAAAAGCAAGAAACCAGTGGTAGATTTCAATCCAAACACATCAATAATAACATTACATGTAAATTGCCTGAAACCCCAGTTAAAATCCAAACTCATTAACTTTTCATATTAATGATCCTATCTTCGTCTCTCCTCAGACTCACTTGATAGCACCACTATCTGCTAGGGACACCCAAGCCAGGAACCCATAATACATAGTAGACTCTTCCCTCTACCTCACATTCAGAACATCTCAATACTCAGTCACCAAATCCTCCTTATTTTACCTTACTAAGTAGATCTCAAATTTGAATCCTCTCTGTATTCTTACTATTATTTGGCATACTCTAGGTACTGATGATTTCTTTCTTGAACTTCCGCAGTTTCCTAACTAATCTAAATGGTAATTCCAGTGCTGGACCTGCCAAATTGATCTTCCCTGCAGCAAGTAAAGACTGAGTATTAGATGTTTTATATAATATTATACAAATTCTTACATATTGTGAAGACTTAGACATTCAAATTCCTCATAAACTTTGTGCTATTGTTATCAGACATTTAAATTTTACATGGGTTATAAATCTCACTGCTACAATTTTTCTTCAAGTAGTCAATTACATTTTAGAGTCATTTAACATTAAGAAAAATGTGGTTTTTAATATTAATCTTTATTTTTACTATTTTCAGAGTTCTTCACATCTCTGTGTAGATAAAATTTCTGGTCTGGTTTCACATTCCTTCTGTCAGAAGAACTTTCTTTAATGTTTCTTAAAGTACAGGTCTGCTGGTAAGGAATTCTCCCATTACAAAAATTTTGAATAGTCTTTATTGTATCTTCATTTTAAACAGGTATTTTTGCTAGATGTAGAATTCTGGGTGATAGTTGTCCCCCCAGCTGGCTTTGAAGATATGTTTTATCATCTGGCTTTAATTGCTTCAGACAAGAAGTCAGCTATAATTCTTGTCTTTACCTCTTTATATTAATTTAATTTTTAAAATGACAAAATAAGTGTACGTATTCATGGGGCTACATGGTGATGTCTCAGTACATATAGTTATCAGAGTATAACTGGCATATCTATCATCTCTAGCATTTATCATTTTTTTGTGAGGATCATTCAATATTCTTTTAGTTATTTGAAACCATATATTATTGTTAACTACAGTAATTCTACAGTGATATGGAACACTAGAACTTATTCTAGTTCTATCTAGCTGTAATTTTGTATTCTTTAAGAATTTCTCTGATTTAATATGTTCATATATTTTCCACTGTCTTCCTTCAATTTCTTCTTTACCCTTATTTGGTACTTTGGATAAGTTATAGCTAGCTTTTTAAAATGTATTCTGCTTCAGGTTATTTAAGAATTTTGGATCTATGATTTGAGGCTTTCATTATTTTTGGAGAATTCTAGCTATCATTCAGAGATTTCTTTTGCCCATTCTCTCTTCTCCTTCTGTAACTTCAATGACATATATTTTAGACTATTTGATATTGTCCCATCAGTTTTAAATACTTTGTTCCCCTCATCCACTTTCTTTGTCCTTTTCTTACTGATTTTCACTTTGGGCAATTTTTATGGATCTATCTTCAAATTACCTAATTCTTCCTCTGGCTGTGTAAAGTCTACGATTCCTAGAATTAAATCTGTGAATTACTATTGTGATTTATTTCCCCCACACATTTCTACTTGAATCTTGCTTATAGTTTTTATCTTTCTGTGAAATCACTCAACTGTTCATCTATGTTGTCCACTTTTTTCCCCTGGAAACTTTAACCTATTAATCATGGTTATTTAGTAGGGAGAATGTTTTAAAGTGTTTATTTTGAAATCATTTAAGACCCATATTAAAGTTGCAAAAATAAGACAGAAGTTTCCCATGTACGCTCTACCTGGTCAATATCAGTATAATGATGAAAACCAGGAAATTGACATTGGTATAATACTGTTAACTAAACTATAGAATTATTTGCACATCACCAATTTTTACAAGCATTTCATATATCAATGAAATTTAATCTCACATACATATAAGGTCATGTCACTAACACCACAGTCGGGATAGAGAACAGTTCTACAACTGTCAAGAAATTCCCTTGTGCTATCCCTTTATAGCCACACTCCCTACCCACCCATTTCCTAGCAAACACTAATGTGTTCTTTATCATTATAGTTTTGTGATTTTAAGAATCTTACGTAAATGGAATTACAAAATATGCAACCTTTAAAAATTAGCTTTAAAAAATTCATCATAGGCCGGGCACGGTGGCTCACACCTGTAATCCCAGCACTTTGGGAGGCCGAGGCGGGTGGATCACGAGGTCGGGAGATCGAGACCATCCTGGCTAACACAGTGAAACCCCGTCTCTACTAAAAATACAAAAAAATTAGCCGGGCGTGGTGGCTGGCGCCTGTAATCCCAGCTACTCGGGAGGCTGAGGCAGGAGAATGGCGTGAACCCAGGAGGCGGAGCTTGCAGTGAGCTGAGGTTGCGCCACTGCACTCCAGCCTGGGCAACAGAGTGAGACTCCATCTCAAAAAAAAAAAAAAAATTCATCATAATGCCTTTGAAATTCTTCTAAGGTGTGTGTATCATTTGTTTGTTCTTATTGCCGAATAGTTTTAAATTGTATAAATGTATTACAATATGTTTATTCACTCACTGAAATATGTTTGGGTTATTTTCAGTTTTTCGTTATTTCAAACAAGGCTGATATAAACATTCATGTACAGGTTTTTGTGTGAATGTAAATTTTCATTTCTCTAGGACAAATACTCAGAAGTGGAATTGTTGGGCCACAGAGTAAGTAAATATATGTTTAGCTTCATAAAAAACTGCCCAGCAGTTTTCCAATGTTGCTGCACCACTGTGTACTCCCACCAACAATGTATGAGAGAGACTGTGGTTGTACACACTTTCTAGCACTCAGGACTGTCAGTGTGTTTTCTTTTAGTTGTTCTACTAGATATGTAGTGATATTTCATCATGGCTTTATTTTTCATTTCTCTAATGACTAATCATGTTGAACATCTTTTTATTTTCAATTTGTTCATTTTTCTTTTCTTTTTTTAGAAATGATTTCAACTTTAATTTAGATTCAGGGGGTACATGTGCAGGCTTTTTACATGGGTATATTATGTGGTGCTGAGATTTGGGGTACGACTGATCCCATTACACAGGTACTGAGCATAATGCCCAATAGCTGGATTTTCATCCCTTGCTCTAGTTCTTCCTTTTCCCCTCTACTGTTGCCATCTTTATGTCCATGTGTATCCAAGGTTTAACTCCCACTTATAAATGAGAACATGTGGCATTTGGTTTTCTGTTTCTGCATTAATTCACTTAGGATAATGGCCTCCAGATGCATCCAAGTTGCTGTAAAGACATGATTTCATTCTTTTCTATGACTGCATAGTATTCCATTTTTAAATCCAATCCATTGATTGGCATTTAGGTTGATTCCATGTCTTTGGTATTGTGAATATACATAGTGCTATTATGAATATATGAGTGCATGCGTCCTTTTGGGAGAACAGTTTTCTTCTGTTTGGGTATATGCCCAGTAATGGGATTGCTAATTCAAATGGTAGTTAAGTTTTTTGAGAACTCTCCAGACTGCTTCCAACAGTGGAAGAACTAATTTACATTTCCATCAATAGTGTATAAACTGTTGAACACTTTTAAAGGTCCTTCTTTGCCATCCATATATTCTCTTTCATGAAGTATTTTTAATGTATTTTTCTTATTCATTGTAATTATTTTATTTAAAGTCTGTGTCTAATAGCTCCAACATTGGAGTCATGTCTCTGTTTGGTTCTGTTGATTGCTTTGGCTGTTAACAGTGGGTTGCATTTTCTTTTTGAGTCTCATACATTTTGATTAAATGGCAAACATTTTGTGTAGAGTATATCAAATATTGAGATACATAGTATTTATGCATGGAAATGGGCACACTTCTTTAAGGTTGTTAGAGTGGGGTGTTAAATCAATCTGCTTAGGAGTCTAGCTAGACTTGAGTTTTGTTGTTAGTAGGGTCATCCTCAGCCTCCTATGGGCTTCAAATTTTTCTTTGGATTTTCTATTACCATAGTAGCTGAGATGCTGAAGGGTTTTAATGCCCCACTCTCTGCTTTCAGCTGTGCCTGTTTTGCTGTAATACTGCTACTGCTTGTTACTCAATGCTTGCTACTGGTGGTTTTAGGGCTTCTCTTTTGTCCCAGCTCAGCCACAGACCCAGATAGGCCAGTGTGCCTGGGCCTTAGGGGTGGGGTATTCTCAGTGTTCCAATTCCTCCTCCCCATGAAAATCAAACTCCTGCCTTGTATCTGTGATGGGTGTTGCATATGAGAGAATTTCATGTCCTTCCCTAGAAGTAGGAGACTTCCAATGGTATTGGTGTTGCCATTTCTGGCCTCCGTCCCCAAGGGATAGGGTTTTCTCAGTCATTTATCTGCCTTTATTAGTGCTCTGTGGGGCAACAGTGTTTGTTCCCACACTGACTTAAGTTTTTTGTTTGGGGAAGTGTCTAGGAAGGAGGGTAGTATTTCATACCTTTCCTGTAGGCGTGGTCTAAACTCTCCTGCACACTTGCGTATAGTCTCTGTAACAGCTACTCAAATCTGCCATTGTAGAGTGGAAGCAACCATAGACAATTCTGTAACTGGATGGGCCTGGCTGTATTCCAATAAAACTTTATTTATAAAAATAAGCTGCAGGATGGATTTGGCCTGTAGGCTGGAGTTTGCAGACCTCTGGTCTAGAGAATAAATTCCAAATGTCCTGCTGTGACTTTCCTTCTTCCCGAGTCTGATCTTTTCTCATTCTATTTTAAATTTGTACTTTAAGAAAAACACTTTCAACCAGCACATTAATAATAGCAGCTGTTTAACTGATTAAAACATTGGTTAAAGAAATAAAGCATACATACAAATCTACCCTAAAACATTTTGATAAAAACAAACATGCATTTGTCGTTTGTTTAATGTAGAGCCAAGACTTTGATTTGATTTGATTCTTTTTTGCATAAAATACACTCATAATTTATCCTTTATAATTTCCAGTTTGGGTTTCTTTAAAGTGGAGTAATCAGTTGACATACCAGCAAAGCAATCTAAGGCAGAATCTCATTGCAGAGATTTGTATAATGTTCCTTCATCTTTCGTAGTTGCATCTCCTGAGCTTAGTTCTATTGCAGTTCACTAAAAAAAATTCAAGTCTTTCTAAAGGGAAAGCATATACATTGACAGGTTTGTTAAGTCTAATAATATCCTGCTAGTCATGGGAGTTTAGTTAGTCAGGGTGTTTGCTGAGAGAATGGAGAGCGTTGAGTGATCAGTTGAGACAGTGAAGAAGATGCAGTTGAGAGTTTCCTTGACCATACCCAACTGTTCACTCTGCCATGCCATTTCTTTATGCTGCTCCATTGGTGTGGGAAGCTCTTTATACACCTCTACCTGAAGAATATCCATTTCCTCAAGGTTTAATTCAAGGTTACCTCCTTTATAACACCTTTTCTGCGTACTGAGATTGGCTTGGTTATTCCCACTTCTGTGTATCTTCCTACCCTACTATTATAGTACCTATAATACATGAACACATTATTATTTTTTGTATTTCTTTCCTATTCCACTATACTATGGGATAACAGAGATTATTATTTTTAGTTCAGCTCTACCTCTCCAGGCCCTAAAACTGTGATATTACATAGTAACAGCTTGGTAAATTTCCATTAAATGAAGTAGTACATTATTACTGCTGTTGTTTGATTGGCTGACTGTAGCATGGGTGATTTCATACAGCAGATGGAACCACATTAATCATCTCATTCAATGAAGATTAAAATAATGATTACAGAATAAAGATGCTGGAAGGAAAAGTGTGATTGGAAATTTTGATCCCTAAGCAGATTTCTAAAAGAGCTCCCTGCATTTTAAGATCTCTGCTAGATTGTAAGCTTCTGATTGGCAGTGGCTGTGCCTTGCTCATGTTTATAGTTTTATCTTTTTTCATAGTGCCTGGCAAGATACTCAGTGCTTGCTAGATAAAGGAAGAAATGTTGTCCAATTAAACATATTTGCAAACTTCCTTAAAACACAAAGGTCACTAGTGTAGGATTCACCCTGTGTAAAGGGCAAGTTGAGTCTCATGTCTTAGATTCCTGCTTGCTCTCAGTTGCTGTTTGCACTTTCCCCTGCATAGCAGAGCCATAGAATAATGAATACGTAGCAAGCTGAGTAACTCTTTTTCTTGAGATGACTCGTACATGAACATTTGTCACACTAAATAAGGGAGATATTGAATATAAACACAATTTTTATGAAGACATTGAAATTTCTGATAATATAAGATCCTTTTATCCTTAATTGTGGTGTTACAGATGACCTCTGCCTTTCCTGAAGGGACACTGTGGGTAACAATATCAACTGTGTATCTCAGAGTATGCAATGCTTCCAGCTCAACTCAATGTCTTTAGTGTTGTTTTTAAAGCGAGTGTGTGTATATAATAATAGCTTGCTTGCTTTTGGTTGCACAAAAAACTATTTTTGATATGGATAAGGGTCCCTCTTCTACTTTTCTTTTTTAATCACTGAATGCTGAGAACACTGTAAATGGCACAAGTCTTGAAGAACTTGTGTGAAACTTTGTTTAATGATAGAACTGAATGGCCCAACCTGATGTCAGGTACTTAGCCAATTAAAATTATTTCTCCAAAAGTATATGTCTATGTTTTGGGCTCATTTTACAATATTAATATGATTCTGGCACTGTGCCCTTCGCCAAGATGAAGTACCAGCTAAGCCTAATGGTCTAAACTGTCAACTCCCCGGCTCTTTATTAATCCTGGGGAAGTGGCTCACACCTCAGTCATTACTGCTCAATTAGGTAAATAATCATCACATTTATTCTCATTAGAGCACTCTCTTCACAGAAAGCTTTGGTCCTAAGATTTTCAAGTAGTCTTAACAAGTTACAAATGCCACTAGTGTCTCCCTTTCTCCATTAGTCCCCCCAACCAAATAAAAAGCTTGTGTCTAATTAAGGAAACCCAAGTCCTCGTAAAACTTACTCTCTTTGCCTCTGTTGTATTCAGAAACCAAGAAGCTCATTAAATGAGGCAACTGGCCTACCTGAGTTGTTGGTTATTGCTGGGCCACAAAAAACTCCTGTGCTCATAAGCACAAGCATCAGGTTCAGCAAGAACAGATGTTTTCTTAAAACAAGGCATTGAGCCTCCACTATTTCTCCTCCTCACTCCACTTAAGGGGAAATTTCTTGAGGCATGGTAGCATGTAATTATCATTGCACAAGATCATTGCACAACATGGGGCTCAAACTGACTCTGAATATAAGACATAGACAACTTGTCTTCTCTTTTAAAGGATGCTGTTTTCCTAATAAAAAGAATTCACAGAAATGATCTGGGATGTTTAGAAATCCAAGAGAAGGAGAGGAGAGTTCCATTTTCACTTATCCAAGAGGCAGGCTCTTCAAATGTCTTTTTCCCTTTGCCCAAGGAGAGCTAAGGGGTAGCAGGCTGAGATGGAAGTGGTAAATTGTAACAAAAAAATATTTGTTTCTCATCTCATTCTGCTGCAATCAGGTACACACTTGTACATAGGGAAGTGAGGCAGACATAGAGATATGCTGCTCAGATCCCCCTTCAAGAAAGACCTTGCTGTCCAGCTGTGAGGCATATGGTTTGCTGACATCCTCCAGCTGTTAGATTCCTCAGGGTTTGCCTCAGCTTTTTAGCTGGGATCATGCTATTCTTGGTACAACCTCTACCAATGACTAAGTTATAGTAGAAGAGTCTGGTCATTAACACCCAACATGGAAATCCTAAAGGATTCCTGAGCTGCCAGAGACTGTCAGGTTAATGTCAGGCTCTGATGGGTCCTCCAGCCCAATCTTACTTCTTCCCTTTGCTTTCACAGGTGTGACTTCTCCCCAGATTTTTGTATACCTGACTCTGTTTCAGCATCTGCTTCCCAAAGAATGCAGTGTGAAGCAGGAGGTCAGGGAGGAAGGGGCCCAAGATCATTTCATTTTCTAGGGGTGGTCTTTGTGGTTGCCTCTGTTGCATAATGTAAGATCTTAGCAAAAATCCCATTTATTCAAAACTAAAGCCAGTGAGAAAGCTACTAGGATGCTAGAAATTACTACATGATGATGACTGCTATGCTGAGTCTGTCTGCCAAGTAGCCTACATGCCTATGCTTAGGCATCACACTGGCTCCTCTTAGAGGTCTAAGAATCACTGATTCTTTGTAAAGATGTTATTGAGGACATTTTAGTGCTGTTTCATCAAAGTACTGAATATAAAGCTCCATAGTATCAGTTTTCTTGATCAAGAAACATCTTGCTGTGCATTTCCCTCAAGATTACAACAAATTATATTTAGTCAGTTTTGCCCTTAGTTTTAGCCACTAACTAGGAAGCACAAAATAAAATATGATGGGTTGCAGTAACTTTGCAGTAACTCTAAGCTTAAATTTGACTTTTTTCCTCTGCAGTTATGATTTGATGTTTTCCATGCCCTTTCTATTTCATTTCTTATTTTTCATTGTGTTGGGTATGTTCTTACATGCACGGGCAGTACACAGCATGGCTACTGGAGCCCGACTGTGGGATTTTGAATGTTGGCTCTGCTACATGACAGCTGTGCTATCTTGGGCTTGCTACTGACCACACGGAATCCAGGGTTCTTTGTAAAATTGTAATAAGAATGAGATATAGGGCTACTGTGAAGGTTAAATGAGATAGTTTATGTAAAATGCTTAGTAAAATTCTTGCCCTATAAAACCTGGGTACCTGTTGTTGGTGCTGATGCAATGAATAGGGCCAACAACTAGACAGAGAGCTGCAAGAACTGGGGATGAGATGTTGAGTCTTAACATAAGTCCTAGACTCCTCGCCAACTTGCTAGAATAATGTTTTCTGCAAAAATTGACACATAAGAAGTAGAGGCTTTGTATAAACTAGATCTAAAATGAAGACTGGCTATTTTATTTGCTGTAATGCATGCCAGCTAATCCAATATATTTGATTAACACACTTGATCAGTCAAATATATTAGATTCTCACTATGGAAACAGTGGTGATTAAATTAACTGATGGTGGATAAGGTGAAAAGAACTAAGCCAATCCTTGAGAGACTAGAACACAAGATAGATTAGTTCAGGGATTGGGCCACTATTTATTAACAGGATTGCTACTTATGGGGCAATTCTGTGTTAGGATAGATGGTCCTGTGCAGGAAATTTGGCATACCTGGACTGTGCTTACTAAATGCCAGAAGTAACCCCTGCTGCCCCAGTCTTTGTGATAACTCCAAATATCCCACCATTTCCAAATGCCCCAGAACTGCTTCCTGTGAAGAACTATTGAGGTGTGGAAGGACATCTAGTGGTAGATTGGGAATATGACCCAGCATTTCTAGGTCAGTTCCAGTTTATACCCGCCATGATTATGCCTGTGGCCCTTTCTCTTAAATATGCCCTGGTTTACTTGGCTCATTGGAGATGGCTGATTCCCGGCCTGGGGCTGGGAAAAGGACAAGATAAGCCTGAAACATCATGGCAAGTGAGGACATGCCCCAAAATGCTGAGAAACATGTCAACAGAAACACGCACCAAATTGTAGGGCTCTTCCTGACCCCAGTCAGCAATCTAGGCATAAAAAGAAATAACTATGGCAACAAATTATAACCCACAGAATAAAAGAAGAACCTTTGATGTAAATTTAAAAATGGGAGAGAAGGGAAATTTCTTCCTTAAAGTAGAGAGACTGCTAATAAGTATAGAAGAAATAATGAAATTAGAAAATCATCATTTGGAAACCTTTATAGCATTGATTCAGACAGGAATCTACACTGTATGGTAAGTGCTGTGAGTGAAAGTTTAAGGAGTATCAGGATGGCTATGTACTCTTAAAATACTTGTCAGTTGCAAAAGGAAAAATAGTATCTTTACAGTGGAGAAATCTGACAATAACATCACTAGTAATGGGACAAATTGATATGCTGTGTCTGCTGATACTATATACTAAGAGGAACAGAGCATCATTCCTGGTGTATAACTCTCAAAAGCACATAACCTTAATCTATTCAGAAGGAAACATCACACAAACCCAAAGTGAGAGAAACTCCACAAAATATCTAACCTATGCTATTTAAAAATGTTGATGTCATAAGATACAAAGAAAGACCAAGGAACTGTTCTAAGTTAAAGAACACTAAACGTACACGGCAACTGAATACAATACATGATTCGGGGTTTTTTTGTGCTAAAAAGGATGTTCTTGGGATAATTGGTGACATTTAAAGCAGGTTTGCTGATTACTTGGGACATTTTTAGATGGATGGATAGGTAGATAGGTAGGTATTATAGATAGACTGATAGAGGAAATGATAAAGCAAATATGAAAAATATTAACATTTCAGGAATATGTGTACAGGGTACATGGGGGTATTTGTACTACTCTTGAAGATTTTCTGTAAACCTGAAATTATGTCAAAACAAGAAGCTAAAAATGAAAAATGTCCTGGTTGGGAAGACACATATGGTTGCTCAACCCATAGGGGAAGAGCTGGCAGAATGTGATGGCTGTGACCTCTGCACGGTACTGAAGATATGGGCAACATGTTGAGCAAGGGCTGCTGTTATATTGAGAAGTGAGCTTTAGAATTGTTCAGCAAGTTTCTTCTTGTTCAGACCAGTATAGGCTTTCCTGGTAAGCTACTGTGCAATGTATTTGTTAGTTATTAGCTCAGAGAGAGATTCCGCAAGTGGGCTTACATCTGTTCCCATGAAACACCATGAACTTCATACTCTCTGGGGAGGTCTAGGACTCAGAAATATAGATGTTAGTAAGAGCAAACAGACATAACAGATAACACATACAAAGTGCTTACCACATGCTAACCACTGCTGCAGGCACTTTCTATAGAAGAACTAATTTAATCATCACCATAACCCTATGGGGTAGATGATATTTTTACAACCTCCATTTTACAGATGAAGAAACTGAAGCATAGACCTGGTGAGTAACTCACCCAAGTATTAGTATGGAGGGGAGCTGGGATTGAAACACCAGTTATGGTCATTCTAGAGGATGAATGCTCTCTTCACCACTCTCCTCTTCTGCTTCCTGAGGTGCTCTGAGCAATGAAACTCTTCTTTCCAGATTGTGCTTATAAAGCAAACGAGGTGTCCAGGATTAGACCTCTAGAAGAGTCTGAGCTGTTGTACCCCATACTGGGGCAAAGTAAGTTGTTTGTGCTGAGTGGGGAATGGAGCCAAAGCTCAGAGGAGGCATCGGAAGGTAGGAGCAGATATGCGGATCAGACTAGCAGAACAGTCGCATGGCCAGAAGAAAGCTGGAGGGTTGGGCCGGGGTTGGGTCACTAGATAGCAGAGTGAGAGGAAGCAATGCCCAGCCTAGTGGGTGGCTGATCAAGGCAGAAACTGGGGGGTCAGTGTAAGAACAGGCTGGTCTTCAGAGCCAGAACTCATACACAAAATATTTTGGATTTATTCCTTGGGAAGGCTGTGTTCCAGTGTGTCTGATAAGGCCTTGGCCTCATCTTTCTGGTGGCACTCACCTTTCCCAAAAAGTAGCTAAGCCTAATCTTTGTCACTAAGGAAGTGGGGAACAAACACTGGCCGACACCTGCATCCCAGGCTGTGTGCTAGGTATTTAACATGTATTATCTTACTTAATGCAATGTTTTGAATAAGTGTACCTGAGCCAAACTGCCTACTGTGCACATATATATTAGGTTGGTGCGAAAGTAATTGCTGTTTTTGCTACTAAAAGTAATGGCAATTACTTTTGCACCAACCTAATAGAAGGAGTGACTATTGAAAGTGTGCACTCAACTTTCAGTTCAGTGAAATTTGGATTGTTTATTGCAGCTTGATGCAATTGTAATTAAATAGAATAATATAATTAGATAATTTTCACTCTAAGTGCAATACAAATATAGGTACTCAAAACACCACAGGTAGTAGAAAAAGCAGGCATGCCCTCATCGAACCAACATGGCAATTTTTGCGTACAACAGGAAGCATCAAACTCAATGAACTATGGAGGCCAGCTCAGGCACAATTATAGACATAATTTCTTAATCATCGTAACTATCTGAAGAAGGCAATCATATAATTTCAGCCTTTTGTGGTTATTGTAGGATTTAATTCAGTAAAGCATATAAAGCATGTGGCTCAGTGCCAGCCACAAGGGAGGCCCTGAATGCATGGCACCTGCTCTGCTCATTTTCTCAAGAGAGAAATGAAGCTTAGTGAATGTTAGTAATATGTCGAAAGCCACAGAAATAACAAATGGAAGAGAGAGGATTTGAATTCAGGTCTCTAGACTTTGTCCTCTATTTTTGTGCAGCTTTCAAACTAAGAATAACTTTTACATATTTTACTGGTTAAAAAATATTTTTTAAGAAAGAAATATATGCCCAGGCACATGAAAATTATATGAAATTCAAATATCTGTGCCATAAAAGAAGTTTTAGTTACACAGCCATGCCTGTTTGCTCATGGCTGCTTTCATGTTACAATGCCAGAGTTGGGTAGTTGACACAGAGATCATAGGACCTGCAAAGCCTAAAATATTTAATATCTGGGCCTTTACAGAGAAATTTGGTTGACCCCTGCCCTAGACCTTAGACCCCTGCTCTTTCCATTATTCTCAAGTGCTGGTGGATCCAGATCGGTTGTGACATTGCTTAATCTCCTGGCATTCTTGGGGAATTATTAAACTGCCATGTAGGTTGCATAAATGCTCCCTGCTGGCTTGAATAGGAGAGTTTTGAAGGTGCCAGATGGGAACAGATTCCTTTCTTTCATCTTAACAAAAATCCAATCTCACTCTCTTTCATGTTCAAGAGCATTTGATTAATTAGGACAGGAAGTAGGGGGGCGGTGGGGAGAACAATCCGAGCTGTTGAGCTGGACTGAGCTGGCAGTTTCAGGTGCTCTCATTTCAGCTTCTCCTCCCCATGTCTAGCAGGCTCCCTGAACTCCCAGCTGAGTGTAATCAGAGGCTGTGTAATTGGAGGGTGAATGCACAGGCTTTATAGTCAGAGACCTGTATTTGTACTGTGATTCCCTACTTGCTAGTTGTATGGTTTTGTACAAGTTATTTAACCTCCTTCGGTCTCAGTTTCTGCAGGTCTAACATGGGCATAGTGAGAATACCTATGGCTTTGAGTAATTTGGAGGATTAAATGCAAACATATATGAAAAGATTTTTTCCCTGAAGAGGTGGCTCAATGAGCATTCAGTAAATACTAGCTATTACTATTATTTTTTTTTCTGCCTACTTGTCAGTAGGGAAGGAGCTAAGTTTCTGATCCTAGTTTAAAAGCCCTTAAAGGTGTTTTTAGGACATTTAAAAAAAGTAATACCTGCACATAATACAAAATTCAGGTAGCACAAATAATAAAAATAAGCAGCTCACAAAATGATGTATCCTGGACTGTTCAAGGCAGCAGTATTCATAGTAGCCCTAAACTGGAAATGACCCAAATGCCCACCACTAGTGGAATGAAAAAATCAACTGTAGTATGTTCACACAGTAGAACACCATTCAATAAGGATAGTAAACTGTCTGCAACTATACGCAGCAATGTTGATGAATCTCCTGAATCTAATGCTGAGCAAAAGAAGTCAGAAACAAAAGCACACATACTGTAAGGTTCTATTTATGTAAAGAATTAAATCATTCTACATATTTGCTACTTTGTATCCTTGACCTAAATCTCTGCATTCCTCCCTCCCACCCTGACTGACTCTGGTAATCACTGTTTCATGTATTTGTAATGAACAATCCCCAAACAACAAATGTTGGTGAGGATGAGGAGAAATTGAAACCTTTGTACACTGCTGGTGGGAATATAAAACTGTAGTTGCTTAGAATGCTAACCACAGTGTTACCATATGACCCAGCAATTCTGCTTCTAGTTACATACCCAAGAGAAAAAACTGTCCACACAGAAAGTTGTACATGAATGTTTATAGCAGCATTTTATTCCTAAGAGCCAAAAGGTAAAAACCACTGAAATAATCATCAACTGATGAACGGATAAACAAAATGTGCTATATCCATATGATAGAATATTATTTAGCCATAAAAAATGAAATATGGATACATGCTACAACAAAAATGAACCTTGAAAGTGTTAAGTGAAATAAACCAATCACAAAAGATAATATATTACATGATTCCATTTATATGAAATGTAGAGAATTGGCAATTTCATAGACATAGGAAGTAGATTGGCAGTTGGCTAGGGTTACGGAGGATGTGGGGTGGGAGTTATAGCTAAAAAGTGTTTGCCTTCTTTTTGAGGTGATGAAAATATTTTAAAATTGACTTTGGTGATGGTTATACATATCTGTGAATATATTAAAAGCCACTCAGTTTTATACTTTTAATGGGTGAACTGTATTGTTACATGAATATTTTAATAAAGCTGTTCATAAAAAGAAAAAATAAAATATAAAATTAGGTGAAGCCTGTCTGGGCCTCAGGGCTTACTCTTGGTCGTGGGAAGAGGTGGTACGGGGAATTGGTAGGAGGGGGCATAGAGGCAGATGGTAACATTTCTTGATTTGGGTGCTAGTTACACTGGTATCTTCTGTTTGTGAAAATTCATCAGCTGATCCTTGCGTGCACCGGATTGAACTTCATACTTCAATAAAAAGAATAAAAACTAAAATTAAGAAAGGCACCCTTCTCCAACAATTGTTAGTCACTCAGTTCTTTTCTCAGAAGCAACCACTCTTACATCAAACAGAGTCTAGAGACAGGCTATTCAGAGACTGAGGTACAAGAACATGTGTTCTTGTGTATATTGTATTTCTTGTCTTATTTTTATTTCCCAAGAGCAAGTTTTGATAAACCTAGTCCTATGTCCAGTTGACCACCTACTACAAAGGGGGTGTAGACCTCAGAAAAGGACAGGGGGAGAAGAGGAGATGGGTGGAAGTTCTGATCCTAGGTGACCTTCTTGGACATGGCAAGGTTTCAACAAATGTTCATGAAACTGTCAAAGTTTTATGAATTTAAGGGCTTCAAAATGTCCAGGTTTTCTTCTAGTGTTGGTCTGACATCCAGATTAAGTCTCTCATGCCTCTTTTGTGTTTGAAACTCCAGGAATCCCTTTGGGCTGCCCTGATCCCCAAAGCCTTCTATTATTTTTTCTTTCTTTTTAAAATTCTTTTATAATTTTTTATTTATGTTTAATTTATTTTTATTTTTATTTTTATAGAGACAGGGTCTCGCCATGTTGCCCTGGCTGGTCTTGGGCTCCTGCCTTCAAGCAATCCTCCTTCCCCAGCCTCCCAAAGTGCTCGGATTGCAGGTTTCCTTCTTTGTTTTTTTGGACAGGGGCGTCTCTTTATGTTGCTCACATTGTAGTGCAGTGGCTGTTCACTGGCATAATCCCACTGCTGATCAGCATGGGAATTTTGACCTGCTCTGTTTCCAACTTGGGCTGGTTCATGCTTCCTTAGGCAATCTAGTGGTCACCTGCTCCTGGGATAGGGGTAACCATACTGATGCCAAACTTAGTACAAACATCCGATCCACATAGCGCACTATGAGCTCCTGGGCTCAAGTGATACTCCCACCTCAGCCTCCTGAATAGCTGGGACTACAGGCATGCACCACCACACCTGGCTGGTCTTCTGTTCTTGATGAGCACTCACCTGGGTTTGTAATTCAGAATAGCATTCATCTTCCTGGTGAAAGTATTTTCCTCATTTCAAAGTTGTGACATGATGGGATATTTGAATCTAGGACCACCATGAAACACTGGGGAAGACAGTCTCGTATTTCTGGCCTTTTATTCTTCCTGATCTTTCTACTTTTGGCAGCATCAGCATCTCCAAATGTTAGTCATCCTCTAAGGCCCAATACAAGCTCCACCCACTCTGTGAAGTCCCCATCGTGTTGCCCTGGAGGACCCTGATTTGTGCCACTTCCTGTAGTGCTTCTTTAAACACTCTTCAATTACTATTGATTGCTGACTATTTGGTTTCAGACACAATGCCATGTGCTGAGAATGCAAGGAAGGAAACTCCATTCCTATCTTCAAAGTGCTCACATTCTAGTGTTTCAGGGAGTTGGGAAATAATTAAAATACAGTGTTGCACGATATTTGTCCAAAAGAGGGATGACTGGCAAAATCTTCTGGGAAGGAACCAAGCGGACTAGGCAGGCTTCGCAGAGTGCCTGTTCAGCTTTGTGTCTTGAGGAATGAGTAGTGCTTTGCTGGAGAGATCAGGTGAGAGAAGGGCATCCAGGTAGAGAGAGCAGTGTGTGCTGTGCAAAGGCATGAAGTAAGGACCACAGGTTGTCATTTACTTATCATTTAATATGTCATTGAGTTTACTAGTCTTTCCAACTAGATTGTGAGAGACTCGTGGAGAAGATTCCTAATTCAGGCTTCTCATTCCCCTTCCCCTAAACATCTAGTAAAATTCTGGACAGTCATAATTGTGGCAGGCCAGGTGTCACTGACAACTCTTTCAGTACTGACTGAGTGGTTAAGTTAAATATTAAAAGCCAGTGCCCTTGTACGAGGGCTGGAATGTAACAAAAGCCCATCAAGAGTTTTACCTAGGCCTTTCCTGGGACTTAAGGCATGACAAAATAACAAAGGAATTCTTAACAGGACTCATTTAGGATTAAACAAGTTTCACTGGGGGTCTAAAGAAACTCCTTAGGCCTCCACAAACAAGTTTATTGGAGGTCTGAAGGAACTCCCAAAACCTCTGTAATTTAGCAGGAGACAAGATAAGGGTAATCCCCCCAGCACCTGGACCCATTTAGATTAAGTAAATTTACTGAGGCTCCAGAGGAAGGTCTTTAGGACTCAGACCTTGGTTATAGATTAAAAGAAGTTAACCATTTATATCTTTAGATGAATGCATACCTTACACGTAGACATATAGTTTGGAAGGTATATAAGCTCTGGAAAACTTTGTAATTTTAAGTTGGTCTGGCAATAATTTCCAGGCCTTCTCCCCGTCACCAGTTGCAGAAAATAAAACTCTCTTCCAAAGTTTCCACAGGACTACCGGCTGGCCCAGCAGGTGTGCCATGCCATTGCCAACCTCTCTGACAGTAGAAAGACTTCTCTGGGCAAACGTTGCCCCCACTTCCAGTTGCCTCAGGAACACAGGTTGTTTGAGCGACTGCGGGAGACGGTCCCAAAAGGCTTTGTCCACCAGACCCACTCTGGATCCCATTCAAAGAGGTGGCAGTGACCCTCGTTTACCAACTGGCAGAGAGTCCCAAAGTGATCTGTGCCCAGATATGGCAGGGCTGTGCAAAACAGGCCCTGGAGAAGCTAGAAGAGAAGAGAACCAGTCAGGGGGACCCGAAGGAGTCTCCCACAATGCTCCCCACTTTCCTGTTGATGAACCTCCTGTCCCTGGCTAGGGATGTGGCTCTGCAGCAGCTGGTCCACTTGGAGCAGGCAGTGAGTGGAGAGCTCTGTCAGCGCCGAGTTCTCCGGGAAGAACAGGAGCACAAGACCAAAGATCCCAAGGAGAAGAATACAAGTTTTGAGACCACTATAGAGGAGGAGCTGGGGCTGGTTGGGGCAGCAGATGACACGGAGGCAGAACTAATCCGCGGCTTCTGCAAGATGGAACTGTTGGATGGCAAACAGACACTGGCTGCCTTTGTTCCACTCTTGCTTAAAGTCTGCAACAACTCAGGCCTCTATAGCAACCCAGACCTCTCTGCAGCTGCTTCACCTACCCTTGGCAAGTTCTGCATGATCAGTGCCACTTTCTGCAACTCCCAGCCTCATCTTCTGTTCACCATGCTAGAAAAGTCTCCACTTCCCATTGTCCGGTCTAATTTCATGGTTGCCACTGGGGATCTGGCCATCCACTTTCCCAATCTGGTGGACCCCTGGACTCCTCATCTATATGCTCACCTTCAGGACCCTGCTCAGCCAGTGTGGAAAACAGTGGGGCTGGTGATGACTCCACCTGATCCTCAAGGACATGGTGAAGGTAAAGGGCCAGGTGAGTGAGATGGCCATGCTGCTCATCAACCCTGAGTCTCAAATTGCTGCCCTGGCCAAGAAGTTCTTCAATGAGCTCTTCCACAAGGGCAATGCAATCTATAGTCTCCTTCCAAATATCATCAGCCACCTGTCAGACCCCAAGCTGGGGGTGGAGGAAGTGCCTTTTCACACCATTATGAAGCAGTTCTTCTCCTACATCATCACCAAAGACAAGCAGACAAAGCCTGGTGGAAAAGCTGTGTCAGCGGTTCCACACAGCCTAAACTGAGCAGGTGCAGCAGGACCTGGCCTACTGTGTGTCACAGCTGCCCCTCACAGAGCAAGGCCTTTGCAAGATGCTTGGCAATTTTGACTGTTTTGGAGATAAACTGTCAGATGAGTCCATCTTCAGTTCTTTTTTGTCAGTTATGGGCAAGCTGCAACATGGGGCCAAGCCTGAGGGCAAGGCTATAATAGATGAATTTGAGCAAAAGCTTCAGGCCTGTCATGCCAGAGGTTTGGATGGGGTTGAGGAGCTTGAGATTAACCAAGCAGGTAGCCAGAGAGCCCCAACGGCCAAGAAACCATCCACTGTTTGTAGGCACCAGCCTCTGGCTTCTGCAGCCTCAGACAATGACTTCGTCACACCAGAGCCCCGTCGTACTACCCATCGGCATCCGAACACCCAGCAGCGAGCTTCCGAAAAGAAACCCAAAGTTGTCTTCTCAAGTGATGGGTCAAGTGAGGAAGATTTTTTAGCCTAGATGACAGAAGACAGGACACCCAAGAAAATAACCCCCATTCTCAGAGCATCAGCTCACAGGCACAGATCCTGAGAAGTCATCTTGCCTGTTCCTGTCCTCCCTGTGCAGGGTAACTTGTAGGGTGACCTGGAATTCTAATTCTGTTCCCCTTGTAGAATATTTGCCTGTCTCCTTTTTTGAAAAAAAAAAAAATACATACACGATCTTTAAAATGCAAGGCCTTTCTCTTAAATTAGCCTAACTGAACTGCATTGAGCTGCTTTCACTTTGGAATATATGTTTGCCAGTCTCCTTGTTTTCTAATGAATAAATGTTTTTATATACTTAAAAAAAAAACTCTCTTCCTCCCCAGTTCATCTGCATCTCATTATTGAGCTACAAGAAACAGCAGCCCGACCCTATTTGGTCCGGGAACAATATTGGATAGAAATAAAAGACTAAGGGCAAACACAGAAAGAGTCATCTTAAAAGATTTAATTAAGTGCCTGAATTTAAAACATTCAACAGATCCCCATTCTTAGAATGGGAATTTCTCATCAGCCTTGGAATATGACGGAAACCTTCTAAGGATATGAAATTGAACTTTAATTGTATCAGTTATTACAATAATCAGGGCCAAGCTGTGATTGGCAACTTGTCTCCCTTGTACTTTCTGCCCTTATTCAACAACCCCCTCTTGGGCCCCCAGGGCTTGCCTCTCAGGAAGATGTGAATTATTTTGAGTGTAATTGGGCTTGGCCTATGATATAGTCATTATCTGAATCCATTGTTTGCCAGGTAATTGCTTTGCGACTTTGGGCAACTTACTTAGATATCTTGGGTCTTAGTTTCTACCTTATAAAATTAGGGTGGGTATACTTACTTTGTGAAGATTAAATGTCCCGCGTGTTTGGAACATTATAGGCTCCCAATAATGAACATCTTCCTTTACCTCTCCTCACTTCCCCTTTCTACCCCCTTCCCTTTATCCTTGAAAGATTTAGAAAGAGATTTTTAAGAAAAGGGATAAGGAGCTAGAGAATCAAGAGAAATGTTAAGACATTTTGCTGTGTACTGTGTTTCATGCCATTTTCCACACATTCCCCCATTCCCAGGCATTAAGACTGAGGTTGAAGGTTTGGGGTACAACATCAAACTGAGAGTGGCCACACAGAGGCTCAGCTTTGTTTGGGTCATGAACATTGCAGAGGGAGAATCAGGTATTATTTATTTGGGAGAAGAGACCATTCAGGGGGGCATGGCACCTGTCACACACTCTTTCAAGGGCTGTCACCTGGGAGAAGCATTAGACTTTGGACTAATTCAAGGCTGGGCTCAGGGTCTTTTCTCAGTAATATCTTAGAGTTTCCAAGTAGCTTGCCTTAGAAGGAGGTGATTATCCCATCACTAGAGGTTACTAAGTAAAGATCCTCAGTTCCATTGGTCAGAGATTCAGGTACTGGGGGGAAGATGAATGCAATGGCCTATGCTATGCCTCTCAGACATACGTGTCTAGGATTCTATTGTGATTGACAAATATGCCCCCTTCCCCCAATCCCACTCCCAGGCAGGATGTTTCCCCCACTCCAGCAAAGCCTCTTCCACCTGCTCCCCCAGCACCTCACGCACACAAACTGAAAGAGTTCTCAGTTGTAAACAAATCAAACTGGTGAACTCGTTCTCCAGGGCTAGTGACTGAAGCCACTTACTCTCTCAACAGCATTTTAATAGGGACATCAAACCTTGGCCCAGGAGTGACTCAGTAATGTAGGAATTCCAGGTTGTATGGCATGCAGAGAGGAACAGAATGGGCTGGCAGCTTGCCCAAGGTCACACAGCCCAGAGTAAATAAAACCAGCTGCCACCACCCCTAGTCTCATGCTCTGGCCCCCTCCTGAGGCTGCTTTGTGTCTGGTCACCCTGGGGACTTCCTGCCCCAATCCCAAGCTGTGCTGGTGACTGTGGCATGGCCTGAGTGTGAAGTGGCTGTGATGGTGAGACCTGAAATAGTCCTCCCTTGCCGCCAGATGCTGGCATGAAGAATAGCAGCTTCACAGAGGTTTGATCAATAGATATTATGCGAATGCTTAGAGCAATAACATTCCTCTCCATTACCAGGCTAACACTCCCAGTAAAAAGTATGCCTTGATCCTGATGGTTTTATATTTTCTGGTTTGTCAGACTGAGATCATGGTCTAACTGATGCCTGTATGAAAGCATAACAGGTACATGACTGGCAGAGGTCCAACTCCTTTTTCTCTGAATTAGAGGCCCTTTTGCTGTGAGCTGGCAAGAGCTCCAGCTCTATGCATGCCGATTATGTTCTCTGGCCAAAAGCCTTGCTGCACAGTAAACATGACTGGAGCCACAGTGAGCCTCATTTGTGATACGGTCCCCATATAAAGAAGGCAGAGAGGCAGCAGTGTCCAGATCCCTTCTTTAACTCGTCCCACCCATCACCCCAGGTATAGGGTCCTGGAATCTGAGCATTCATTATATATTTGTTTGTAGTTGTATAATAAAAATAAGATTTGTCGTGTTCTAAAACTGAAGTTAATTGCTAGTAAAAACTCCTACTCTGCTGGATATCAAAAACTTAATTGCAGTCAATTAAGTGTTTACTCTTTGTCCTTGTAGTCATCTTTAAGCTTTAGAAAACTCATGCAGTATCCAGTCACATGCATGCGCGGGCGCTCGTGCACGTGTGTGTGTGTGTATGTGTGTGTGTGTCTAAGATGCCTGGTTCTTGGTATCATCTCTTATCATTGGCATCTAATAAGATATCTCTGATTCCACCTTGCACTTAGCTGTCAGCAAATCAAAGTGGTGCCTCCTTGTTCCAAATGCAGGGCCTTCTTGGGCCACAGGCTTTGTCACAAAGGCATGGCTCTTGTTGCACAGAATAAGTACATTCTTCTGATCCCTGCACCAGGCTGTTCAAGCTCTCTGCCTAGACACTTGCATAGGCATTTCTTCTCACTTTCAATATGCAGAAGAGGGCCCCTGTGCCTTACTCGCTCTCTGGACTGTCTCTTGAGAAAGTGGGTAGGGTGGGTTACCGATGCCCTTGCTTGTGATGTTCTCCAACCTGTAGCTCCTATTTCATGCCCCAAATCCTCTTCAGTGTCTGCCTTAGGGTTAAGGTCTCTCTCTTAGAAATGCCTCTTTTTTTTTTTTTTTTTTTTTTTTTGGTGGAGTCTTGCTCTGTCGCCAGGCTGGAGTGCAGTGGCGCAGTCTCGGCTCACTGCAACCTCCACCTCCCAGGTTCAAGTGACTCCCCTGCCTCAGCCTCCTGAGTAGCTAGGACTGCAGGTGTGTTCCACCATGCACAGCTAATTTTTGTATTTTTAATAGACACGGGGTTTCACCACATTGGCCAGAATGGTCTCGATCTCTTGACCTCGTGATCCACCTGCCTCAGCCTCCCAAAGTGCTGGGATTACAGGCAAGAGTCACTGCACCCGGCCAGAAATGCCTCCATGTTTAAGCTCTTGTCTCCTCCTCCCTGCATACTCCTCACTCTTTCCCATTCTTGGATCCAGGTAGCCTGGTTTTCATTTTTCCTTCTAAATCACTTGAAACTCAAGACCAAGAAATAGGCTACTTTGTTTTTCTCATTTCCTAGTTAACCTGCATTGTGGCAGTAAAAACCTCATGATACAGTTTTCCAAATAGAGAATTATGTAATGATAGAAATGCTAAGACAGGGATGGGTGGAGGGAGAACACTTGGTTAAGAAGCAAAAATATTACAGCAGGTCTCCCCTTATCTGTGAGGGATATGTTTGAAGAGTTCCAACTGCAGATAGTACTGAACTCTGTATATACCATGTTTTCTTTTATACATACATACATAACTATGATAAAATTTAATTTATAAATCAGGCACATAAAGAAATGAACAACAATAATATACTGATACCATATGATAATGATAAATATATGCTGTAATAAAAGTTATGTGAATATGGGGTCATTCTCTCTCAAAATATCTTACTCTACTGCACTATTAACTGAAACCATGGAAAGTGAAACTATGGATAAGGGAGGACTACTGAATACAGCTAGTTTGATTCTTTTATTGCTTACAATCTTTTTTGATCAGAATTCCAGAGAAAATTAAGCTCCATGGAAAATAATTTGAGCTTTCATTTTCTCAATTTTTCCAAGGTTGGTATCGAGGTAGAAACATTTTGGAGGCACAGGAAAGAAATAACTGATTGTATCGATGGATGCTTTAGTGAAGTGGTTCTGAGTGTGTAGTCTGAGGACCTCTGAGGGTCACTAAGACTCTGAATCCATTAGGCAAAAACTATTTTTATAATTAATACTAAGATTGTATTTGTCTTTTCACTTTCGTTTTCTCATGAGTGTACTATGGCTTTTGGAAAACTCAAATGTATAAACATGAACACCTGTGTACACACAGAAATCAGATGTGCAAAGATTGCATATATTGGGAATATCAGATAAACAGTATTACATAATATTTAAAAATAGGCCGGAGATGGTGGCTCACACCTGTAATCCCAGCAATTTGGGAGACCAAGGCAGGAGGACTGTTTGTGACCAGGAGTTTAAGACTAGCCTGGGCAACAAAGTGAGACCCTATCTCCAGAAAAAAAAATTAGCTGGGCTTGGTGGTGCACACCTATAGTTCCAGCTACTTGGGAGGCTGAGATGGGAGGATGGCTTGAGCCTAGGAGTTCAAGTCTGCAGTGAGCTGTGATCATGCCAGTGCACTTCAGCCCTGGTGACAGAGCAAAACCCTATCTCTAAATAAATAAATTAATAGATAATATATTGAAAGAAATTAAGCAGAAAATTGCAAGTTTGATGAAAGAGGAATTCTCTAATTGACTAGATAAATTTAAGAACAAAGTAGAACTTTTAGAAATGAAAAAATAATTGTAATAAAGTTAGAATCTCAATGAATATGTTGATTATAAGGTTGGAACCAATAAAAAGAGAAATAGTAAACTTGATGATTGGACCAAATAAATTACTCAAAAAGCAATAGAAAGAGACAAAGAGATAGACCAAAGAGAAGTGAAGAGGCATAATGAATAGGATGAGAAAGTCCAACAAAAATCCCACTGGAGTTCCAGAAGAAGATAATAAAGAGAATGTGAAAGAGGCACTATGGTAGTGACTAGGAATTTTCTATAATCAGTAAAGGATGCCAATATAGTTGTCCCTTTGTATATATGGGGTTATTGGTTTCCATGGATAGCCTTCCATGGATACCAAAATCCCTGAAATAAAATGATGCTGTATTTGCATATATTAACCTAGCTTAAATTATCTCTAGATTACTTTTAATTCCTAATACAATGTAAGTTCTATATAAATTGTTGTTATACTATATTGTTTAGAAAATTATGACAAGGAGAAAGTGTGAACATGTTCAGTATAGATGCATTTTTTTCTGAATATTTTCAATTCACAATTGGTTGAATTCATAAATGCAGAACCCATGGATACAAAGGGCCAACTGTACTCAGATAATGAAAACATGAGAAAGTCCTGGTTTTAAATAATACATACCCTTGTCAAACAATGTCATAGCTTTAGGATGGGGAACTGGTTTTACAGAGATGATGGATGTTGTTTTGAATCACAAACCTGATTGATTATTCATCATGAGCAGAAGGCCTTGGTGATGAGGGATTCCCAACGGGACAACTAGTGTTTCAAACAGGAAGAAGGAATGGGGAGACTTCATCTGAGTCCAGGGGTAACACTAGAAGGAAGTCCAGCCATCTGCATTCATTTTGACAGTTCAATGGACATCTATTGAATCCCTGCTAGGTGCCAGAAAGTCACCCAGCAAAATTGGGGTCCTTCCTATTTCCTCTGCTCTTCCTGCCCCTTTTATCCTGAGGCCCACTGCTACCAGACACAAGGTTAGGCACATGTAGACTTGCTCTCAAAAAAGAAGAAAAAGGAAGCACCTAGAACATAAAAACATAAAATTTTAAAACAACAATAAAATGGTATACCAGACAAATATTAAGAAAAATTCTGTAGTGATATCAATGTAAGATAAAAATCTTTTTAATGCTAAAAGCATTACTAGAGATAAAGAGAGATACTGTATATTGAATACTAGTTAAATTCACCAGGAAGATATAGCAATTCTAAGCCCATTAGAATAAATAAAGTAAGAAAATAATACAACTATGGGACAAAAAGATAAATCCACCACCAGAACTGCAGATTTTAGCAAGTTCTCTTATTTATTTAAAGATGGAATACATAATAATAATCAGCAAGGATAGAGCAGATTTTAACTACACAGCAAACAAACTTGACCGAATGTAAACATACAAACTAATACTTCTCAAATCGGCTGAACACATGTATTCAAGGGTACATAGAAGAGTATCAGATTATTATATATTAGACCATATGTCATTTCATCTGATTCAAAAAAACTAAAACATACAGGAAAGTAAGCTACAAAATGATAACAAAAATATAACTAGACAAGCCTGGTACTTTTGAAAATTAAAAAGCACACTTCTAAGTAAAAGTTGCCCAAAAAGAAATCATAATAAAAATCATAGATTTGTTGATCATAATGAGATAGTAATGAAAATAACACATGATCTAATCTTCAACAAAGCTGATACGAGGTTAGGAGTTCAAGACCAGCCTGGCCAAGATGGTTAAACCCCGTCTGTACTAAAAATACAAAAATTAGCCAGGCGTGGTAGTGGGTGCCTGTAATCCCAGCTACTCGGGAGACTGAGACAGAGAATTGCTTGAACCCAGGAGGCGGAGGTTGCAGTGAGCCAAGATCATGCCACTGCACTCCAGCCTGGGTGACAGAGTGAGACTCCATCTACAAAAAAAAAAAAAAAAAAAAAAAAAAAAAGACAGAGAGAGAGAGAAAGAAAACAAGTCTTGGGGAAAAGACTCCTGATTCAATAAATAGTGCTGAGATAACTGGCAAGCCATAGGCAGAAGATGGAAGCTGGACCCCTTCCTTACACCACATACAAAAATAAACTCAAGATGGATTAAAGATTTAAATGTAAAACCCAAAACTGTAAAAACCCAGAAGACAACGTAAGTAATACCATCCTGGATACAGGAAGGGGCAAAGATTTCATGATAAAGACACCAAAAGGAATCACAACAAAATCAACAATTGACAAGTGGGATCTAATTAAACTTAAGAGTTTCTGCACAGCAAAAGAAACTATCAACAGAGTAAAAAGACACCCTACAGAATAGGAGAAAATATTTCAAACTCTCATTTGACAAAGTTTTAATATCTAGCACTTATAAGAAACTTAAACAAATTTACAAGAGAAAAACAACCCCATTAAAAAGTGGGCAAAAGACATGAACAGACACTTTTCAAAAGAAGACACATGCAGCCAGCAAGCACATGAAATAAAGCTCAATATCACTGATTATTAGAGAAATACAAATCAAAATCACAGTGAAATACCATCTCACATCCATCAAAATGGCTATTACTAAAAAGTCAAAAAATAACAGATGCTGGTGAGGTTGCAGAGAAAAGGGAAGAATTATACACTGTTGGTGGGAGTGTAAACCATTGTGGAATGCAGTATTGCCATTCAAAGAGATGAAAGCAGGGCTACCATTTGACCCAGCATTTCCATTATTGGATATATACCCAGAAAAATATAAATCATTCTACCATAAAGACACATGCATACAAATGTTCATTGCAGTACTATTCACAAGAGCAAAGACATAGAATCAACCTAAATGCCCATCAATGACAGATTGGATAAAGCAAATGTAGTACATATACATCATGGGATACTATGCAATCATAAAAAGAATGAGATCATGTCTTTTGTGGGAACATGGATGAAGCTGGAGGATATTATGCTTAGCAAACTAATGCAGGAACAGAAAACGAAATACCACATGTTCCCACTTACAAGTGTGAGCTAAATGATGAGAACTTATGAACACAAAGAAGGAGACACCAGACACTGTGGTCTACTTGAAAGTGGAGGGTGGGAGGAGGGAGAGGAGCAGAAAAGATAACTATTGGGTACTGGGCTTAATATCTAGGTGATGAAATAATCTATACAACAAACCCTTGTGACATGAGTTTACCTATGTAACAAACATTCACATGCACCCCCAAACCTAAAAAAAAAAAAAGGAGAGAGATTGAGAGAATAGCACATTATAATTTGTGAGATGATGAAACTAAAATATCCTTGAGAAAAACTTATGGTTCCTAACTGCTTATATTAGAGAAGAAGAAAGTGAAAATAAACTATCTAAGCAACTAATTTGACAAGTCAAAAAAAAGGTGCAATTGATTTTGCCAAAAATGGCAGAGTAGGGAACTCTAAGGTTCCATACAACCAGAACGAATGATGGCAAAAACTGGTAGAATCAACTTTCACAGAACTAGGAAACACAGTGAAAAACTAACAACAACCAGGGGAAGCTTAATGAAGAAAGAAGTTGCTGCATTGTGGTAAGAGGGTGTTAGAGAATTTAAAATTGCCTGCTTGTCACCCCTCTTCCCCAGAGTAATGGTGACCATGAAAATACTGTTCTAGTTTGCTAATGTCACAGGGGACAGTATAGACTTTATTCCTGAAGAGTTTTGGTTGTGTGTTTTGACCTGTCTGGCAGCTCCCTGAAGGATCAGTGCAAAGTGTGCCTTTGTTTTACCTAACTTAGAATATTCCCAGGGTCCCTGAAGGATCAGTGCAAAGTGTGCCTTTGTTTTACCTAACTTAGAATATTCCCAGGGTCATAGAGCTTCCTGAACCACATTTGCTAAAAATATTTAAAGCCAAAGGAATTGTCCACAGAAGCTTGGAGCAAGTGATAACAGTCAGGACAAACAATAGATCAAGAATCCTAGGAAGAATGAGGTTGGGAAAGAAGATATATGGGGGAATAACAATTTTCAAAAGCACTAATATGTACAAGTAAATCAAAGAGATCAAATGCATACTCAGGACTGAATAAACTCTCAAAAAAGACATGAGAAGACCCTGAGCTTTCACCTCTGGGTATCTTAGAGGAAGGCAGAGAGATAAAGGAACAGAAAGAATATTTAAATAAATAATGGCCAAAACCTTCCCAAATGACACAAATCTACACATGCCAAAAGCCTGATGAACTCCAAGAAGGAGAAACTTACAGATATCCATACCAAGACACCATATTACTAAATTTCTGAAAGACCAAAGACTAAGAGACAATCTTAAAAGTAACAAAAAAGAAATGACTTGTCATGTACAAGAGCGCCTCCATAAGATTGACAGTAGGTTTCTCTTCAGGAATTATGAAGGCCATAAGGCAATGGGATAACATGTTTAAGGTGCTGAAAGAAAAATAATCCTGTCAATCAAGAATTTCATATCCAGGATTTACAGAGGATCATGGTGGACAGGAGGCAGGACTAGATTGCAGCTGTCACTTAGATGGACAGAGCAGCATGTGGAGTCTTGCTTCATGAACTCTTGCTCCATAATGACTGCAGGAATAAATCAGGAAAGCCGAGAGAACCCACAGACCCTCTGCAGGAAGCAGATTGTTCCTGCAAGACCTAGGAGACACCCCAAATCCTGTGAGTGCCCAAACTGTGAAAGTGGGAAAGGGAGATTGTCCACCCCCAAACACACACCGTCACTAGGTAACCTAAAGGTCTAGATGACAGGAGAATATTCTGACCATACCTGGAGCTAAGTCAATTTAGAGAGCCAAGTGAAATACAGGGGTAGAGGAAGCAGCAGGAAAGCCCTGTGGGCTCTGTGGGTCCCCTAACAAGCCATTTCTGCCTTGCCTCACAGGGGTCCTTGGGGAGTGCTGCCAGAGGCACTGGGAAAAGGCTACAAGGAGAAGGAAACCTCCAGCTGAACTTCGTAACAATTGCTACCAAACTAGAAGTCTCCTGGACAGAACTTGGGGGAGGGTGTGTATCTGGTATGCAGACTCCACAGGTGGGGAAGTACTGAAGCCCTACTTGCTTTCACAGCTGGGAGGCAGGTAGCCTGGGACAGGTTCTCAGCCCTGCTCACCCACTGCCTGGAAACAAACTCGGTGCTGTTGGCGGGGCATGGTGGGCGTGAGACCGGCCTTTTGGGTTGCTTGGGAGCTGGGTGAGGCCTGTGACTGCCAGCTTTCCCCAACTTCCCTGACAATGTGCATGACACAGCAGAGGCAGGCATAATCCTCCCAGGAACATAACTTCATTGACCTGGGAACCACACCATAATTACCCACAGCAGCTGCACTAAGACCTCCCAAGGAGAGTCTGAGCTCAGACACGCTTAGCCCTGTCCCCAACTAATGGTTCTTTCCTACCCACCCTGCTAGCTGAAGACAAACGGCGTATACTTTTGGGTGTTCTAGGGCCCTGCCCACCACCTGATCCTCCCCATACTACCACAGCTGATGCTCTCTTAAAAGCACCACCTCCTGGCAGAGGCCAACAAGCACAAAAATAATGCATTAAACAACCAAAAATAAGGAACTTCACAGAGTCCATTTCACCCCCCTGCCACCTGCACCAAAGCAGGTGCTAGTATCCATGGCTGAGAGACCCACAGATGGTTCACATCACAGGACTCTGGGCAGACTCTGGCAGTACCAGCCTGGAGCCTGGTAGACCTGCTCGGTGGCTAGATCCAAAAGAGAGATAACAATCACTAGAGCTCAGCTCTCAGGAAGCCACATCCCTAGGAAAAGTGGGGAGAGTACTACATCAAGGGAATACCCTGTGGGACATGCAACTAAAAATGGAACGAAGGACTTAAGTGACATTTCTCTGAAGATGATATACAAATGGTTAACAAGCACATGAAAAAACGCTCACCATCATTAATTATTAGGAAAGTGCAAACCAAAACCACAGAGATACCATTTCACAGCCACTAGGATGATTACAATTTAAAAAAGGAAAATAACAAGTGTTGGCAAGGATGTAGAGATGTTAGAACTCTTGTACATTGCCGATGAGAATATAAAAAGATGCAGTCATTGTAGAAAACAATTTTGTATTTACTTAAAAAGTTAAACACAGAATTATCATATGACCCAGCAATTTTACTCCTACGTATATAGTTAAAAGAATAGAAACCAGGTTTCAAACAAATATTTATGTCTGATTGTTAATAGCAGCATCATTCCCGATAGCCAAAAGCTGGAAACAACCCAAATGTCCATCAGTGGATGAGCTGATAAGTAAAACATAATGTGTAATAATGGAGTATTATTTTTCCATAATAATATGGAAATGAAGTATTGATACATGCTGCAATGTGGATGAACTTTAAACATCTTATGCAAAGTGAAAGAAGCCAGAAACAAAAAGCCACATATTCTACCATGATTCCACTTATATGAAATATTCATAATAGGCAAATTCATAGACTGATTCATGGTTGCTAGGACTGGATGGGGGGCGTGGGGAAGTGACTGTTTAATGGTTCTGAGGTTTCCTATTAAGTTTCCTTTTGGGTTTTGGAGCTAGATAGATCTTATAGTTGACCACATTTTGAATGTACTAAATGCCACTTAATTGTACACTTGGTTAATTTGATGAATGATATGTTATATAAATTTTACCTCAATTAAAATAAAAAGACGTTAGAAAAAGAATAATGGTATATAAATCAATTTAAATCAGAGGAAAGGAGATGAAGAAGACAAAAGCAGGGAACAAATAAAAACCCCAAATATAATAGAAAGGATCAATCAAGCCAGCTGAAAAAGTATTTGTGATATAAATTACAAGAAAAAAAAAGAAGCCAAAAACAAACTATTTGATGTAAAACTCAGACATTCAACTATAGGTACAGTAGAGACAGAAAAAAACATAACACTGTTGACACATTTATGTCAGTAAATTGAATGCTTTAATAAAATGCACACATTCCTAAAAAATAACTTGCCAAAAATAATTTGAGAAGAAATAGAAAACCTGATTGTCTTTGTAACCCTAAAGAAGTAGAATCTGTTAGTGTAAAATATTCCCAGAAAGAAAGCATGAGGCCCAGATTGTTTTACCTGTGAATTCCACCAGGCATTCAAGAAACATCTCATTTTGGTCTTTTACAAAATCTTCTAGAGAATAGCGAAAGAAGGTATTGCCTAATTGATTTTATGAAGATAGTATAGTACACAAAAGGCAAGATTTTATGAATTTCCTGTTCAAGATGCTTTGGTTTGATTTTGGCTCTTTATGCCTCCAAAAATGCTCCCTCCTAGCCTTCAACCATAATGCTCCAATTTCCCATTTATTTATTTATCCTTTTGTTCAAAAACACTTGTTAAATGTCCATAATGTGCCAGGCACCTTTCTAGGTGCAGTGAATAAAACAGATAAAAATCTTCCCTGGACAGAGTTTCCATTCCGGTGGTGGGATATAGGCGGTAAACATAGTCTGTGTTAGACTAAGGAAACTTGAGTTCAAAAGAGAACTCCTGGAAGGAGATATCACTTCAGAGGTCATCCGTGTAGAGACACTTTAAAAGCCCCAAGACATGATGATGTCTCTAAGTACAGAAGAAGATCCAAGCATTGATATGAGGGGTAGGGACTCTATTAATATGAGAAATATTAATAAAGTCAGAAATAAGAGAAGGAACCAATAAAAGAGACTGAGAAGAAGCAGTTCATAGGATCGAAGCAGACCAGGAGAGTTTGGTGGCTAGACACTAAGTAAAAAAGCATTTTCAAGAAGAGAGAGTGGCCAGTTGTGTTGAATACTACTGTCTGTTCAAATAATTGACCCTCGGTTTAGAATATGAAAGTTACTGAAGGGTACTTAAACCAGAGCCACTTTACTGGCAAAAGCCTGGCTAGACAATTTGAGTGGGAATGGGAGAAGAGGAATTGACTACAGTGAGTATGGACAATTACTGCAAGAAGTTTTCCTCTAATGGGTGGTAAAGAAATGCAGTGCGAGATGGAGGGAAAAGTGGGATGAATAAGCTTCTTCTTTTTCGTTTGTGTTTTCAGTGTTTGAGAAAGAACAGCATGCGAAATGTTGATTTTAATAATCAGCAGAAAGAGAAAACTTAGTCAGGGTTGGGGGAAGATTTTTGGAGCAAAGATCTAGAGTAGGTAAGAGGTGGTGGTGTCTAAAACATGAGAAGATGGTTTAACCTTGTCACATGGAGAGTTTACTCATACTTTTCAGGTGAGAGGCAGGGGATATGAATGCTGATGTTGGCAGCAAAGGTATAGAGAGGCCAGGGAGTGAGGACATTCCCTTCTGTTGCTTCAGCTTTCTCAGTGGAGTAGAAACAAAGTCATCTGGTGGAGGAGAGGATGATAGAGGAGGTGCTGAAAGTTAGAAGAGAGAGAAAGTAAGAAAGAGTTCAGGGCAGTGCGAGATGTAGGATGAAATACTGCTTTCTTATCCTATGAAAATTGTGAATATTTAAAAAATTCTAATGATAATTTTTGGAGAATTCAATGAACCGTAAGGGAATAAGCATATGGTTGCTGGGTAGAATCTGTGACTTATTTGAGTTCTAGGTTATTAAAGTAAGGAGAGAGAGACCTTATGTCTACAAAAATAAAAAATACAAAAATGAGCTGATTGTGGTACTGCATGACCATAGTCCTAGCTGCTTGGGAGGCTGAGGCGGGAGGATCACTAGAGCCCAGAAGTTCCAGGTTGCAGTGAGCTATGATGGCACCACTGCATTCCAGCCTGGGCAACAGAGTGAGATGCTGTCTCTAAAATAAATAGATAGATAAATAAATTAAGTAAGTAAGTAAGCAAGGAGAGTAGGTAGGGTGTGTGTGTGCGTGTGTGTTTGTTTCCAGCTTTGTTCGCCGGTGTGGGTACAAAGAGAGAAAAAACAGGATTTTACCAGGGTTGTAGTTTTGCCAGTAATATCATGAAAAGAGGCAGGGTGAAGGAAGTTGAGGATGTGCAAAAGAGACTTATAAAAATGACTGTGGAATTCAATCTGGGTAAGGAGAGAAAAAACAGATGAAGATGAGTATAGCGTAGTACCTGCTGTAAAGGAATTCACAGTATTGTGTGTCAGACAAACACATAATTAGATACCTTTATTATATTGTATTATTATATAAAGACTAGAGGAGACGGGGAGGACAGAGAGGTTGTTTCAGGGAGGAGGGAGTGATCAGATGTGTCAAATTCTGCTGACACCTTAACCAAGATGAAGACTGAGAACTAAACATGGGTAAGTTATTTGTGTAAATTATTCTTACTCAAAATATAAAAACTAGAGGAAAGTAGAAAGTTGGGAGATGACAATCTTATATGTTTTATCACCATCAAAACAACTCTTATTTACATTATTAAATGATCCTTCTCATCCCTGTCTTTAATGTGAGGCTTCACTTTTTTATATAGCTGGAGTTTATGGTGCATATATGATTTTCTATTCTGCTTTTTATTCATGTTGAGTTTTTTTATATTATTACAGTTTTATTGTCAATAGTTTTTAATGGAACATAATATTATTTGTGTGGATTTACCATCTATTATTTAACTGTTCTTTCAATGCTGGATATTTAAGTTGTTTACGGTTTTCTGTTGTTATAAATAGCCCTGTAATGAAAAGCTCTTTGCCAAAAGCTTTATCAGCAGTTTTAGATGACTTCCTCAGGGGAGAGTATCAAAACCTTAACTACTGTTTCAAAGAAATGAACATTTGAAAACACTGTTTTAGGATTTTTGAAACTAACTAATCAAGCACTACTTTTCATAAGCCCCATTCTGTTTTGCCTGGATTCTGAGCAGATAGCTCTCACATTTTCAGCTCTTATATTCTACTAATCACTTAATTTATTCTTTGGAGGGAAGGCATAAGGTATGTAGAAACAGATGTATTTCCAAACATATATTGTTGTATTCATTTATTAAGGTCAGCAAAACAGAGGAGGGGAAGAGGGCTCCAGGATAATAAACAAGAGAGATGGCCCTGCCAAGAATGGCACAACAAATTTGCCTTTATTTTAGCTGTGTCTTCTGGGGTGGTCTCTTCTCCAGCATGGTCATCTCTGCCTCCACACATGGCTATGAATAGAGACCAGGGAGGGGATAGAGTCACCCATGAATCATTCCTCAGGTGCATGACCCTGATTAGGGCCAAGGGAGTGGAGAGACTCTCTTGAGGTTTTAGTCATCATCTGTTGTTTTTGCCTACCCTAAAAATATTTCTTCTTCTAATAACACTATCTTAATTATCTTTCCCCCAACCAGGTCTTCATCCACATGGTTTAGGTGGTGGTGACTCTCTTTCTCCTTAACCAGGGTTATCTTATGACCTAGGGCTGACCAGAGTAGTCCATCCATGGCCATAGTGACTGGTTACTCACTCTAAGGGTGGTGTAAGCCTAGTGCTACTGAGGTCCCTTGTGGGGAGATTGCATAACACCATCTCAGAAAAAAGTACAGCCAAGAGGGCAAGCTAAGAGAGAAAAATATAAGGCCAGTAGGAGGTGACAGAGAACACACTTGCAGGTAACATGGGTTTTCATGGAGACTGAAATCTGTTAATTATTATCAAACTTTGTGGTCATTTAGACCGCCTTCTTGAGAAACACTGTCCTCTGAGGACACTCGCTACATCTCAGTATTGAAGAAATCATCAGTCTAATCTCACATAATGGGATGCTGCTATTTCAACATCCAGATCTCCCTTCAGAACAAGCACCTTTAGTCAAGTGCTTTTTCTCTTGTGAGTTTTGAGAAGTCTTACTTTTCCCAACCAAAGAAAAGATTATTTTTGGAGTAATAGAGGTTTTCCTTGCTGATTGCCACTCCCAGTCTGTGGGCTTGGAGAGGGCAGGTTAGATTTGAAGAACTTATACCTTAGTGTTTTTTTTCAAAGCTTGAAATGTGTTAATATTTTCGACCCTATCATCCATGCTGTTCAACACACATATCTGGAAGTTGAGCCCTGCCTGTTTCTCCATTCCCATCCATCAGTCATCATCTGTTTCCTAAATGCTTTTTGAATGTATCCACATTTATTGCCTTGTTTGGTTTAGAGTAGCATTCTCAATTCTTCCCTTGCATCACAATTATCTGGGGACCTTTAAAAAATTGATACCCAGATGTCACTCTCAAATACAATTTATCTGGAATGATATTCAACATCTGTAGTTTCAAAAGCTCTTCAGCCATCTCTAATATCTAGCTAAAGTTGAGGACCACTGGATTTGAAGCTAACTTTAGATCTTTATCATCTTTTCAGGGCTACTAAATTAGTTTCCTAAGTTGTCAACCTGCCTCCTCCAATCTGGTTTCTTTCCCATCTGTCCTCCATTCATTTCCAGGGGAATATTTGTAAAACACCAATCTGATTCTGTCACTCCCATGACTATGACTCCTCTGTGACCCTAACCTCTGCATAGCTTTAAAGACAACGTCATTGTCCATCTCCTCAATATCATCTCTGTCCCTTCCCCCTCCCAGTTTTCTATAGCAATACCAAAGTAGTCCTCGGCATTCGTAAGAGAAATATCTCAAGACAGTTGTGAAACTCCATTTTCTGGAAAGTCATGTAATTTTATCCCATAGAAGGCCATAACTTATAATGGAAAAACTGTGACTTCCACACAGATTCCATAAATGCAAAAGTAATGTAATTTAAATAGCAATGAGTATACTTTGTCATGAAAAGAACCTCCACAAAAATATTGCATTACATCTCTATGATAACACTGACCAAGAGTGATGAATGATGTTAATTATTCCTATTGAGTCCACATTTATATACAGGTGTGATCATGAAAAGCCGTCTCTTCACAAAGAGAATCTAAATTCTGCAAAGAAAAATGTTTTCTAAAAATTTGAACTAACTTTTATTTTGCAGGATATGCTATTGCAAAGCCTTGATAGTACTTTTGCTCTGCAAGGATTCATTTTTTCTTTTTCTTTTTCTTTTTTTTTTTTAGAGAAAGTCTTGCTCTGTTACCCAGGGTGGAGTGCAGTGGCGTGATCGTGGCTCACTGCAACTTCCACCTCCTGGGTTCAAGCAATTCTCCTGCCTTAGCCTCCCAGTAGCTGGGATTACAGGCAGCCGCCATCGTGCCCGGCTAATTTTTGTATTTTTAGTAGAGATGTGGTTTCACCATGTTGGCCAGGCTGGTCTTGAACTCCTGACCTCGTGATCCACCCACTGTGGCTTCCCAAAGTGCTGAAATTACAGGCATGAGCCACTGCACCTGGCCTGCATGGATTCTTAAATGAGTCAGCGACCTGTGAACACTCTGTTAACCACCGTTTCATCATTCATTTGTCTAATTTTTAAGTTGATGAGCAATTTTTGAATTGGTTCAAGAAATTATTAAAACAGCTTCACAAATCACCTTTACTTTTTCCAAATGCTGTATTCACATGCAAACTTTTAGATGTGTTAATATTTTTCTTCTTTGTCATTTATCCAGAACTCTCTTTTCTGTCCAAGAACTACCAATTTCACTTTTAACGGCCACCACCATCATTAGGAATTAGCACCCCTTTGTGGCTACTCATTTTGTGAGTGAGCATGCATATGTGCTGATAAATACCTGAAGAGAAGTCTAGTTGAGAAGTGACTGCTGGTGGTCCACAGACTCATTTGCTTCTTTAGTGATGTGTTATACACCCTACCTTTCAAGCACGAGTGAGTCAAATTCAGCCTCAGTAAAATTAAAATTAATGAAATGTCATAGAGCTCTGGTATCACAAATAGGGCAGTCCAAAAGCAACCGTGGAAATTCTCCCCAGGTTGCCTGCATGATGAATGAGTGAGGACAATGAGTTTTCCCCATGTCAGGAGGTGGGGCTGCACCTGATCTCAACTTCCCCTGAATCTTAAGCTGGCAGTGGGTGGCTTTCCTAAGCAGCTAAACAAATGACATCAAAATCATACTCTCTGGTGCCCAAGTGGTCCAGTTCCTGCCCCCACCACTAGCTTCCCCTCACTGGTAAACTTGCTCTATCTACTGATATATTAGAAAGTTGAGCAACTTCTTGATGAGTGAGAAAGGGAGCTGGGCCCCTCTTGCAGAAGGTACACTCATGACCTGTTCCAGCATTCCCCAGAGTGCGAGATCAGAGAAATGTGTCCTTTCTTTTCTTGCTAACATTTTCTGTGTAAGTCTCATCAAAAACCCTGTCTTTAACTCATAACTAGTGAGGTGAACTTCAACCTGAGCACTGTTACATGATAGACTTTTAGTATCAGTTGTGAATTCTACAAACTGAGAATTCCAAGTGTTGCTTTTTTTTTTTTTTTTTGAGATGAAGTCTCACTCTGTCACCCAGGCTGGAATGCCGTGGAGCCAGGCTAAATTTTTTTGGTAGAGATAGAGTTTCGCCATGTTGGCCAGGCTTGTCTTGAACTCCTGACCTTAGGTGATCTGCCCGCCTTGGCCTCCCAAGGTGCTGGGATTACAGGCATGAGCCGCTGCTCCTGGCCTTGTGTTGCTTATTTTTATGATGATGCTACATTGGCCCATGCTGTCTTGTGTTCCTGTCTTTTCACATGTTCTATTCATCTGCCTATAATTTCTCCTTCCTTTGGCCATGTGGAAAACTTCATTTGTCCTTCAAGATTTATCTGTGCACTATTAACCCCTCAGCTCCTGGCCCTCATCTAAAGTAGTGAAAAACCAATCTCTCCTTTGTGCTACTGAAAGATGCAACTTACCTACACAGTTCTCAGCACTGGGGCATTGTTTTCCAAGATTGGCCCACTCTCTAGGAGCCAGCGATTTACCATACTATTTATTTTTTCATGTAAAATCACTTCTTTGAATTACATAAGTAATACATATTGGTGGAATAATTAGAAAGTACCAAAATGCAAAATGTAACCCAGGGGTACTTTTAAATATTTCATTGATACCATTTTAGGTTTATTTAATAAAAATGGCCTAATGCACTACCAATTTCTTAAAACCTACTTTCTTTTCTTATTGGAAAATTTGGTAACTCATTGTTATTTTTATTTTCATGTATTTAGTTTTTGGCAAAATTAAACATTTAAAACAGGTTTACTGGTGAATTGCATTTTGTGTGTATCTTACTTGTTCCTATATTTGTATTTATTCTTGTATTAAGTATTTATCGGGACTACTTATTGATTTGTAGAAAGTCCTTTTTTAGTGAGTATATTAACTCTTGACCAGCTATGTAAATATTATTTATATTCTAAACATTTAAATCCATTTATAATTTTATTTGTATTAAAAAAATCTTTACAATTTAAATTTTGTAAATTTTATATTTTGCAGTAAAATCTGTTAGTCTTTTGTAAGGATTTCTGCCTTGGTATCATGCTTAAAAAATCTTTTTCTATGCGAGTTATTGAAATTCTTTTCCTAAAAATAATTTCATGGCTGTATTGGAAACTTTAACCTATTTTAGTATATTCTCTCCTGCCCCTCTCCTCTCCTACTTCCTTTGGTGAATGTTTATTAGGTTTCCATTCTGTTCAGGCACTCACTTTTTTTGGTACTGAAAATGCAGTCAACAAGGATGACATGGTTCCTGCCTCCATGGAGTTAACATTCTAATGAGAAAAACAGATAACAGATACAAAACCAAATAGATATAGATTATAATGTCACAGAGTGATAGTTGCTATAATAAAAAATGAAGAGGGAGGAGCTTGAGAATCAGGTGGGGTGTGTCATGCACATGAGCCAGAAGGCTTCTGTATATTACTCCTGGGTTTATGACTTCTTCATAGTAGGCTGAGATCTGTTAGCTTAAATGCCCACTAGCACCACGCTCAAATTTTTACACATCCAATTGTTTTAAACATAACCAGATAAACAGATATTTAACCATTGAGAGCCTTCCTGCTTTGCATACTCTACACACCTATGTCCTACATTTGCTAGCCATAGATAAGCCCCAAAGTTATAAAGACCCCAAGACACTGCTATCCTTTAAAAGAACATTGTGCAGAGATCAGAAACAGGCTTTGAGGGAAGACTGTTCAGGACAGAGGGAACAGCAAGTACAGAGGTCTTCAGGCAACACAGAGTTAAGTGTGTTCAGAAAAGCAGGAACATCAATGTGCTGGAGACATGATCCCTTTTTTCTCTATTCACTTCAAATGCACTTAAAAAAATCCTAGGTTCTTATATATATTTGATTTGTTTCTGACCATTAATTCTGTTCCCTTACCAGAAACATTGAATGGATTTTCAATTATTAAACTTTTAAAATGTCACTCAGTAAACTTGTGCGATTTTCTTCATGTAAGTCATCACAATTCTTTTAAAATTTATTCATGACCAGGCATGGTGGCTCATGTCTGTAATCCCAGCACTTTGGGAGGCCATGACACTCAGATCACCTGAGGTCAAGAGTTCCAGACTAGCCTGGCCAACATGGTGAAACCCCATTGCTACTAAAAAATAAACATTTAGCCAGGTGTGGTGGGTGGGTGCCTGTAGTCCCAGTTACTTGGGAGTCTGAGGCAGAAGAATCACTTGAACTGGGGAGGCGGAGGTTGCAGTGAGTTGAGATCGTGCCATTGCACTCCAGCCTGGGTGACAGAGCAAGACTCTGTCCCCAAAACAAACAAACAAAAAAGTTTGTTCATATGCATTTTGTATTTTGATTGTTCTTGAATATTTAATCTTTTGTTTTTTAAGATTGTATTTTCTAATTGGTTATTGATAGTGTACAGAGAAGCTAGTTGCTTTTTATATTTGTTGGTTTTATAATCATCTTCATTAATTACATGTCTTATTAGGCCCAATGATTTTTCAAAAACAATCTTGTTTTTTATTCTTAATCATATCATTTCCAAATTGATAATTTCATTTTTTCAGTTATATCTTTTATTATGTTGTTTCCTTATTGAGTTGAATTAGCTAAATTACTCAGATAAATTCTTTAGTCACTGTCAATAAGAGCCATAGATACAGACTCTTTGTATGTGTTCATTGATCTTTTTGATTTTTCTCATCTTTCCAGAGGGTGGTCAATTTTTTCATGATCTTTCAATCTTGTGAAATTCAGGGATTCAGCCCCTCTCTGGGATTGAATATGCTTTGACTTTTTTATTCACAATGAGATGGAGATTTCAAGGCACAAAGGGGAAAACCGAGAACAATCAAGGGGTTTCCCTTGTCTTCACTCCATCTCAAGTACAAGGCCAAGCAGTCTGTAGGCATCACTAGCACTGCAGGTAACCTTTGTGAGGTTCTCAAACGGTCAAGGTGGTTCTGCACTGTGGGTTGATAAGGCTTCCTGGGAGAGGCTCAGAAGGGGTTTGCTCAGAGCTGAACCTCTGAGTGGGTGATGACTATAGCAAAGAAGAGCTGGGAGGGGTTTGGATTCCTGTATTAATGTTCTTAGGTCAGAAATTGTGTGTCCGCTATAAATTCTAATTTAACTTTCATTCTTCTCTTGGGAGCTGGAGGAGTAAATTTCTCTCTATTATTTAATAGAAATATAAAAGGTAAGCAGAAATGCTTTCTAAACAAAAAGGGGCTGCAATGAAAATTTACAGACATTTAATCTTCTCTCTTTGTTCCTATTTACAGCTTATGTGAGAAGAAACGCAGAGAGACAGTTCAGTCACTGCAGTCTTCATGCCCATCAGTTTCTTGTGAGAAGAAAACAAGTACGTATAGCTATCATGGGTCTGAAGCCCATCAGAGGGGTTATTCCCAAGGGTCTTTCATAATACCAAACTGGTAACTGAAATTATTTTCTTCAGAGATAATGTCACTCCTGTTTAATTGCTTGGATGGTTCCTGAAAAACCTCAGGTGAACAGACAAAAGGAGGGGGAGAATTTTCTCCAGTTCCATTTGGCCAGATCAAAGTCCAGTTATTTTTAAAGATTAAGGCAAGAGCATTTGCTCCACCTGGAGCTTCTGAGCTTTGTTGGGGGATGAGACACTGCACGCCTCTCTAGTTAGCATCACTGGGTCAGGTGGGAACTGGCTCTGCCAGCGTGCACCCCACATCATGTACCCAGCTCAGCCCAGCCCGCCTTCAGCATGCCTCCTTGGCCCAGGATAGATTGGGAGGATGCTCTGATACCCTGTTCCAGCGACAGGGTCTGGTGCATTTCCTCTGTAACTGGCACCTTGTACACCTTTTATTTCCAGCTCTTGGTTTGGGGGTTGAGAATGAAGTTTTGATGGGTATCTCTTCCCATCTCTAAATGACGAGTTAATGGGTGCAGCACACCAGCATGGCACATGTATACATATGTAACTAACCTGCACATTGTGCACATGTACCCTAAAACTTAAAGTATAATAATAATAAAAAAAACTTACACCTCAAAAAAAAAAATAAAGGCAGTTTTTTGTTTTTCTTCCCAGATGGTGGTTTTCCATCTCACCTGTTCTGAATCTGGCAAGAAAGCCTCAGGGTTTTTTTAACCATATGGATAGCACTCTTTCCTATCATCAGGGATTTTTAAAAAATCATTTCCTCCACTTTTATGTTATATTATTTCAATAACGATCTTTGGGGGAACGGCAGTTACACTCACATAGGCTCAATTAGTCAAGTTGAAGTGGAAGAAAGGGCACTTTAATGTGTGGTGAGGTGCTCCCAATCCTTGTATTTAATAGACTGCTCTCAGCTCAAGGCTTTATACAAATAAAAATGATCTGTGAGATTGACTGAGTGCATATGCAAATCAGAAGAACCACATGCTCTTTACTGATGTCATGGATTCAGTCATCTGTTCATTCACTTGCTTATTTGTTTGTTGACTGAGTCACTTAAGAGTATTGTTGAGAATCATGATCAGCACCGGATGACAAAAGTGAACAAGATATTGTGGTGGTTGCTACATGAACTTATCCAGGTAGCAAAGTGGTGTCCAGCTATACACACATTGTACATACATCATTGTCCTGATTTTGATATCAAACTAGAGTTACGTTAAATGTTATGCAAAAACCATTGAGGGAAACTTGGTCAATAATACATCAGGCCTCTTTATTTTTGCAATTTCCTTTGAATTTATTGCTTTTTCAAAATGACTTTTTAAAAAGTGAACAAGATAAACATGATCACCCTCCTGGAGATCCTGTTTATAAATGAATTTTAAAAGGCTGCACATGTGTTTGAAGATAGCCTCCACTCCTTATGATCTCCCAGCTTTATTAAAATATAATTGGCAAATATGCATCATTAAAAAAAAACCTTATTTTTCAGAGCAGTTTTAAGTTCATGGCAAAATCGAGTAAGTGCAGAGTTGCTATATACTCTCTGCTCCCACACATGCACAACCCCCACTCCCCGCTCTCAATATCCCATACCGGAATGGTACATTTCTTACTATTGATGAACCTATATTGACACATCATCATCACCCAAAGTCCATTGTCTACATTAGGGTTCACTCTTGGTGTTGTACATCCTATGGGTTTAGACAAATGTACAATGACACATATACACCCTTATAATAACATGAAATAGTTTCACTGCCCTAAAAATCCTCCATGCTCTGCTGATTAATCCCTTCCCCTCCCTAATCCCTGAAAGCTGCTGATTTTTTTTTTTTTTACTGTCTTCATAGTTTTGTTTTTTCCAGAATGTCATATACTTGGGAATCATAATATGTAGTCTTTGCAGATTGACTTCTTTCAATCAGTAATATGCATGTAATTTTCTTTCATATCTTCATGGTTTGGTAGCTCATTTTAGTGCTGAATAATATTCCATTGTCTGGATGTATTATAGTTTGTTTTTCCATTCATCTACTGAGGACATTTTGGTTGCTTCCAAGTTTTGGCTGTTATGAATATAACTACTATAAACATTCATGTGCAGATTCTTGTGTGGGCATGAGTTGCCAATTCATTTGGATAAATACCAAGAAGTGTGATTGATGAATTATATGGTAAGAGTATGTTTAATTTTGTGAGAAACTGTCAAACTGTCTTCCAAAGTGACAGTCCTATTTCGCATTCCCACCAGCAGTGAATGAGAAATCCTGTTATTCCACAGCCCCACCAGCATTTGGTGTTGTCAGTGTTCTGGATGGTGGCCATTCTAAAAGATGTGTGGTGCTATGTCATTGTTGCTTTAATTTGCATTCCCTGATGACATATGATGTGGAGCATCTTTTCATATGTTCATTTGCCATCTGTGTATCTTTATTGGTGAGGTGTCTGTTCAAGTCTTTTACCCATTTTTAATTGGGCTGTTTGTTATCTTATTGTTGAGTCTTAGGAATTCTGTTATATTTTGTACCATAGTTGTGTTAGTCTGTTCTCATGCTGCTAATAAAGACATACCTGAGACTGGGTAATTTATAAAGGAAAGAGGTTTAACTGACTCACAGTTCCACATATGATTTAGAGGTCTCTCAATCATAATGGAAGGTGAAGGAGGAGCAAAGTCATATCTTACATGGCGGCAGGCAAGAGAGCTTGTGCAGGGGAACTCCCATTTATAAAACCATCAGATCTCGTGAGACCTATTCACTACCACAGAAACAGTATGGGGGAAACTGCCCCCATGATTTAATTATCTCCACCCGGCACCACCCTTGACACGTGGGGATTATGACAGTTCAAGGTGAGATTTTGGTGGGGACACAGCCAAACCATATCAATAGTCCTTTATCCGATGTCTGTCTTTTGCCAATATTTTCTCCCAGCCTGTGGCTTGTCTTCTCATTCTCTTGATCCACTTTCTTTTTACTAACAATCTGGTGAAAACAGCTGGTATGGGGCAGAAAAGAGTCTCTCCACTAGATTTTGCCCACATTCTGGGGGCCTCACTATGTTCTTAACTACAGGAGCCGTTCTGTATGAGGGCTGTGTTTGGGAGCACAGGCTCTGGGATGTGTTAACTTATATATGAGTCTTGCCTGTCTATGAGATGTGCAGCCTGGGTAGATTACCTAGTGTCTCTGTCCTTCAGTATCCTCAATTGTAGATGTCTCAAAACCAACACTTACCAACTAGAGTGGCTGTCAAGATAGCGTGATCTTTTCCCGGTAGAGGATTTGGGACAGTTGATGGGACATAGTAAATTTTACATAAATGTTATTATGGGTATTCAGACAAGCATTGTGACATCCATTTTGGCTATAGTATCTTAATTAATAAGTTTCAGTTTTACAAGTATTTTCCCTTCTTGGAATATATGTGATTTCAGCAGTGGTTATGAAAGTTGTATCTGCATTCACCCTCTGGCAGCAGTGTTCTGAGAGCTCTGTGTGTGTGTGAGTGTGTGTGTGTGTCTGTGTGTGTGTGTGTGTGTGTGAGTCTGTGTGTGTGTGGGTACTTAGAAGGGTTTCAGAGGTCCCTTTCCTTTTTTGCTCCTTTTCCATGTAGAAATTAAATGGATCATCCATTTGGGTAGCTTGGTAACACTTTGCTGTCTATTACCATTGAACATCTCCCTCATCTCACCCCACAGGCACAGACATTTGCGGTTTTATTTAATCACTCTTTTCCAACAAAATGAGGACTTTGCTACATACTATGATACTATTTGTTTTGTACTTTTCATGTAATATAATGATGGTAGTTATCACTCCCATTTATTGGTCACCTACCGTAACCTAGATACTATGCTAAGCACTTTTCTTATATCACCACTCTCCATTTTAAAAACAGGTAAGGTGAGGCTTAGCCAGTGAATTGACCTGCCAAGTTCACCCAGCTCATTAGACGTAGAGCTGGGATTTTACCCCAAATTCTGTGACTCCACGCTCTTCACAACTATGTGCAGACCACCAGATACTCCGCTCCAGAGATTCTCAAAGCATAGTCCCGAAAGCATATGAGGAGGAATAACTTTCAAGGGGGAATTAAAAGAAATCCATCTTCCTGCGTCCCACCTCAGATCTAGGAATCAGGCTGTCGTCTTTCTCTCCCTCTCTGAACCCACCTTTTCCTCACAAATGTTTCACACTTTATCAGACGGAAGAAACCTTTCCGATCCTGGGAGGAGAGAACAGATGTCAGGAAGTAAAGCTATGTGGGCTTATGGGTAGAAATGAATAAGTTTACATCCAACTATGAACAAAGGCTGCCAAACTCTAGGGAGAAACTTATATAACATGCATTCTTTCTCCAAAGTTCTTAGGTTTATTTTTCTGAATCTGTTTCTGTGGCAATATGGCTACACTGTTCAGAAGTTTTCCTTTATGCTAGCTATAGTGTTTTTCAATATCTAGTTATAGGAGATAATAAAAAGAAAGTCAATATTAATTATGCTTTTGGAGAAATGAGCTAGTAATTCAGGTTTGGGTGATTTTGAAAGCAAAGGTGAAAGTGAAAGTATAATGGATGATTTCCTTTCTTGATAACAATATATTTATTTAAAATAAAAGACTAACTCAGTGTGGAAGATAGATGGGTTTCGGTTCAACCAAATGGATAATTTTTCTCTCTGACCTCTGTAGAAATTGAATTAGCTTCTTCATGTAATTGTTATAAAGACAGTGATATATTCATAACAGAGCCTGACAGATGGTAACAAACATTCATATTATTTTATTATAATTATTATCACTATTATTGTTATAAATTATAGCTGATAAAAAGTGCTGAGCGGGGTGCAGTGGGGGTGCACACCCAAAGCCCTGCTCCGGAGGCTGAGATGAAGGGATTGCTTGAGCACAGGAGTTCAAGTCTAGCCTTGGAAACATAGTGAGAACCCCCTCTCAAAAAAAGGCTGGATAGATCAAGTGCAAAATAATTCTTTTGGTAAAGAATTTCAATAGAGATTTGAAATGGAAATCCCAGTGACCTATTTCTACTTCAAATGTCTGCTAAACATAGATAATTACAATTCATCTTTATTTATTTATTTATTTATTTATTTATGCTATTTAGAAATCTTGTGCCCCCTTCCTCCTGCACAGAAAGGATGCTTTGTTCAAATTCTTAGGCACTTGGTGTCCTCAGGGAGATCCTGTCAGTGTGATGACTCTTCTTGTTTTGACAGGAGCTCCAATCTGTTAGATGATATTTTGAAGCAAGTCTTTGGGTAAAGGACACCTAGACCCAGTGAAGGTCATGGTGATTATTATTGGACAATGGGACATCACTCTGCTATTGTAAGTAACTGGGGTCAAATGAAATCTTCCCAGAAATAGTAACTGTGCTGTGTCTGGCTGATCCTGGATTCCCAGAAGTTCTCCATTCATGAGTAAATGAGGCACATAACAGAGAATAACCCCTTTCTGCCAAGCAGCCTAGAACTGAGCAGCATTATCTTGGGATTGCTGCAGCCAGGATGGATGGATTTGCTCTGGCTTAATTTGTTCACAGTTTCCAGAGGGAGCAGTGCTTTCCTCTCCCTTTAAAAATGTTTATTCGAATTTGGTGACTCTGTTTGCAATTTGGCTGGGAAAGGCCACTGTGACACAGGTCAAATAATGGGACACTCACTTCAGGCTAAAATGGCCTTCCTCAGCTCTCCAGCTGGCTGACTCTTCATTATCCTTTAAAGCTCAAAGGAGGCATGATTTCTTCTAACAGGCCTTGCCAACTCCTCCCAGACTGATCTTCTAGTGGCTCAAGACACTTCCATCCATGTTGATGCTGACATACGGAACTGTCATTATCTGCAGCCACACTCCCATATCTAATGGATCTCCAACACCATCAGTTCCTCATCTTAGAATAGCTCAAGTCTGCCCACTTTTGTCCATCTTCTTGCCATTGTCTGGATTTAGACCACCATCACCTCTCACTTGGTTTGCTTCAATTACCTTCTCTTTCATACTGGCCCCTGCAATTCTGTCTCTACCCTTACAAATCTAAATATACCATAGCCTTGTTTAAATCCTTTACATGTAACTTCCAGAAAAACTAAAAAGTCCAGATGAGCACCAAACAAATCAATATAAAACAGAACATAATAAGCATGCAAAATCTTTTCCTCCAGATATAACAACTGTTAACATTTAGCTGCAGAGATTTCTAGACCTTATTTTCTATTTATACACATATAGACATATTTTTCCAAAGTAGAATTGTACTAAGTATTAGATTATAACTTGGTTTTTTTACATATACCACATATTACAGTTTATTACCCTATGGATGGATTTTATCCACATTATTCTATTGTATTTCATTATAGGTATGTTTTGTCCATATAAGCAACTCCATCATTGTTTTATTCTTAAATTCTTTAACATCTTTCACTTTGTAATGAATATTGCAAATTACACCCTCATTTAGAAACTATTATACCCATCCTTAAATAATTCATTGGGAATTTTTTTTTACTAATGAAACCATTCCATCTTTTTCTTTCTCCTTCTCTTCCTTCTCCTTCCCCTCCTTTTCCCCCTCCTTTTCTCTATAAAATAAAATAAAAGGAATGGTTGAGTTAAGGATGTATACATTTATATATATTCTTTTCCTGGTATAATATTTGCAATATCATTTCATTATAGCTACATTGTACCAATTATGCTTATCTATATTTTAATAATTTCAGAATTTCTATACCATTATTTCTTTAGTCTTAGGACTTTAATTCTGTTCCAACTCTCCATTGGTTCTGGAACACCTTTAACTATTTTTAAGCATTTAATGTTAATGTCATCTTTTTAAAAACTGTTGCTTTCATACATAAATTCGGCAGCATATGAAATTCCTGAGTCACAAACTATTCTCTTAAAACTATAGATGTTTTTCCACGATGTTTTGATATATTTGTTTTTACAAAGAAATCTAAAGTCACTGTGCATATTATAAATACATAATTTTGTGCTACCTGAAACTTTGGGGCCTTTTTCTTTAACCTTTCTAATTGCAGGGCCTGGCATGCAGTTGGAATGAAATAAGTGTTAGTTGAGAGAATGAATAAGAATGCTTTGGCAAGATGTGATGCTGAAGGTGGGAGGGAGGTGGGGTCTCGTTCTAATTACTGTGCTTGAAAACGGTGAGCCCTGGGAATTTGCTCACACAAGACTCCTCTTCTGTCTTTTATTAAGCTCAGGAAGGGTTTCTTCTATTGTAGGTTTGATTCTGCTTCTCTTCCATTTATTTCTGTTTCTCTTCCAGGAACACTCGTTGCTATCTTCCATTCCTATTTTGTTGTTTTCATTTCCTTATCCTTTCCTTTGACGTTCTGGAAATGCATCTCAAATTCGTCTTTCCAGGAGTGGATTGGATGTTATGCATCATGAATTACACCTGTTTTGATCGTTATTGCCTCAAGCATTGCTCCTTGATCATTCTTGTTCTTTCTTACCATCCTATTCCTTTACCCTCCCTGCCTTTTTGCTTATGACACTGTTCCTATTTATGTCTTCCTACAACTTTGCACGACAGTAAAACATTTCCTTGAAATATATTTTTCTAGTCACTAAGGTATTTACATATACATAATTTTTTTTTCAGAGATATCCTTTTCTTTTGAGGCTTCCAGATGTTGTTCCTTTTTCTTGGTATAAAGTGTACTTATACAGTTCCAAATTATTTATGGCTTCTCTATTTTTTTCTCAAAAATAGTATCCAGATTTCTTTTCAGACTTGATGATTAGAAGCAGATATGTGAATAAATTACTCTTGCCCCTGCTTTCTGTTTGTTGTACAGTGAACAAATAAGACTTTTTCCTGACATGCATCTGGAGGCAGGTCAAAGCTCCAGGCCAACTCCAAGTTTCTGATGGGGTCTCTAGCCAATGGAAGTCTTCTTCTCCTTCAATTGCCTGACTCTTCAGGACTCTTAAATACTGCAGTTAAGTACATGCACACTCACTCCCCATCCCCCATCACACACACCAAACCCCACACATCACACACAACTCTCAACATGGTACTGTTACTCAGAGAACTTTTCCCAACTCACATATTCAGGGCTTTATTTGGGGAACTACACATTGCATCATATCTTATGTCTGCCCCTACATCCTGCCCATATTTCCCCATGGGACTTGTTTTCCCTTCCAGAAAGTGGAGACTGGTATAGAGTCCACATTCTGCTTGCCTCACAGCCTAGTAGCATCTACAGCTCAGCAACCCTTGGTCTGGTGGGCCAGATCCTGACACACAGGGCTCCATGCTTCTGCCTTGCCTTTGTCTGGCTCCCTTATTTTTTTTTTCTCGGAATCTTGCTCTGTTGCCCAGGCAGGAGTGTAGTTGTGCAATCTTGGCTCACTGCAACATCCACCTCCGGGGTTCAAGCGATTCTCCTCCCTCAGCCTCTTCAGTACCTGGGACTACAGGCGTGCACCACTACACCTGGCTAATTTTTGTATTTTTAGTAGAGATAGGGCTTCACCATGTTGGTCAGGCTGGTCTCAAACTCCTGACCTCATGATCCACCCGCCTCGGCCTCCCAAAGTGCTGGGATTACAGGCATGCGCCACCATGCCCGGCCTTGGCTCCCTTTTTTTTGAAACTAAGTGTGGCATGGGCATGGAGGGCTCCTTGGTTTGGTGTTTCCTAGTGCAGCTCCATCTGCCTTACAATTAGTGTCAGTTCCTCTCTGATTCTGACATTAGACTGTCTGTCACTGGTGGTTTTCCATAATAATGAGTTTTCATTTTTTCCCATCTTCTAAAAGTGAGAAAATGAGACAGGTTGCACTGAGGGCTGTTAGCCAGACACAGTCTCGAACTGGAAGTCCATCTAGATGTTTTGCATAAGAGAATGGAAACAATCTGTGATTTAGGGACATACTCTGGCAGCAATATGGGAATACAGTTTCAATCCTCATTAACAAAACAGGTATGAAATACATATTTATTTAGTAAGGTGCCAGCTGTATGAAAAATCCATTTCTTATTTCCCATAATGTTTCTGAAATGTCTTAGCAGTGCATAGAGACAGCATGTCATCATTATCTAGGGACAGTGTGTTATTGCATTTTTCCTAGGGGAGATCTTTTCTAGGTCACCTGCTCCTTCACTAAAGCTCTGACCAATCTAGCTTGCTAACTTGTGACTCCATTTTCCTAAGTCCTGAGAGAGAAAAATGCTTCGCAGCAAATTATGCCAGGCATCCTTGTGTCTAAATGAAAAAAGGAAAAGGCCTCCTTCCTTCCCTCTGTTGAGAAGTGCACGGTCCACATATGCATGCACAGCATATACTGTGAGGGTATTTGCAGTCCCTTGGGTTGCTTTGATAACTGGCCAGGTTGCTGTTCTATTTTTCCACATTCTATTAATCCTCCTACAGGCGGTTATTAGGTATTGAGTGCTCACACACCCCTGGCATAGTCACCACATGCCATTAGCTCCAGATAAACTTCCAGAAAAAAGTCCATCCCCCACTTCTCTCAGCTGCCTGCCAACACTGGACACCTTCTCACCAAGCCAGCAGGAAGGAGAAAAGCCTGGGCTTTAAGATCAAACAAACACAGCTTCAAATTAGGACTGTCACTTCCTGTGTACTGGGCACTTTGCTGAGTATGTGGTTTCTCATCTGTAAAACAGAGAAAGATGATTATCTCCCAATCTTTCTATGTTATGTGTTTGAATTAAATAAGGTACTCTCCATGAAGTGCTTGGACTTTATTTCCATTTTACAAAGGAAATCTCAGAAAAATGTCATGACTTTCCCTTTTGGTGCAGCTATTAAGAGACAGATCCTGCTACTTCTCAGTCCCTGCCCCTCAGCTGCTGCCCCTTTGGGTTCCAGACTCACAAACACAGAGGCTCAGCAAAGAAACTTGCAACTGCTTTATCCTTTGCTAGTCCATAATTATTCTACAAACACCAAGATTCCTTGATCTTCAATGTAGGTCTACCCTTAACAAGGAAGAGGCTGTATTGACCTTCCTATTGGGCCCTGGAGACTTGCCTGAGGTGTTTAGAAGCCTAGGAATGGATCATATCAGAACAGCCCAATCACCTAAAACAATCCTCTAAAAAAGAGGTCTTCGAGTAGGGTCAGGGCCTCCTGTGGGTCTCTGGGACCCCTTCAGGGGATCTGCAAAGTCAAAACTATTTTTACAGCAATCCTGAGCTGTCCTTTGTCTTTTTCATTCTCATTCTCTCTTGTGTGTAGAGTGGAGTTTTCTAGAGGCGGCATCATGAGTGATATCACAGCTGAATGGAAACAAGCATCGAAGAGATTTGCAAAAATGTGAACAATGCAAGCTGCATTTTTGTCATTTTGGAAAATATGAGTTATTTAGCATAACGTATTACATTTATGTTAACATTTTATTATTGTTATTTACAATGAATTTATAAATAATATTTTTAAAGAATTTTCCACTTTAACTTTTAAAATGATAAGTATCTGTAGAGATAACTTAATCTGCATCCTCAAAAATTCTTTTGGGTTCTCAATATTATTTTTAAGAGTGTAAACTAGAAAGTTAAAAACTGCTGCCCTAAAATATGTCATCAGGATAAGGTACAGTTGGATTTGCCCATCTATTGTGTTTATTCCTGTGCTTATGCACCCAGAAGGGTCACAATGGCATTTTTACTGGTTCAGGGGATTCCAGATCCTTTGAGTAAAGAGGAGGGCAGCCATTTGACTTGTCTGATGGCACTCAAAATTCTCCAAGCAGGATGTGTCCTCATGAAAATGCCTTTGGTGATGGAGCTCAGGCCTGCTGAATTTGCACACTGATTAGCTATTGTTCACTGATGAGCAGCACTCAGATGACCATTATACATTCTGCAATCATAGGCTTGGAAGCTGTCCTTTTCCAAGATGAGACCCTGAAGACCCTACTGGGCTTCATTTTGAGCTTGGACAGTTGGGAGCAGAAGTAGAAGTTCTGTGCCAACTGGTAACTCCTTAGTGACTGTCTCTGGGGGTCCCAGGGTTCTCATTTGGATCATTTTCCCTCTCAATTGCTTCTCAAATGCCCAAGTCTTCCACCATCTTACATTTCCCCCTCATCTAACCCTTTAGAAAAGGAGCCTGATAAATTAATTTATACTGAGGTATACTGACTGATAAGACTTGTTATGTGGCCGGGCGCAGTGGCTCACGCCTGTAATCCCAGCACTTTGGGAGGCTGAGGCTGGCAGATCACCTGAGATCGGGAGTTTGAGACCAGCATGACCAACATGGAGAAACCCTGTCTCTATTAAAAATACAAAACTACTTGGGGGTGGTGGCACATGCCTGTAATCCAAGCTACTCGGGAGGCTGAGGCAGGAGAATCGCTTGAACCCGGGGAGTGGAGGTTGCGGTGAGCTGAGTTCGCGCTATTGCACTGCAGCCTGGGCAACAAGATCGAAACTCTGTCTCAAAAAACAATCAAACAAAAAAGACTCATTATACATCCTCTCCCTGGAAATTTTGTATTTTAGCAAATGAATGTGTCCTATCTTCTAGAATTTTAGGCTTTAGAAAGTAAATGAGTAAAATATCCCTGGCAGTGAGGACTTTCTGGTGTTTATTAAAGCATTCCAAGGCAGGGACTACCTCGCTTCTTCACCTCTAAGGGAAGCACTCATTAGCAGAGCAGTGACTGTAGGACTCCTGTAATCTGCCCCTGACACTCTAGTCTTGGTGCAAAGCAGGCAATGGCAAGTTAGAGACTTGGGATACCCAGAGGCTGAGAGAAAGGAATTAGGACCCTTAAGCTGTGATGCTCCCATTCCAAAGTGGCAGGAATTGCACAGCAGGTGTAGAAAGGGGAGAAGTGGCCTGTGTTGGACATTTAGAGAGGAGGAGAGATAAAGGATTGTGAGGGCATACCTGGCCAGCGGTTTAAAAAATCCTGGTGATATCATAATATTCAATGAATTCATCATTCATTGAGGACTCACGTATCAGACATGGTCCTAAGAACTTTTCTTCATGATCCACTGTAATTTTCACACTAACCTCATGAAAAAGGAATTGCTTTTATCTCTATTTGACAGATGAAATAATTGAAGCAGAAAGAAGTCAAGCAATTAACTTGCAAGATCTCCCAATAGAAAGCAGGAGAACGAGGATTTGAACCAGAAACTCTGTGTCTTGATCCTGCTCCCAATATGTACACTCTTCTGCTCTTCTTAAGTCAAAGTTGAAGTCGGAAGGCAGTGATTTCCCAATAATGCTCAAATTTTTCCATGGCACCAAGTATAGTGTCTGGAGGGCTGTGTTATTTGCCATCATTTTATGGGCTAGTAATTATATGTCTGTCCATTTCCTCTTTTGGAAGATGAATGGCAGTGTTTTGTTATAGTCATCTCACGGTCCAAGCGGCAAGACTCTCCAGTGACAGAGTTTAGAGCATGTTTTTCATCTCAGGTGTGTTTTCCAATAAGTGGGCACTGAGGCATAGATCACCCATTTGCATACTGAGTCCTGGACAGCTCATCTCAAGCATAATTTGTTGTACATCCTGGTGGTCTCAGCTCTGGAGGCCACCCTCTTTCCACTCTTTCCCCAAGGTTTTTATCCTTCCTTCTTTGAATTTAACCAATACCATCTCCCTCATTGTGACTTTTGTCTTCCCTTGACTTTCTTCTCATGGTAGTACATCCTAGAACTCCATCTGCTAACTACCTCCAAGCTGAACACAGACGTTCAGCTTCCCAGGTGCTATTCACCACCCAGGTGCTGCTCCTCATGGATCGCCCTCCCACATGGTAGCCTGAGCATCATGGTGCCCCTGGGCTAGCTACAAAGATGAACCCAGCACATCTTTGGAGTAACAAAATAGGCGAGGCTTATGGTATCTGCAGTAGCACACAAGCTCCAAATGCAGCTATTTTGTATTCAGGGCTGCTTTCATCTGAGGACTCTACCATCTCAACACGTGGCCTCCAAACTCACAGCTCAAAGCAGAGAGACAACCATCTAATAGGGGCTTTTCACAGTCTCAGTCTGGGAGTGACATAGTCCCTTCAACTCACATTTCATTGGCCTGAACACATCACATGACCCCATCCATGAGATATTGTGAACATGTGGCATTACTTCTGCCACAAGTTTAAGATAAGGCCAGACAGAAGGTTCTGTAGGGCTGACTGACAATTCCTTGGTAGAGGTGCCAAACATGTGAGGGTTTTCTGACTCAAATGTTTTGCCGCTTGGGCTACCTTATAAGCCACTTGGGCCTGATTGGCTGTCAAAAAGAGAATTTCTTTGGGAGAAAAACTTTCTGGGCTCACATTCTCATCTGCTTAGTTCCAGAGCAATGCTGGCTTCGGATAGCATAGCCTTTCCATATTTGAGTTTCCTGATTTTTCTAAACTAGGTAACTTTTCTTTCTCCGCCTTTCAAGCAACCTAAATTATGAGGCCATCATATCTCTGCTGTATTCAGAAGCATCAGCCAGACAGAGCAGAACCTGCCACAGTGCAGAATTCCTGCTCTGACAGCCAGGCTCCTCTCATGCTCTTTCTCACATCAGGTGTGCTCAGTTAATCCTCCTTCAGATAGAGGGAGTATGATGGAATTTGTCATTTGTGTTAATCTGGGCACACATCATTACTGTGAAGTATACCAGCCTGGGATGTGGGGTGGTGTTTCTTTCCAGAGATCACTGCTGCTGGGCTGAGACGGGAGATTTGTGATCCTGGTACAATTTCTTATAGATATGCTTGTGGTCTTACATCCTTCCAAATAATAGCAAATCTCCATTCATTTGATTCCTGGTATCTATGGTACTTCTCAATGCACAGCTTAAGTCTGGGGCAGCCCACCTACCCACCTAGCCCTGACCCTGGCTCTGCTTCACTCCTGAGGCAGGTCAGGGGCAATTGACTGGGTCTAGGATGAGTAACCTGTAGACCCCCACTAGGTAAGTGAGCCCAGCTTGGAGCTCACAGTCCAGCTCTGATAGTGGGCACCTACCTTCTCCTCAAGTTTATCTTCCAGGAGATCTATCATCTTTGGAAACTGAGGGAGCTTTGTAGATGCTCTAATATGTGAAAGTCCTTCTACAGGAGAGTTTTATGGTCACTTCTGAAGTGCACCATTGGATTGACTTATTCTTAACTCATGTTTCTATTTAGGCTTTACACTGGGATTTCTATAACCACAGCCAAGTACTGGCCCATTGCACAATTCCAGACGTGTGGTCACTAGTCTCCAAAGATGGCCCCCAATGAGCCAAGTTTCATATTATTCACACCCTTGTGTGGTCCCATCTCCTTGAACCCTGGCTGGAGCTGGGACTCATGCTCAACCAATGGAATGCGGCAGAATGGACATTTCATAATTTCAGAACCTGGGTCATAGGAATCCTTGCAGCTTTCACCTGGTCCTCTTGGAACCAAGGTAGCACCAGCAAGGGAGTTCTGGAGAGGCCCAAGTGAGGAGGAACTGAGGAACTTGCCTGGCGATCTTTGCCAGACTTCCAGCGGACAGCTGGCACCAGTGCCAACAGTACCAGTCAAGCCATTTCTGGCTGAGTCTCAGAGAGCATGGAGAAAAGATGAGCCACCTCACTGTATTCCACTTGAATTCTTGACCCTCAGAAATATGAAAGGCAATAAACTGATGTTTTAAGCCACTAATATTTGGGATGGTTTGTTACACAGCAATCAATAACCAGAACAGGGACACATGTTCATGTGAATGATGTTCCCTGAATGTGTCCAGTGGACGTGGCGCCTCGCACATAGTGCCCTGTGGCTTTGAGATCCTGTTTCTTGAGATTTCTGGAGGGATCCGGGACAGGCCTGGGATGGGCCTAGGTCAGATGGTTAGTTTTCCAGATTTCCCATCTCCCAGTCATGGACTATGCAGAGCTTTGCCAGCAGTAGGCTTATTTGGGAAGCCTAGTTCCATGCTCTAGAGTTGGAGCATTGACTTCTGCACAGGAGAGTGAAAACACCAGCCTCTAAATATTGCATCTGGATCCCCACTGTGCTCTGCAGAGCTTCAGCTCCCACAGCCTTCCCACTAAACATTTGGCCTTCATTTCTGACACCTAGAAATTTCACCTTCTGCGTTTGACCTAAATCATTAATATTTAAAATATGCATAATATTATTATTTATAAATAATACATTTCTAATTTTCAGTGAGGTTACTGATGGCCTACAAAGGAGGAATTCTAGAGGCTGCTCCATCTGACATTTTAACTTGAATTCTCAATGTTTTTTCTAGAATATTTTTGGGCATTTTCCCCCTACATCACAGGACTGTGCTAGCAAAACTACGAATATACTGACTCCTAAAAGAGGCAAACTCATTTAGAAAAGTGAGATTATGTCCTTGGTTTCTAAATTATTTAATTCACAGTTGTATTCTATTGTTCCTCCAGGACAGATCTGACAATTGAAATTCTGTATACTGTAGGAACCAGTGGTGGTGGCTCCTGATCAGAACAGTAGCCGCTCTGCCCAGTCTATGTTCCTTCTTAACAATCACAGAAGGGCGGTGTCCTTAAGATTACACCTGCTTGTAATCCACCTCTAACAGACAACAGCTAATGGAGCTGGGCAGCTCACATGGATCTCCTAGATAATGTAGAGGACTTTTCCCCCCATTTAGATTTTAATGAAACTAGCAGAAGGAAATTCAAGCTGTACCATCCAGTGAGAGAATTAATATACTGAAATGTAGTCTTTTGATGGATACCCAAATGAGCACGTGGCTATCAGGGAAAGAAAATGGAGAGAAAAATAATTACAGAAGAAAGGAAACTGCAGACAGAGCTGAGGTGATTATAGAAGCCCAGTGAGAAATGAATAAAAGATTTTTTCTCAGAAGTAATTAAGTAGCCTTTTTAAATCCCCAACTTTTATTTAGACTTATAAGCTTAAATACATCTCTGTTTCGGTTGTTCCTCTGCTCAGGGATTTCAGGGATGACCCAGTGCTCTAATTTATTCCATTCCAACTCCTGCTCCTGGTTGTTGGAAGATTCCATAGTCTGGCCTCCACCTACTCTTAGAACAGTGGTTCTTAATTTTTGAATCACCAGGTACTTTATAAATTGTGGATGCCTTCACACAACAGAAAAATAGATGGAACATTGTAACTAACTGCATGCTCACTGCACCACTGTGTCTATATTATTAGGCTCATTACCCAGCTTCCATAATTAAATTAATTTGAATTTTGAATAAAATAACTTTGGCTACAGTGTGAAGAAGGCATAGAAAAGCACAACAACAAAGAAGACATGAAAAATGGAAAAGTAGAGTGGAGAAGGCAGGAAAGTCTTATAGTTGAGTATCTATGGTTTCTGACGATTAATTAAATTAATATTATGTAAGTATATATCATGTGTTAGAGCTTTGCTGTATGCTGAGTGCAAGGGGAAAGCAATTGTATAAAAACTAAAACAAAACAAAACAAATCCAGTCCCTGATCTGCAGTGGTTCACAGTGGGAGAGATAACATAAATAAGCAGCTTTAATACAAAGCAGATTGTGAATACTGAAATGGCAAAGAGAAATACCAGTCAATCATTATGGGGAAATAGAGATCAGATCATATGAGGATATTTGTGGAATAGTTAATGGGGAAAGTAAATAATGGGGATACCTGGGTCCCACCTCCAGAGATTCTAATTGGTTAGAGACAGACCCAGCCATCTTTTGCAAACCTTGGCAAGGCTCCTCTATTGATGCAAATGTGTAGCCGGTGCTGAGAAGTGCTGCTATAGGGTCTCCTTTTCCACCACTTACAGGGAACTGTGGGGCAATGGGAGGAACACTCCCCTAGGAAGCCTGGGCACAAGTCTCAACCACCCAAACAATGACAGTAGAGAGCAACAGCTAACATTTCTTGAGCAGGCTCTGGGCTAGGCATTTTATGTGCATCGTCTCAGTGTTTCTCAGCACTGGCTGCAAATTAAAATCACCTGGGAAGCTCTGGAAAAGTACTAATGTCTTGGTTTGGCTTCATACCAATTAAATCAGAATCTTTGGTGTGAGTGTGTAGGTGTATTTTAACTATGTATTTTTTTTTCAAATCGAAAGCAGTCACTGTTTATTAACTGACAAGATTACAAAAATAATCATGGCAGACACCTTATTTTATCCTTCTAATGAGCCCATTAATCTGGTCTTCCCTGTTGCCAACATCTCCACCTCTATAAAATGAGTGGTTTCTCTCTTCATTCCATCTCATAGAGAGGATAATTTGAAGGGGTACAGGAAGTTATTTGCTTCTTTGAAGTGTTTTCCAGCAGTACAAATTTCATGAATCAGATCCTCCACGCAGATGAAGCCAGATCAAGCAATCAAATTGGTATCTATCAGGGCAGTTCTCTTCTTATTGATCTTGCCATAACAATGCTTGTAGATTAGTTCATTTAATGACTTCAGGTTTGGGTACCCTCGTGCAATATATGGTTCTACAATCCTCAGCATGCTAAGCTTGTTGAGCTTAACAAAGCTTCCATTGAAGATCTGACAAAGGCGAAGAAGCTACAACACCTTTTGGACCTTTGGGCTCACATCATTGATATCTCTGATCCTGATGACAAATGCCAATTTGCGTTCTGCAGGTACATAGAAGTGGTCAGCTTTTCTTGCCATCCTAGCCATTTGAATTTCAGTTCTGTCCCATCTGCCTGTACTCCTTGTGATAGTGTTTCACTTTTTCATCAGTAAGCTTCCAACTTGCCTTTGGAAGCATCTCTTGAGGCAAACTTGTTTCTCAGGTGCTTGATCTTCAGCTCTGTGAAATTCCTTTGCTTTTTCTTAAGGGTTTCTGGCACAGCAGGAAACATTTCTTCTCTTCAATAGAATTTTAACTATTCTTGCAGTTGATGCTTATAGGCAGAATAATTGAGAATCACTAGACCCCAATGCTATAAAGGGCTCTTGTGCTTGTATTTATGAACCTACTCCTGTATGAAGTCTTTGTTCGCTAGCCAAGGAAGCCTGTGTCTGCCATTTTCTGAAAACACTGCATAATTCTAGGCATCCTGTTTTCTAGGTTAGAATGGCTTCCCCACCTATCTCTGTGGGAAACCTGCCCATCATTTAAGATTCATCTTTTCTGGAAAGGACTTTCTGAATTCTCTTCTTAGAATACAGTTTACCTTCTTTGAAACTCTTTTAGCTCTTGCTAAAACAGGAATATAGGAAGTACAAATGGCAGTTTAGTCACTAATATTAGAATCTAGAAACAGGTAATTCACAGAAAATAATTCCTCTGCTCCTTTCCTCTGCTTTCTTCCCTAAAGGGAGGCCACTGTAGCTTTAGTCTTAGGAGGTTGGGGTGAGGATCAAAAGAATTGGGAATAATCCAAAAACTCATCCTCTACAAACCTACCCAACTTTTCAGATTTGGTCAGAAGGTGGCCTTTCTAATATATTGCAAGTAGGAAGGGTTTTGGATACAGCAATTTGAGACTGAAGAGGGATCAGGGATTGAAAATCATGGAAGCTATGGCTTGAGTTCCTAAGGTCAACAAATACCTGAATGACTAGAGAGCTACTGCAGGTGCTTGCAGCACCAAAATAGGTGTTTTGCAGGAGCTTGCTCAGGAGTCTGAAAGCTTTAAGAATTTTTGGAAGCAGCAGGAAATCAGCTGATTTCCAGGAACTAGCCCAGAAGGTGCTGATAATCTCATGTTTGCCATCTGCTCATGTTCTGTTAGCCCTGCTACAGAAGAATAATGGTTTCTCCTTCTCATCTTTTTTTTGGTGGATATTCTGTCATAATGCTTAGTAGAGTGTTAGGACATATAAATATTTTTATATTCATCTTTCATTCATTCATTTGGTTCATTCATTGCTTCAACAAATACTAATTGAATAACTACTGTTCTAAGTTCTTGGAGAATAAAACAAAGATCCCTGTCTTATAGTGAGGTTAGGCAAACAATCAGTGGTAAATTCAATAAATAAGTAAGTTATAGTAGAATAGAATGTGACAATTGCTGTGAAAAAGGGAAAAGTGAAGCAGAGTAAAGGAAGTCAGGAACGCTGTGGTCTGGGGCTGGTGGGCTCTATTCATCAGGTTGGTCACAGAAAGCCCCAAAAGAAACTGACATTTGAAGAAAGATTTGAAGGACATGAGGGAGTTAGCTATACAGACTATGTCTAGCTTCTATCTGTGTAACAGTGACCATACTGTTATTGTCCAAGAACAGTAAGCCAAAGAAACCTGAATTAAGAGTCACCGGAAGTTGTAAAACTCTTAATTATTAAAATTGAGAACAGGTAATAATTATTAATGTTAAGTTTTTGGCAGAGTTCAGTCAGAATGGAGTCAGTAATTGCTGAGCAAGGGCACAGTTGCATAGGACCAAGTTGTGGTAGCTGTATTTTGTCACTCTATTCCTGGGGATCCTAAAAGTGTAACCTCCCCCAGGGACTCCTGAGAAAGGTAATGAGGCCGCCAAATTCTCAAAAGTGTTTTGAACAGATACTTAGTTACTCTCAAGCCTCTTGAGGAGAAGAATGACCCTGCAACTCCTGGCTCCTTATTCCTTTTTCCCTCACAGGCAAGATGGTGGAATTCAAAAGGAAGATCAAGCTGGTTACAATTCAGCTAGAAGACCCTGGGGAGGCCACTTACCCTCTCTGAGCCTCATTATCCTCTCCTAGAAAATGGGAATATTTACTTCAAAAAGCTGGTGCAAGGGTGAAAGCAATGATAACTTTAAAGGTCCTGAAGTTTAGTGCTCACCACTCACCTTCCTATGTGAATATCAGGGAGGGAAACACAATTGCAATTTATTTGATCTGTGTACATTCCCCTGAGTTGAATGGGATAGGCTAAATGTATCACTTCATAACTACTACTTTTCTCAGGCAGAGTTAAAATGTTTTTAATACTCAAAGATATTCAAAAGGTTTCCAATACTTGGGCAGAGGCATCTTCTGACCTGCTTTGGAATCTAGGCGCTGACTGCCAGGTGCTCCAATCCCAAAGCCCTGAGAAAAATCTAATTTTTCCTTCCTCTAACTATAAGCTCCAGCATGTTTGGGACTCTATCGTTTTCCCTCATAGCATTTGCATTGGATGTTGGGATTACCTCCCCAACATCTATTTCTCCTGCTTTTTGTTAAGCACCCTGGCTTTCAGTTGAAGTATCCATCTTACCTGCTCAGCCCATGTGTTTTGGGGAAGTCTGAATTTTCAGGAGTGAGACATTTGACTTCAGCCTAAGCTCATCAGTGTAATTGCATGTCTTGTTCCATGGATTAGTTCAAATATGACCCTATAACTCAGTTATGTCAGTGAGGCACATGCACAGGCTTGTCAAGCCCTGCTGGGAAGGGTTCCTTCCTATATTCCTAATAAAACTTGTAGAAATCACATTCTATCTCTTTGCATGTGGAAGAGAGTTCCCATGAGTTACTAGCGGCATTTGTTATGGGCTGAATTGCATTTCCCCTAAATTCATATGTTAAAGTCCTAACCTCCAGTCCTTCAGAATGTGACATGCTTAGAGATAGGGACTTTAAAGAGATAATGAAGAAAAAAAGATGAGGTAATTCTGGGTGGGCCTTAATCCAGTATAACTGGTGGTGTCCTCATAAGAAGAGAAGATTAGGATACAGACATGGACAGAAAAAAAGCCATGTGAAAAAAACGGAGAAGACAGCCATCTACAATGCAATGAGAAAGGCCTCAAAATAAAATTAGCCAACACCTTGATAGAGGACTTCTAGCTTCTAGAACTGTGAGAAAGTAAATTTCTGTTGTTTAAGCTGCCCAATCTTTGGTATTTGTTACGGCAGTCCCAGCAAACTAATACAGCATCCTATAACCAGCCTTGGGAGCAAGGCTTAGGATGAGACCTCTCCTCTGCCCTCTACCACTGCTGCATTGCTGAGGCAAATAAAGTCTAAAGCTTACTCTATCACTGAGCTTTCGATGATGAAAGCAAAATTATCCTTTTTATTGCTTTATTATTTTACCTGTAATTTGTAATCAAATCCACTGTGGGTCCTTAGCACCTGGAACCATGCCTCGCCATAGTAAGTGGTTAATACTGTTTGTTGAATTACGAAAGCAAAGCAGGAGTAAATAATCACAGTATGGAATTGTCCTAAGTTGACTGTGGAAACTGAGTGAGGCAGGGGAACAACAGGAGAATGGGAGTCAGGTTGTTACTATAGTCTATTGTCTACATTCCTTCTGCGTGGGCCAGAAGCCAGTTATTTCTATTATTAAGTGACAAGCTGATTCATAAAGGTGACTGACACTCATTACAGCAAAAGTTGTTTAAATAATTGGCTTCTGAAGATGTAAGAATCCCCCTCAACTTTTGCAGTTGGAAATTTCTAATTAGAATCAAAGGACCATTAGAACCAGATCGGTTCTGGCTTCCTAAAGATCATGGAGATAACCCTTGTAATTTTAGAAATGAGAAAACGAAGGTTTAACAAGGGTAAATGCCTTTCCCAGGTCATATATTGTGCTCTGAAGCAAAGGCATGGAATATAAAGAAACCCAATTTTTCTAAGAAAGAAAAAGCTTTACTGGGAGAACAGTTATTCTTTTTAGTTGAATTATTCACATAGCGATAGGACAATGCCATTTTTTCTCCTGTTTGAGAGAAACTGATTTTCTCAATGAACATGACCCACCCAGCTCTTCTTGGTGGAGGAAACAATGATGGCATTGTGCAGCTAGTGTAGGAATAATCCAAATAAAAGATATGTGCATTTATTCAGATGTTAGCCAATTAAAAAACTTTCAGTAGATGGGTGAAACATATGAGACAGAGAGATTTCCTAGCATTGAGTTAAAAAGAGCACAAAAATATCAGAAAAAGAATATATATTCAAAAAAACTTTAGCTCAAGAAACCCTGAAATTTTAGCGCATATTTTGCATTCTTTTTACATTTTGGGGACACTTTGACAGTATGGAATTAAAGGTGAAAGACGAGATAATAAGACATTAGATAGGTTGTGAGAAGGGAAACACCAAAAAGCTGACAGAAATAAAAAGGCACCAGATAATACAAAGGAAGAATGTTTTAAAACTTTTCATAGACAAAGCAACCTTTAAGATACTTCAGAAACAATAAAAAGTAGAATTAGCACTGCTAATCATTGAATCAAAATCAAATTATTGATTAATAAAGTATAAATTATTCTTCCCATGTAGAAGAATAGGACCAAGATATTTAAATGGTGACAGAAAGGCCAAAATTACTAACATATAGACAGTTAGAGTTCCTGAAGATAAAGATTAAAATAAATGGTAAGTAATCTGTATTCAAAGACATAAAGAAAATAATCTACGAATTCACATTAATCAGCAGATCAAAAGAGCATATGGCATCTCAGAGAACTCATATAACAGACGACCAAAAAATAGACATAACCTAGTGAAAGCATGAAATCTAAACAAAAAAAAAAATCAGAAACAAAAGACAAAATCGGACAACCTATCAAGAAAGAAATCTTGGACTGACTTTAGATTTTTTTTTGGTAACATAAAATACCAGAATTAAATGGAGCAACATCTATGGAGATTTGAGTTATGAATTCAAGATTTCTATACCCATCTAAATCATTATTGTTGCGGAGTGAAGAAAAAGGCTCGTAAAGAAATGCCAGGTGTTTATACTCTTATCCAGTGACTTCTTGAAAAAAAAACTACTACCCAAAGTACTACAGAAAATTGAGAGCTGTGTCGAAACACAGGAACCAAGAATGGGGAAGAAAACTCTTGATAAGTATTGAAACACTCAAATATAGAAATACACATTGATAATTATTTCAAGTGAAGTCACAATGAAGAAGATAAATGCCAAAACAGTTACAAAAATGAGATATTATTTAAAATGCTTAGTTCGGTGCTTGGCAAACAAGTGCAATAAAAAGAAGAGAGATAAACATAATATTAATATCACATTAGCAAAATTTAAAGCAAAGCTAATAAATGAAAAGACTTATGTGTGTGTATGAGAGAGAGAGAGAGAGATCAACATACATACACAAACATACATTAAAGATATGCTAATCAGGAGCCTTTAGGAACCAAATAATAAACCATTGAAATGTATAAAACAAACATTGATAAAAAATACTAAAAGATGAGAGAAAGTGTGAAAGGCTTTTTTTTCTTTTCTCTTTTTTTTTTGATATGGAGTCTCGTTCTGCTGCCCAGGCTGGAGTGCAGGAGTGCAGTGGCGTGATCCCTGCTCACTGCAACCTCCACCTCCTGGACTCAAGTGATCCTCCCACCTCAGCCTCCTGAGTAGCTGGTATTACAGGTGTGCACCATCATGCCCAACTGATTTTTATATTTTTAATAGAGACGAGGTTTCACCATATTGACCAGGCTGATCTTGAACTCCTGACCTCCAGTGATCTGCCCGCCTCGGCCTCCCAAAGTGCTGGGATTACAAGCATGAGCCACCACGTCCAACCAAAGGTGTGAAAGTTTTTAATAGCACTTTTAGTCATCTATCATATGTTAAACAGGCAAAAAATATATATATATAAAGAGACAATATAGAGACCATAATTAGTAAAGGCAAATTCAGAAGAATAAGTACAAATAATGCATTGAGAGACTGAACATATAGACAATGGCCAGACCATATACATAAAATAGAACTCTTATCCACAACCTGCAGCAACCAGCTCAGGAAGCCAAACAATACCACCATAGCAATTAGCCCAACAAACCCAGAACTTGATTCATAACTGATAGCTCCTTTAATTGTTTCCCTTGCTTCTAACTTAGGACCAATAGGAGAAAGGTAAATATGCACCCTTAAGCAATCCGATAAGATGCTGTGCTTCAGGTCAACTTCCCTAGGCCAACAGCCTCCAATCAGGGCATAGCTGAGACCCTGCCTTTTTTCCCTCCTTGCAAAGCTTTTCCACTCAGCCTTTTGAGTCTCTGTCAACACAAGAAACTGTGGGCTGACTCCCAAACTCTGAGTAAATAGCCATTGCTTGTTCTTATTTGGATGGTCTTTGTTTAATTCCACAGCATAAATTGTGTCTTACATTTTAGTATACATTAAATATTTTTAAGATAATAATTACATATTAAACCTCAAAGACACTCTTAATAAGTTCCAAAGAGCAGAAGTCCTTTCAGAAATATTCCTTGACTACAAGGCAATAAAATTAAATGTGAATTACAAAATATTAAAGAAATGGTCACGTAGAAATTTAAAAAAGACAGCAAAAACTATTAGTTTTTTGTGTGAAAGAGGAACTACTTCAACAGTAAAATATTTAGAAAATAAAAAATAACATATAAATTGTATGAATTCAGAAAAAATTCAGTCTTCAATATTTTCACTATGAATAAAAATAAAAATAATGTATTGAGAATGCAACTCAAAATCCAGGAAAACAAGGACTGAAATCCACACAGGAAAGTGGCAGTGAACTCCACAGACGGACCTGGACGCCTCAACACTCCTGGCCTTACCTCCCTTGCTGAACGTCTCAAGTTTCTCTGCATTCAGGTAATGTATAGGAGGGTTATGAGGGCAGAGAATTCCTAAGCTCATTAGTAAATTGCTCTTCAGAAAGTGCTTTGAAGCAAAGCTAATTTCCTTTCCCAATGTGAGAAGATTTGGCCCTACCAGAAAAAGGACATGATTTGAATGTGCGCCAAAAAATATGTTTTCTTTCTTTTCTTTGTTGAACACTCATCGGGAGTTACTCTTATTAGTTCCCCATTTTTATTGCATTTGAATAAAACAGACAAGTAAGTCTTAAAGATGATAAATGAATAATTTTAATTGGCACTTTAGCTCATAAAACATAAACGGTTATTAAATTCATCCAGAAAATTGTTAGAATGGAAATTCTAAGAATTACAGAATGTGCCAAAATAGTGGCTTCAAGACCTATTTTCTTTCTAACCTCAAGATTAAGTCTACAGCCAAGATTCCTAATAGAATATATAGAGAATAATTAGTTAAGATTTTTTTTTGAAGGGATCAAAATTGTGGAGAAGTGGAGGTAAAACACAGAAGAGCAAAATAAAAACACGTACTCCATTCGAATGTTCTAAGTGATGTGTTTTCTTTTCATGAATGTGTGAATACTGCTCTGGGCATTGTAGGGGGAAAAATAAGACAATCAAGTGTGGATTCTTCTCTGATGCGCTGGCTAAATGAAAAAAAAAAATGCTTTATTTATTTATTTATTTATTTTGAGACGGAGTCTTGCTCTGTCACCCAGGCTGGAGGGCAGTGGCGCGGTCTCGGCTCACTGCAAGCTCCGCTTCCCGGGTTCACGCCATTCTCCCGCCTCAGCCTCTGGAGTAGCTGGGACTACAGGCGCCTGCCACCGCGCCCGCCACCACGCCTGGCTGATTTTTTGTATTTTTAGTAGAGACGGGGTTTCACCGTGTTAGCCAGGATGGTCTCGATCTCCTGACCTCGTGATCCGCCCGCCTTGGCCTCCCAAAGTGCTGGGATTACAGGCATGAGCCACCGCGCCTGGCCGCTCCTTTTGATAATAAGCAAATTACCAGTAGCTGGCTAAGTATCACTAAGGGAGGAATGGAGAGAATCTCTGCTCTCAAAAAACCAGTTATGATTCTGTAGCTACTGCAAGTCAACTAGGGTTTTGTTTACAGGGACCTTTTTGAATAAGACTTAGTGTAGGTCTATGCTAGCAGATTCTAGAGCATTTGTCCCCCGACATTTTCCATCATCTTTTAACTTGGGTAACCAAAAAAGACATTAGCCAATTCAAAAGCCACAAAAGTGCCTTTCTTTGATGCAGTAAATCCACTTCTGTAAACTTTTTCTAAATAAATAATACAGAATTCTCATACAAATTTAATTATGAGAATGTTTATTGCAGGATTGCTAATAGCCTAAAAGTGGGAGAAAAGCATAAACAGCCAGCAGTAGGAACTTGTCTACATAATGGGACAATCATCCAATGGATCACTGCAGCCTATGGAGGGTGTGAAAAGTGCAGTCTGCCAAGATAATAGGTCATTAGAAGAGAGCGTAGCACTCTGGAAGAAGCATTCTCAAAGCAGGCAATGGGTGGACAAAAAGATATTTGTTGTCTAAACTTCTCAGTTCTGGATGGAAGTAAAAGTATGGAGAACAAGCTATGCCAGAGACTGCTCCTTAATTCTATTTCTCCTTCTTCCTTAGGAAAAGGAAGCTGGTTTTATTCTGGCCAATGGGCCTGGGTTAAAAAAATAATAATAAATAAAAATATTTCCCAGGCTTTTTTTCACTTAGACGTTACCATTGAGATGCAAGGAAAAACTAATGGGTGGGAATTCTGGCAATGCCAATTAAGAGGAGGACAAAGAGCTGATACGAGCCCCTCTGTCCTTCCTCCCTTCTCCTTCCTGCTGGCTAGAATTTGGGCATGATGACAGATGTTCTAGCAGTCATCTTGAACCAACCGCCATCTGTACCATGAGCTGAACTTGAGGGTGACAGTCCTTTAATACAGTAGAAATACAGAGGAGCCTGGGTTCCCAATGGTAAGAAAATGCAGCACGAGCCCTGAATTACCTACGTCCGGACTTCTTTACATAAGATAAAAATAAATCCTTGTGAACTTAAGCCAGCATTATTTGGATTTTATGTTATGTGCGCTGAATCTAATTCCAGCAGATTCATCAACTCAATAAAGAAAAGACCAAATGGAAGTAAAAATGTTCTTCAAAGAATCACTCAAGACTACTGGTCTTTAATTAGGAAGGTGTTTTCAAGATGTGGGTCATGGTGAAAAACATCATTTAATGAAAAACATCTGTATTGCCTTACCTGGCAATGCCTATTAGTTCTTATTATTCTCCCTCAGAAAAGCCAGATATAATGTCTCTGAATTTAGTTTTCTGAATGTTTGTTTCATTGCTGATGTCAGTTGAATCTTATGATTTAAGCATATAGGGGAGGAAAGAATTTCCCTGTACTCTCCTAGGTTCGATAGCTGTGTCTATGAAATAAACTAACAACAGGCAGATTAATAAGAGAGAAGGCATATTCATTTTAATATTATGTTCATGGAGTGCCACAGGAAAATAATGAATACTCCTAAAAGAGATTTGAGAGCTTACATACTGTGTTAACAGGGGATGGGGAGGGGTGATGTAAGCCACTTAGGGTGGAGTAAATGATTCTGGGGAAAGATGAATGGGTTTTTAGAAGAATCAATGGGAGATATAACAGTTTATGAAAAAGTTTTTCTGTAGGTGGTGTTGACTTCCAGTTTCCTGTTTTGTGATAAAAGTGTATCTTTGCTGATTAATAAAACTCCCAGGGAGAGGATATATGGCAATTGAATTTCTTTTGGAGGATCTGTTTTTAGGCAGCTGAGTTCCGAGAAAGTCTCTCTTGCATTTGCTGTTGAAGTGCCATCAGCTCAAAATAATCAATATATGAAAGCAGCATATTTTGGGGTGGCATGTCCTGAACTCCTTTAAGAATGGTATATGACAAAGTCTGGTCATTCTTTAAAGCAATGCTTGAGAGTCAAAGACACACCTGAGCAAAGTTTATTGTCCTGAATAAAAGAGCAAAACAAGGAAAGAGGTTTGCAGTGAAATTCAAGCCTTTTGGAGAACTTTCACTCTTTAGTAAGTTACTTGAAGGAGTTTAAATTAATAATTTCTACAGTGAATGAAATAACTATAGCAGTAGCATTCACAGCTAGCATTTATTGAACAATAATATGCCTCTTACTATACTAGGCACTTTATATTCATTATCTTATTTAATCCTCACCACAACTCCAAGAGGTATTCCCATTTTTTGGATTGGGAAATTGATATTCAGAGAAATTGTCACTTTTCATAGGTCATAGGGCTCAGAAGTAGAAATGCTGAGATTCAAACTCATGTCTGAATAACATAAAACACTGGCAAAGCAAAATGTGAATTCAAAGAGGTGAGTTTGTGGAAAATGTTATGTTTCAAAGAGTGATTTAGTATATTATTTTATAGGGGAATAGCCATTCTTGAAGGTGTGAAGTCGTATCTCCCTGATCTTTGGATTTGCATTTCCTCTAATGACTAATGCTAATGAACATCTTTTCATGCTCTTACTTGGGATTTGTATGTCTTCTCTGAAAAAAACTTGAGGCTTAAATCCCTGTGTGAGGATTAAACGAGATGATCTACAGAAAGCATGTAGCACAGAGCCTGGTGCATGGTAAACACAAAGTTTAGTTTCCATTATTGTGGCCATGTTTGCTAGTGACTTTCCCTGCCACCCTACCTTGCCTACCCAGTACAGTCGTTGCACTGAGTTACACTACCTCTGCAGTATTCATCTGGGAATATCTTGCTTTCTAAACATATCCTTCCTTCCTTCCTTCCTTCCTTCCAGCTCTGTTGTTCTGGTGCTCTCGTTACATCCGCCTTATGACTTTGGGACGACCTCTGGTTCCTTGAGCTTCCACTGTCTCTATGTCTTTCTGACCTGCCTTGGTTTGCCCTCTCCACAACAAAGTTATTTTCCTTCCCTTACTGTGTTCCCAAGTTACCAGCAAAACCTGGCCATGGGTTAATTTAAGTATGTGTTTTCTCATTTTATACACCTTGGGTGGCTTTTGTAGTAATCTGCATCAAAGGTGATGGTGGCCTGAACAAAGCTAGCAGAAGAGGGGCTGTGCTAAAAGCAAAGCCTGAACTTCTTAGCAAGACATATGAAGCTCCTATTATCTCCCCACCCCACCTTTTGCTACTACTACATTTCTTCTAGCACCTCTGTTCCCTGTTACAGACTGAAGGTTTGTATTCCCCTAAAATTTATATGTTGAATCTCTAACTTCCAATGTGACTGTATTTGAACATATGACCTCTGTGGAAATAATTAAGGTTAACAAGGGTGGGGCCCTGATTCCATAGGATTAGTGAGCTTACAAGAAGAGACAGCACATAACTTGCTGTTTCTCTCTCTTTGTGCAGAGGCATTGCACAAAGGCCACATGAGGATGCAGTGAGACGGTGACATCTGCAACCCAGGAAGAGAGCCACACCATGCTGGCACCCTAATGTTAAACTTTCAGCCTACAGGACTGCGAGGAAATAAATTTCTGTTGTTTGAGCCACACAGTTTATATTATTTTGTATGACAGTCCCTAGACTAAAACATCTCCCTTCTTGAGGCTAAGAGGAAAACACCTATAAAATCATAAGTATATTTATGAAAGCATGTTAGCATTGCAGGAATGCATTAATAATAGCAACATCATTTAATTTTTTAACTTTTAATTTAAAAAATTTTTTAGTAGAGACAGGGTCTCACTATGTTGCTCAAGCTGGTCTTGAACTCCTGGACACAAGGGATCTACTCACCGAAGCCTCCCAAAGTGCTGGGATTATAGGCGTGAGCCACCACACCTGGTCAATAACAGCATCTTTATGTGAGAACAACTCATCCATGCTAAGCTTGAGCCAGCAGCCTCTTTTAATATCATCCTAATAGAGCCAGTATCATGTCAGTGTTTCTTCCCCTCATATGACCAATTCATGGTCTTCTGATAGAACAATTCTAGAAATAAGCAGATATGAATATGTGCTTATCTTGACTTTTCTCCTTAATCAGATGGTCATCTGAAAATCATGAAGATTTCAGGTTATATGGGTTACACTTTCCATCATTTGAAAATTTTCCTTTATATTTTTGTTCTCACTGTTATGGTCTCTGAGGCATGCAATAGTTCAGATTTCTTTAAAAATTATACTAATAAAAACAATAATAAACACATTAGGAGAAGAAAATCCTAATATAAGATATTCTTTGAACAGAAGGGATTTTAAACCTTGTCAAACATATGATTTGTCTAAACCATTGTAAATGTTAACCTCCCCAACTTCTTGGCCTCACTTCTCACAATCCACCAGTAAAGATTAATATTCTACCTCACAAATTGAAGGTGGGTTCATACTTCAGAGGTGGGCTAGAATTTTATAGTGGCACACTTTTCAAATTCTGATGTTTAAATTTTATATATCAGTTGTTGTAAGAAAGTCACCCTTAGGTCAAATCTGGCCTGCATGTGTGATTTGTTTGATCAGCACAGTGTTTGACAAAAATTGACTTTAATGTCTTTAGGCAGGGCATTCATTCTCTGGTTTTTATCTCTGTTTTCATTCTGTCTCTTCCCCTTGGCTCTTTTACATGTTTGCATTCACTACCTGCTTGATTCCTAAAGCCATTTGAGATTGCAACCCCTGCCCTGGATTAATGTGATATATTTTGTAAATAAACTTTGTATTGAAATAAAACACATAAAGAAAAGTACACAAAATCATAAGTATATAATTTGGTGAATTTTTACAAGGGGAACACACCCACGTAACTACAAGCAAGATCAAGAAATAGAACATTACTAGCTTTAGAAGCCCTCCTGCCTTTGTATTCCTTTCAAAGCAAATTCTAAGACACAGATAAAGCTACAAGTGATTCCAAGTATCACAGCAAATTTATAAACTTTTGATACACATATGTAGCTGCATTGGCTTACTTTTACTTTGTGTTTTGTTTTGTTTCATTATTTTTTACCACTTTACTTTACCATCCTTTTCCTTTTAATTTTAACCTGCATCATTTTATTGTGTACACCTTTTATAAACAAATTAAAATAGGTAATTTAAAAATCTACTCTGACAATCTTGTTATTTTAATGGGAATATTTAGTCCATTTACAATTAATGCAATTACTGATACATTTGAGGTTAAGTGTACTGGCCTATTCATCTTACTTGTTCTAATAATTCTAATATTTTTTCTCTCCTGTCTTAACTTAGATTGATTTTATATAATATGTATGTATTATAATTGGCCCTTTTTATCTGTGGGTTCCACATCCATGGATTCTATCAACTGCAGACTAAAAATATTAAGAAAGTATAAAATAACAATACAATAATAAAATGATACAAATTGTAAGAATATAGTATAACAATTTTTATATAGAATTTACATTGCATTAGAAATTATAAGTAATTTAGAGATGACTTAAAGTATACAGGAGGGTGTATGTAGGTTATATGCAAATACTATCTATTTTATGTAAGGGACTTAAGCATCCTCGAATTTTTGTATTGGCAGGGGATTCTGGAACTAATCCTCCATGGATACTGGGGAATAACTCTCTATATAAACATATATATTTGCATATTCAAATACTGCATTTTATACCTTCTTTAGCTTGCTAGTAATGTCAGTTTTCATAATTTGGGAGGATTACTTTAGAGATTTTAACACACCTCCTTGACATTAAAATCTAATAGAAATTAGTACTTTTACTACATCCAGGCAATCCAAGGACTTTAACATCTTTAACTACCCAGATCTCTTTATTTTGTTTCATTATAATCATGCATATTTTTGTTTTGAATTTTATTATGAAAAAAATCTTAAACTTACATAAAAGTAGAGAGAATAGTATAAAAAAAATAAAGAATCCAATGTACTCACCACCAACCTCCAAGAGTTATCAATATCAATTTTGTACATCTATACATCTCAACCCACCCCCACCCTCAAATTATTTTGAAGTAAATCCCAGACATGTTATCAGTTTACCTATAAACATTTTGGTATGTATCCTTAAAAACTCCTGAAGCATAAAATACATCATGAGCTAGCATAAATACTTTCATTTCAAATTCAAGATTATGGGGCTTTTACTTAGTCTTATCATTTCATGTGTTTTAATTCTCTTTATATTTGTTCATTTGCTTGCTGTTGTCCTTTATGGTGCTTTATGTATTTGTGTTTTGATGTCTTTAAAGAGTTTGGGAAAATTATTGGCCATTATATCTTTAAGTGTTGTTTCTATCCAGTCTGGGCTTTATCATTTTCTGGGAGTCCTTTTCACTACTTCCATATGCTTTTTATTTTCTTTTTGTATTTTTCGTCCTTTCTTTTTTCATGATTCAATCTAATTATTTTCTTTGGACCTATATTCCAGTTCAATGATTTCTTCTTTAGCTACATTTAATTTGCTGCTAAGTTTAACTATTGTATTGTAAGCTTCAGTTGTAATTGTCAGTTCCTAAATGTTTTGTTTTATTCCTTTCTAGGACATTCAATCTTCATTATTTTAAAATTTTAGATTCCAGGCATATGTGTGCAGTTTTTTACACAGGCATATTGTAATACACAGGTGTATTGTAACATATTGTAACTAGTGGAGATTGTGATTCCAGTGTACCCATTACCTAAATAGTGAACACTGTAACCAATAGGTAACTTTTCAACTCTTATTCACCTCCCACCTTTCTCTCTTTTGGATTCCCTAGTGTCTATTATTTCCATCATTTTATCTATGGATGGATATTTAGCTCCCCCTTATAAAGGAGAACATATGTTATTTTATTTGCTTCTGAGTTATTTTACTTAGTATAATGGCTTCTAGCTTTATCTATGTTTCTGTAAAGGACATGATTTCATTCTTTTTTATAGCTGCATAGTATTCTATGGTGTATATATACCGCAGTTTTTTTTTTTTATCAAATCAACCATTGCTGGAGACTGAGCTTGATTGCCTGACTTTGCTAGTGTGAATAGTGCTGCAATGAACATATGAGGGCAAATGTCTTTTTTATATAGTGATTTCATTTCCTTTGGGTAGATACTCAGTAGTGAGATTGCTTGGTGAAATGGAAGATCTGTTTCAAGTCTTTTGAGAAATCTCTATACTGTTTTCTATAGTGGTTGAACTAATTTACATTCCCGCAAAAGTGTGTAAGTCTACCCTTTTCTTCACAGCCTTGCCAGCATCTATTGTTTTTTGATTTTTTAATAATAGCCATTCTGACTGGTGTAAGATGATATCTCATTGTGGTATTACTTTTAATTTCTCTGATGATTAGTGATATTGAGCATTTTTTCATGTGTTTGTTGGCTGCTAGTATTTCTAATTTTGAGAAATGTCTGTTCATGTCTTTTGCCCAGTTTTTAATGGGGTTGTTTGTTCTTTCTCGTTGATTTGTCTTAGTTCCTTGTATATTTTGGATATTAGTCATTTGTTGGAGAAATAATCTGCAAATACTTCCTCTCCAAATAGGCTGTCTATTTGTTGATTATTTCTTTTGTTGTACAGAAGCTTTTTAATTTAAATAAGTTCCACTTGCCTATTTTTGTTTCTGTTCCATTTGTTTTGGGGGTCTTTGTCATAAATTCTTTGCCTAGACTAATGTCCAGTAGAGTTTTTCCCAGGTTTTTTCCCTAAGATTTTTAGTTTCAGATCTTACATTTAAGTCTTTGATCTATCTTGAGTTAATGTTTATATATTGTCATAGGTAGGGTTTCATTCTTCTGCATATGGCTAGCCAATTTTCCCAGCACCATTTATTGAATAAGATGTCCTTTCCATATTGTTTATTTTTGTCAGCTTTGTTAAAGATGGGTTGGTTGCAGGTATGTGGCATTTTAACTGCTTTCTCTATTCTGTTTCATTGATCTATGTGTCTATTTTTGTACCAGTACCATGCTGTTTTAGTTACTACAGCCTTGTTGTATAAAGTCAGGCAATGTGATGCCTCTGGATTTTTTCTTTTGCTTAGAATTACTTTGGCTATGCTAGGCACGGTGGTTCACACCTGTAATCCCAGCACTTTGAGAGGCCGAGGCTGGCAGATCACAAGGTCAAGAGATCAAGACCATCCTGGCCAACATGGTGAAACCCCGTCTCTACTAAAAATACAAAAATTAGCTGGGCATGGTGATGCGCACCTGTAGTCCCAGCTACTCAGGAGGCTGAGGCAGGAGAATCTCTTGAACCCAGGAGGTGTAGGTTGCAGTGAGCCAAGATCGTGCCAATGCACTCCAGCCTGGTGACAGAGTGAGACTCCATTTCAAAAAAAGAAAAGAATTGCTTTGGCTATTCAGGGTCTTTTAAAATTCTATATAAACTTTAATCTTGTTTTTCTAATTCTCTGAAAAATGACACTTGTAATATGATAGGGATTGTGTTGAATCTGTAGATTGCTTTGGGAAGTATGGTCATTTTAATGATATTAAATTTTCCAATCCATGAGCATGGGATGTTTTTCCAGTCATGTGTATTATCTACAATTTCTTTCATCACTTTTTGTAGTTGTCCTTGTAGAGATATTTCATCTCCTTGGTTAAAAGTATTCCTAGGTGTTTTATTATTTTATTTTATTTTATTTTTTGTGGCTATTGTTAAGAAGATCAAGTTCTTGATTTGGTTCTCAGCCTGAAGACTACTGGTATATAGACATGCTACTGATTTTTATATGTTGATTTTGTATCCTGAAAATTCATTGAAGTTGTTGTTAAGTCTAGGAGTCTTTTGGAGTCTGTAGAGTGTTTTCTAAGTATACAATCATGTCATTACTGAACAGAGATAATTTGGTAATTTGACTTTTTTTTTCCAGTGTAGATTCCTTTCATTTCTTTTTCTTGCCTGATTGCTCTGGCTAGGACTTTCAGTGCTATGTTGAATAGGAGTGGTGAATGTGGACATCCTCATTGTGTTCCAGTTTTTAGGGATAATGCTTTCAATTTTTCCTCATTCAGTGTAATGTTGGCTGTAGGTTTGTAATAGATGGCTCTTATTTTGAGGTATGTTCCTTAGATGCCTAATTTGTTGAGGGTTTTTATTATCAAAAGATGTTGGATTTCATTGAAGCCTTATTGTATTGAGATGATCATATGGTTTTTGTTTTTAGTTTTGTTAATGTGGTGAATCATGTCTATTGATTTTATTGATTTGCATATGTTGAATCATCCTTGCATCCCTGGAATAAAACTCACTTGATTGTGATGTATTATCTTTTTAACGTGCTGTTGGATTTGGTTTGCTGGTATCTTGATGAGAAATTTTGCAACTATGTCCATCAGGGTTATTGGCCTGTAGTGTTTTTTTTTGTGTTGTTGTTGTTGTGTCCTTGTATGATTTTGGTATCAGGGTGATACTGGTTTTATAGGAACAGTTAGGAATTGCTTCACATTCATGTTTTGGAATAGATTCAGTAAGATAGGTACCAGCTTTTCTTTGTACATCTGATAAAATTCAGCTGTGAATCTGTCTGGTCTTGAGATTTTTTTTGTTGGAAGATTTTTTATTACTGGTGTGATTTTATTACTTGCTATTGGTCTATTCAGGATTTCTACTCCTTCCTGGTTCAATCTTGGGGGTTGTATGTTTCTGGGATTTATCCATTTCCTCCAGGTTTTCTAGTTTGTGTGCACAGAGGTGTTCATAGTCATCTCTGATGATATTTTTTTATTTCTATAGTATCAGTTGTAATTTCACTGCATTAGTCCATTCTCACAAGGCTATAAAGAAGTAACTGAGACTGGGTAATTTATAAAGAAAAGAGGTTTAATTGGCTCATAGTTCTGCAGGCTGTACAGGAAGTATGATGCTGGCATCTGCTTGGCTTCTTGGAGGGGCTCAGGAAGCTTACAATCATAATGGAAGGCAAAGTGAAGAGGGAGCAGGCACATCACATGGCCAGAGAAGAATCAAGAGAGAGAGAGCAGTGGGGTGCTACACCAGATCTCACAAAAGCTCATTCACTATCATGAGGGCAGTAGGCTGGTGCCCAAGGGGGATGGTCCTAAACCATCAATGAGAAATCTGCCTCCATGATATAATCACTTTCCACCAGGCCCTACCTCCAACACGGGGGATTGTATTTCAACATGCTATTTGGTCTAGGACACACATCCAAACTATATCAATCGTCTTTATCATTTCTGATTGTACTTAATTGAATCATCTCTCCTGTTTCTTGTTTCATCTAGCTAGAAGCCTGCCAATTTCATTTATCTTTTCAAAGATCCAACATTTTGTTTTGTTGACTTTTTGTATCTTTTTTTAAATCTCAATCTCATGTCATTGTGCTCTGATCTTTGTTATTATATTTCTTTTTTTTCTGCTAACTTTGGATTTGGCTTGTTCTTGCTTTCCTTGTTCCTTAGAGGTGTAATGTTAGGTTGTTAATTTGAAATCTTTCTATCTTTTAGTGTAAGCATTGAATTCTATAAACTTTTCTCTTAGAACTGTTTTCACTATATCCCAGAGGTTTTGGTATGTTGTATCTCTACTTTCATTCATTTTGAAATGTTTTTTATTTTTGTCTTAATTTTATTGTTTACCAAAAGGCCATTCAGGAGCAAATTGCTTAGTTTTCATGTTCTTGTGTATTTGTGAAGGTGCCCGTTGGTTTGATTTATAATTTTATTCCACTGTGGTTTAAGAAAACACTTGATATGATTTCAGTTTTTTTTTAATTTATTGAGAATTGCTTTATGGCTAAGAATAAAGTCAATTTGGGAGAATGTTCCATGTACAGATGAGAAGAATGTATATTTTACAGTTATTAAATGAAATGTTCTATAAATGTCTGTTAGGTCCATTTGGTCTATATATAGTTTAAGTCCAGAGTTTCTTTCTTTCTTTTTGTTTTGTTTCATTTTGTTTTGTTTTTTTAGGAGACAGGGTCTCACTCTTTTGCCCAGGCTGGATTGCAGTGGTGCTTACTATAACTTCAAACTTCTGCACTCACACAATCCTTCCAGCTCAGCCTTGCAAGTTGCTTAGACTACAGGCATGTGCTACTATGCTTAATTAATTTTTATTTATTTATTCATTTATTTATTTTGTGGAATTGGGTCTCAGTATATTGCCCAAGCTTGTCTTGAACAACTGGCCTCAAACAATCCTACCACCTCAGCCCCTCAAAGTGCTGGGATTACAAGAGTCAGTTACTATACCCAGAATAAGTCCAGAGATTTTTTGTTGATTTCCTGCCTTGATGATCTGTCTACTGACGTCAGTGGAGTATTGAAGACCACTATTTTTTTTCTATTAATCTTTGTTCTTATATGTAGTCGTAATTTTTGCGAATCTGGGCTCTCCAGTGTTGATTGTGTATACTTTACAATAGTTCAATCTTCTTGTCGTTTGAACCTTTTATCATTATATGATGCCATTCTTTGTCTTGTTTTTTTATTGTTGGTGGTTCGATGTCTGTTTTATCTAATATAAGAATGACTACCCCTGCTTGCTTTTTTTCCCATTTGCATGATATATATTTTCCCACCCCTTTACTTTGAGTCTATAGCTGTCTTTAGTCAGTAAGTGGATATCTTGTAGGTAGCAGATAGTTGAGTCTCTTTTTAATCCAATTTTCCACTCTATATTTTAAGTGGAATATTTAGGCCATTTGTATTCAAGATTAATATTAATATGTGAGGTTGTGTTCCTGTCACAGTGTTGTTACTTGGAGTTTCAATTGTGTTGTTGGTTTACAGGATCTGTGAGCTTTGTATCTGTGTGTCCTTTTATGATGATGAGTATTGTTCTTTTGTTTCCATGTTTAGAACTCCTTTGAGCATACCTTGTAAGTCTGGTCTAGTATTGACAAATTCCCTTAGCATTTATTTGTCTGGTTAAGACTTGATTTCTTCTTCATTTATAAAGCTTAGCATGGCAGGATGTGAAAATCTTGGCTGGCACATTTTTTCTTTAAGGAGGCTAAAAATAGGCCCCTGATCTCTTCTGGCATGTAGGGTTTCTGCTGAGAAGTCCACTATTAGTCTTATGAAATTTCCTTTATAGGTGATTAGACACTTCTCTCTGGGCACTCTTAGGATTTTTTCCTTCATGTTGACTTTGGATAGTCTGATGACTATACGTCTTGGTGATGTTCTTTTCACGATGTGTCTTCTAGGAGTTTTTTGAGTTTCTTGTATCTGGGTTTCTAAATCTCTCCCAAAACCAAAGAAGCTTTTCTGAATTATTTCCTCAAGTAGGTTTTCCATGCTTTTTCTTCTTCACCCTTTGAAATACCTATAAATTGTAGGTTTGGATGCTTTACATAATCCCATATTTATCAAAGGCACTAGGCATTTCTTAAAATTAATTTTTCTGTATTTTTTTCTTACTGGTTTAATTCAAAAGATGTCTTCTAGTTCTGAAAGTCTTTCTTCCACTTGGTCTAGCCTGTTATTGAAGCTTTCACTTTTATTTTGTTTTTCCTTCAATAATTTTTAAATGTCCATTTCTTTTATTTTAGTGGTATCTATCTCTTCTTGCATGTCCTGAATTGTTTTCTTTGTGTTGGTTTTCAATTTTCTCTTGGATCTCATTGAGCTTTTCAAAAATCAATATTTTGAGCCCTTTACCTGATATTTCAAATATTTCATCTTGGTTAGAATCCATTATTGGAGAGTTAGTGTGATCCTTTGGGGGTGTTGTAGCACTCTATTTTATTCATACTTTCCGAGTTATTTCTCTGGTTCCTTCTCATCCAGATAAGCTATCTCTTCTTATTTTTTTTAAATTTGCTTTTATTTGGATGTGACTTTTTTCCTCATCTGAGGGTATGTCTATAGTTTATGTTGTGTAAGGTCCTTTGGATTTGGTTCTGGGTGCTTTCAGTGGCAACGAGTCTGTATAAGCGTTTCTTGGTAATGGGTAGTCATTGTATGGTGGCTTTCCCAAATGCTGGTTGTAGTAGCCGTGTACTGGGTATGTAAGGAGGCTCACTGCCTCCTATAAGGCTGGGTGGCAGAGGTCTCAGGAGGCTTATTACATTTTCCAGTGCTGTGCAGTTATGTCATCAGATTTCTTTTCTTTTCCTTTTTTTTTAAATTTTTTTTAGAGACAGGGTCCCACTTTATTACCCAGACGGGAGTGCAGTGGCATGATCTTGGCTCACTGCTGCCTTGACCTTCTGGGCACCAATAATTCTCCCATCTCAGCCTCCCTGGCAACTGGGACTACAGGTGTGCACCACCATGCCTGGCTAATTTTAAAAATTTTTTGCAGAGATGGGGGTCTCACTATGTTGCCCAGGTTGGTTACGAATTCCTAAGCTCAAGTGATTTGCCGGCCTTAGCCTCCCAAAGTGCTGGGACTACAGGCATAAACCACCATGCCCTGCCTAGATTTCTTTCTTTTCTTTTCTTTTTTTTTGAGACAGAGTCTGGCTCTGTCGTCCAGGCTGGAGTGCAGTGGCACAATCTTGGCTCACTGCAAGCTCCGCCTCCTGGGGTCATGCCATTCTCCTGCCTCAGCCTCCCGTGCAGCTGTGACTACAGGCGTCCACCACCACACCCAGCTAATTTTTTGCATTTTTAGTAGAAACGGGGTTTCACCGTATTAGCCAGGATGGTCTCGATCTCCTGACCTTGTGATCTGCCCGCCTTGGCCTCCCAAAGTGCTGAGATTACAGGCGTGAGCCACTGTGCCTGGCCCCAGATTTCTTACTGTATTGTGCAGTTCAACCTCCAGGCCAGTAGGTGATGCTTATGGATAAAGTTCAGCTGCAGCTGACTCAAATGGATATATACTTGATTCTTGTTTACTGGGAGAAGTTCTGCTGACTTGGGCAATGGGCTGATCTGTGAAATGCACAGTGGTCTGAGATCCCTGCTTAGTTCTGGAATGGGGGCCAAGATGGGTGGGCTAGACTAAGCAAGCTCTCCTACAGTTCTCCCAATGGCAGGCAGAAGCATTGGCTCTGAGGCAGGGTCTGGTGGGCAGCTGCCAAGTGCCTGGAGATGTGCCTAGGCATAGAGTCTGGAAACCTCCACTGTCCCAAGTTCTCTGCACAGGAAGTGGGGGAAGCTTAAATTCCTAATC